>NC_056686.1:10280096-10585192 GCF_018350215.1 Panthera leo
AGGACTTGCGATTTGAGCTTGGAAAGTGAGTAAGCGTGATACCCACTCAGAAGCTTATCCAGGGGACAGATTGTGATTAGATCATTCTCAGCAAGCCCTGGTGGCATTGATTAAACAGTAGTGATGTGCTAAGATCTGTGCTAAGCACTTTGAGCATTGCCCCCCCTGCAATAATACAACGCTGCGTCAATGCAGTAAGTCCGTTTTACGGAAGAGGGAACCTGGACCCGAGGGGGTTAGGTCACTAGGGCAAGGTTACACCATTGGTAAGTGACAGAAGCGGGACATGAACCGAGGTCTTTTTAGTCCAGAGCCTAGGGTGTAAGGCACCAGACCTTCCCTTCCCCACACTCATGGGATCTGGAGGTGGCAGAGACCAAGAGGGAGAGGAGAAGTAATCAAAAGGGGATGTGTTCTGATACTTCCTGAGTCAGGTGTTGACCAGGAGAGACCTGCTTCTACCACAAAGATGAATCTTCAGCTGGTCATTCAAGCTATAGTTATGGAATCTTCCTCCTTCAAAACACAAACAAAGAGAAACCAGGGCAAGAGCTCTGGACACCGCTGTCTTAGCAAACCTATCAAACACACGTTCCAAACTTCAGTCGCCTCTCAGCCTCCCAACAACCCTTGACTTGAGAGGAAGTAAGTGATTGCTGGCACAGGAGTGGCCCTGCACAGGACAGCAGGCAACATGGGCAGAGGGGTCCAACTCCGGGCTGACGGGGGCCAACACTAAGGCCACCAGGTGGCCGTACCCTCCGCTCACCTGAAGGAGATGCCTGATTTCCTCCCTTTTCTGCCCTGTGCACGGGAGCCCTTTTTTTTCTTTTCTTTTCACATCCTATTTCATTCACAGGTGGCTGGTGGACAAGGTCACACTTCTGCCCCTCATCACAGAACTTAAGAACTAGAATGCTAAAGAAATTCTAGGGACACCTGGGTGGCTCAGTGGGTTAAGCGTCCGACTCTTGCTTTCGGCTCAGGCCATGATCTCAGGGTTTTGTGAATTCGAGCCCGCATTAGGCTCTGCACTGGCAGCACAAAGCCTGCTTGGGATTCTCTCTCTTTCTCTCTCTCTGCCCCTCCCCCACTTGGGCTAGCTCTATCTCAAAATAAATAAACTTAAAAAAAATAAATAAATTCTGGCAGAAACTAGAAGGCCAACATGGCATTTCACCCAACCCCATCATTATACAGATGGGGACACTGTGACCCAGAGAAGTAGCTTGCCACTGCAGACTCAGAGCATACATGATGTGCTTGTACTGAGAGGTATCTAATTGGGGTGGAGGTGTGGGCGATCCATGCTCCCCTAGACTGTGGGGTCGGGGCTGTTGTTCTTAATGGAACTCTATGCACAATTGGATCTTCAAGGGGGTTGAGTAGCCTGTTCTCCAAGGGTTAGAGAACCAGCAAAACGGGAATTTTCTTCCGGGTTATTTGAAGAATCCCATTTGAGATAAGGGCTGAACTTTGAATTTTGTGGTCTTCAACCAACAGTTCCCCAAAACAAGGGCTGTTTGCAAAATCAAGGACCATCCAGTCTGCTGCTTTTTGAGCACTGAGTTGCTACTAAGACACGATTCCTACCTGACCTCATCTCCATTATTTCCAATACACTTGGAGAATGTGTAAGTGAGTTTAATGAGCCCCCTCTGACTCTAAGCTTGAGAAAAATGATGGTGTACATTCCCAGTTTCAAGTAAAATTGTGGTAAGAAGAATTTCGCCCAGTTTAACTCTTAATGGCCTCTCTGGGGAGAAGCTTATCGTTTTGTGCCTGGCTCCAACTTGGTGTTCCAATTTGCTGTTCCCGGGCAAGTACTCTCATGCAAAAATGAGACACAGCATGCTCCTGGAGATGCTGGGGAGAGTAGGGCACCCCCGCCTGCAGCCGCCCTCAGCCTACCATCCGTCCACACCTGGCCATGCCTTTTCTGGCCTTTCTCCATCCTTTTTGCTTTGCATTTAATTTGTTTTCCCCATCTCTGGCTGACTTGAGGAATGGGATGCAATTTCATGATAAACTAACACAGGGCACCCGACATAAACAGAAATGCAGTGTGGCCATGCCATTGTGATGAAGGTGGAGAGCAGGAGACGTGACCTATCTTGCCACTTCTTAACATCATACTCATCCCGGGCACCAAGTATGGAGAAAGCAGGGTAAGCCGGTTGGATTTGCAGAGGGCAGACTGGGAAGGAGGGAGTTGGCTGCTTGGGGAACACCCACTTGTTATCCAAAACGTAGTCCCAGCCCCCTCAGAAGCTTCGGCCCTGAAATGGAGTCAAATACCCATTATTCATCACGTATGTTGGGTGGAAATTATACTAACACCTCAAAAAGGCAATCAGCAAGAATTTATACTTACACTGCTTATCCGAACCCAGCCCAGGGCTTAGTTTCTGTGAGAGCATATGGTTACAAACAAGCAAAACAAAAGAAACCAAAGAGGAAATTTTTGCAACGTCTCAGGGCCTACGGAACTGGTGGGAGGCCAGAGGACGAGGCCTACCTGCAATAGAGCAAGATCCAAGGTCACATTGAGGATCAGCTAGCAGAAAGCCCAGCCCTGGACTTATCGCAGGACAGCCTGATGGGCATGATTCCATGGCAACAAGTGGCTGTCGGTTAGATCTTAGGTCCCCCCAAAAGAGGCACCAATTGGCTGAGCATAGACCATGTGTTCACCTCTGGCTGCACTGGGCTGCCTCGAAGGAGGATCTGGCCTCTTCACTTTCCTTAATGCATGGCCATGGTCCATAATTACCTTCTCCCCAAGACCATGCGTAATGAGGCATTGGTCATTCCCCAAAGGGAAACTGGGCTGCTGCAGGAAGGCAGAATGTTTTCTTGGAAGTCAACACGCGTGCACACATACACACGCTCCACAAACACATAATGAAAAGAGGACATTCTTAAATACAGAGAACAAACTGAGGGTCGATGGAGGGGAGGTGGGGGGATGGGCTACATAGGTGATTGGCATCAAGGAGGACACCTTTTGGGGGGCACCTGGGTGGCTCAGTCGGTTGAGCGCCCGACTTCGGGTCAGGTCATGATCTGTGAGTTCGAGTCCCACATCGGGCTCTGTGCTCACAGCTCGGAGCCTGGAGCCTGCCTTGGATTCTGTGTCTCCCTCTCTCTGTGCCCCTCCCCGACTTGTGCTCTGTCTCTCTCTATCAAAAATAAATAAATGTTAAAAAAAAAAAAAAAATGGAGGACACTTGTCGGGAGGAGCGCTGGGTGTTGGATGTAAGTGACGAATCACTAAATTCTACTCCTGAAACCAGTACTACACTATATGTTACCTAACTTGAATTTAAATAAAAGAAAAATTAGAGAACAAAAATAAATTCGCTGCACACAAGGAGCTGAAGAGACACAGTATCAAATACAGGATGATTAAAAACTAAGTGGTATATATTACAGCATTTTCTACCAATATCACGAAGTGCTGTGGTGTGCCGAACAGACATTTACAAAATGAGAGTTTCTTCAAAGGCAGAAGTGGTTGGAGAAAGGAGATACCGAAGTGGCTGATGCCTCAGGGAAGTTTCACTGGAAGGCAGAATTGATCTTGGTCTTGGAAGATGATTGAGGGACAGAAAATGGGAAGCAGACAGATGAGAAAGTCCTAGGAGTACAGATGAGTGCACCAGAATTCTAACCACTTTTCCTGAGAAGATTGCACTGTAGAGCCAGCCTGTCCTGGGTTCGAATCTTCACTCTACCACTGTGAGGATGAACAATTCTCTTAACGCTTTTGGGTCTCGTATTATCCTAAAAATCGGACAAATAATTCCTGCCTCGTAGGGTAGGGTTAGGTATGAACAGTGATTGGCGTGGTGCTTGGCCCGTATGGTAAGGATTTGGCAAGTGTCAGTTCCCTTTTTCTTAATCATCAGCTCTTTCCTCTTTATATTAAATTTCAGTGACGGGTGGGTAAGAAAGACTTAAGACCCAGCATTTGGAAAATAAAACCAAGCAGATCCATTTTTAATAATTGCGGAAAGCGCTGTGTACCTAATATCGGGTCTGCCCCAAGTGAGATGTGGAAACAAACAGTCCTGTCCCGCGTCACTGACCTTCTGGACAGTTTTGGAAATGTGACATGTGGCATGTACTCTCTGAGCTTCCATTTTCTCTCCTATTTGAAGACACTTTTCTGGGGCCTTTGGAAAACACTGGCATTTCATTATACATCTAGTCACTATAGCATTCATTGCATTTAAGCAAAAAAAAACTTTGGTTTTTACATATGAGAATTTATTTATTAAAGCATGGTGGTCTTAGCTACAAGGACAGGCAAAGGGCACACAGTACCAGTTCTCAAGTATGATAGACCTTAAGGATTTGGATTGATGACTACTCATCAGGGCTCTCCAGGTGTAGTGAGTGGACACTTGGCTGAAGCAGGACCTTGAATGGTGGGCACTGTGGGGTCAGCGGGTAAGGAAGCGTCAGAAAGCGAGTGAGTGAACCTAGTCCACAGCCCAGCATAACAGCCTTGCCCCTAAGTTTTTCTCTATTTGCATGTGCATTGTGGTTAAGTTACCCTTGACTGCCTTTTATGGAGGAAATTACATGCTATGTTGAGGACTGAGTATCAAGGGATTCCCAGGAGTATTGGGGAATAGCCATTGAGAGATCTGTTGCTGGGACAGTAGACTTAAATGCCTGCAAGGACCAGGCAAATGATGGTAATGAGGAAAGCAGTCCAGAAGACAATGTTTTACAATTCCCATTTCTTGAAATAGGTGTCTCTTCAAGTCTGCTTTTTAGATTTTCCTATTTTTGATAGAAACACGGGTAGAGGGAAATATTTCTCTAAGCAATTTTTTAAGTACTCCTTAGCCATAGCTTAAGGGTAATAATGAGAATATAAATTATTGCCTAGTTAAAAACAGTAACATCAACAGCCGTCACACCATGCAGGCCCAATTTAGTCTTTTAAAAAAAGGTCCTAGTTTGAAGACATCTGGTCTACCATGGATATAAAGGCTGCTCTGCCATGTGCACTCTATTTCAATATTCTACCTATCATAAGCCCAAACCAAGAACATGAATGGAGGCGAAAAGAAACTTGTAACACATCTAATGCAGTTCTCCTGTTACCATATTCAACAAAGACCTAAAAGGACCTTGCAAAAGAGAACTTTTACGGCATGCATTTTTAGGACAGCATCATAGTGAGGTTCTGGTATATTGCACATGCGATGAGCCCTTCCCTCCAACTGGACGATGGGGTGGCATAAGCCAGTATAGAAAATTCTCCATGGAGTGTTATGGAATTGAGAAATTTGGCTTAATTTTCTTTATGTGTGATAGGGAGCTAGGGGAGAGAAGTGTAACTTTGCCCAGGAATAAAAGTGAGGGGTTTTCTTTTGTTGCCTCTGTTTCGTTTCGTTCTTTGAACTTTTTTCTCCCGTAGCCCGTTGAAACATAGAGGCCTTAAAATAAAAAATAAGAAACTGGCAAATATTTCGTACATCTATAAATTTCACAGCATTTAGTCTTTGTCTTAAATTAGCAGCCACACATCGATTCAGTCGTCATAAAAATATCAAGTTCCAACTATGGGCTGAGAGTATCATCTCTGTTTCTGATTTTGAAGTTTTGTCTCCCCACTTAGAGTCCAGTAAGCTATTTGAGGACAGAGAAACTGTGTCTCATTCTGAATTACCCAGACCCATCTGGAACCTTCTACTCTGCACTATAATGGCTTTTGTAGTATCTCCCCTGAGAGAAAGAGAGAGAGAGAGAGAGAGAGAGAAGAGGAGAGAGAGAATGTGTTTATTCATCTCGGCATCCCAGCCCACGGATATTGCCTTGTGCATGGTTAAGGGGATCCCAGTACGTGTCTGTTGACTGAACACATGAAAGAATTCTGCTAACTCTGGGGCATGTACCACGATTAGAGGGTATCAGTGACGAGCACAAAAACTTTCAGCGACACATCAGTCACCCATTCAGTTGGTACTGTGTCTCGAGGTAGAAAATGAGAATGGTGTTGTCTCCTCTGGACTGAGGAGGGATTGGCTGTCCTAGGTTGGAGAAGAAGATGAAAGAGGCATGTATAAGCTATCCATTGCCGTGTAACAAATTACTCCCAAACCGTAGCAGCTTTAAACAACAAGCATTAATTATCTGGGGATCGGGGATCTGATAGAAGCTTAGCAGGATGCTGTGGGCTCAGGATCTCTCACGAGGTTGCAGTCAAGCTGTTGTTGGCCAGGGCTATAGTCACCCAAAGGTTGAGGGGAGGCCTTGGTTCCATGCCCTGTGGTCTTTTTCATCGATCTGCGCCCTACCTAGCAGAGGCCCTCCCCAGAGGCGTCTGAGAGAGCCTCCAACACAGCAGCTAAACGTGGTCTCGGCAGTGATGTGCCAGCGTGGGAGGCAATGGCACAAGGGCAGGAATAGCAGAGGTGGTAATGATTGGGGGCCATCCTGGAGGCTGCATTTGTTCAACGGGGATAGTCAACGTTCGGTGTTGTTTTCAAAGAGGCTTGGGGACTCCTCTCTTGGAAAACTATCAACTTCTCTTTTCTGTCGCTCCTTTATCCGTAGCTCTTCTTCCTTTTGCACTGGCAGGTAAAATTGATTTTTCTACCAAGGGACCGGGATTATTAGCTTATTTCACTGAATGTGAACACTGAGTTAAAAGGGAAACACACACACACACACACACACACACACACACACGCACGCACCAGTTCTATAAGTTGACCTGGCCTGTGCTGTGCCACAAAAAGACATTGGGATGAGAACTTCTTTTCTCAGCCTCACAGGGACTCTGTGTTGCTTTCTAGGTGTGCTTGTGGGATCGAACCTGCCATACAAACGCGAGGGGACTGAGCCAGAGGACTTTTGCTGGACCCCACTCTGCAAGGGCCCAGACTGTGTGTCCTGTATATGCCCTCCTGGCTCAGAAGGGGTTTGGCCGTAAATGCAACCTGGCTGTTTTCTGTAAATCCTCAGAAGACAGGTTTTGTTGCAACAGAAGGTCTGGTTGGGTTGGTGTTTAACGAATTACTGCTGAACGAACAAGAGATTGCAAGTCAGATATCTCAACAGACGGGATTCCCTGATAGCATTTTGATCTTTGCTCCTGAAGGCACAGATAAAAATGACCATAACCATGATTTCGAGGCACCGGTAGGCTTGAAGCTGTGGCACCGGAGGCCGACTGGTACCTACATGATTCTATAAATGTACCCTGGCAGTTTGCTGCATGTTTGGTGTTGCAGACCTCATCAGATTTCATGACAATTACACATTTATTTCAGGGTCCTGATTGCTGGGAGGTTTCCCCGCAGGTAGGACTGGGGTCTCTTGTGTACAGAGGTATCCCAAGTAACCGGTACAGTACCCGGCTCCTAGAGGGTTTTCAATAAATAGTGTTGAGTGAATGAATGAGGCAGCAATCCTAGAAACGCATCTAACTTAAAATTGGACTCGCTCTTTGAAAAGAGTCAAAAGTTAGCCAACTCTGGAAAAACCCAAACTCCGAGAAGGGGAAACTATGGCAACCCTTGTTCCCTTTTTGTTTTTCATACTGGGTGGCCCTGTTACTTGCTTCCTGCCTGGCACCTTCAGCCTTTGGACTCCTCTAAGCTTTGGCCCATTTCCTTAGCTTCAATCCAGAGAAAAATGACACTACTGAGAATTCTAGGTCCTTCTCCCCATTGGTAGGCTCTTCCCTACACTTTGCCATGTTCTCTCACGTCTGCTGCCCTGGGAGTTAAGATTCAGGGGGAAGAAGCGAGAGAGAGAGAGAGAGAGAGAGAGAGCGAGAGAATGAGAATGTTTGGACTTGTGTGTGTGCACAGCTTCCAAATTTTTTGGCTCCTCCCTCTGCACCGCTCTTCATTGGGCCAAAGCTCTCTATTAATGTGAAGCAAACATCATGGTCAAGGGGGAAGATGGCGGCAAGCCTCTGCATTCTTTCCTTAATCAGATTAACTCAAGGTAGGGAGGTATGAAATCAAAGATGGCACACTGCTTTTATCCCTTCTACCAATTCCAATCAATTGGTATTGGCTGCCTGGGCTGCTGTGTCATGAAGGATTCTGAGGCTGGGTTCTGGCTCAGCACAAAAGCATGACACGATCAATTCATGTCTTCCATGGGCACAAGAAGAGTCAGGGGCGACTCACAAGCCAGACACACTGGCCCAGTATCTTCAAAGCAATGGAAGAGCTCAAATGTCTGGCCTCCAAGGGAAAACACACACCCTTGTTTATTGCAACATAAACGTATATCTAAGTAGTGTCAGCATAGGGAATAATTGTTCTGGATTTGGGTAAATATAAGAAGAGGAAGGATAGATAGATTAGGTAAGGTTTGAGCTGCTGTCACCAATGTTCTGATTTCTGTAGCTTGGTTTCTTTCTTTCTTTCTTTCTTTCTTTCTTTCTTTCTTTCTTTCTCCCTCCCTCCCTCCCTCCCTCTCTCTCTGTCTCTCTCTCTGTCTCTCTCTCTTCCTTCCTTCCTTGCACCCATATGATCCCATAGAAACCAGAGTAATTAATATTCAACAAATGGATAAGCATTAGGTAGGTGACATTTAGAGAGTAATCGCAAATCGGTTTTCTCTTACCCACGAGTTCCAATCAGTTGGTGGGGGATGTTGTCCAGCTCCTGAGTTCCTGAGCATGGAAGGTTCTTGATGCCTGACCCTGGAGCTGTAGGCCATCTGAATGTGACACCATTATGCTGCACCACTATCCCGACAGCATGCAAGGACACCAGTTACCCCCGAGACAACATCTGGCCAAGCACCTGGGGACACATAGCCCCCCTCTGCTTTTTCCTTTGTTCTAAAGACTTGTTTAATGTTTATTTATTCTTGAGAGAGAGACAGAGACAGGGCATGAGTAGGGGAGACGCAGAGAGAGAGAGGGAGACAAAGAATCTAAAGCCGATTCCGGGCTCTGAGCTGTCAGCACAGAGCCCGACGTGGGGCTCAAACTCATGGACCGCGAGATCATGACCTCGGCCAAAGTCAGACGCTTAACCGACTGAGCCACCCAGGCGCCAGGCCCCCTCCTCCCCCCACCCCCACCCCCCAGGTTTTCCAAACTAACATCCACACTGGGTGTGATGCCAAGGCCCAACCTACCCCACAAAGCTGCCCCAGACATCCGACATTACTTGAGGCCTCATTTATTCGTACAGACAAGTGTGCACAGCCCAGCTGGCGGGCCCCACACATAGCCTGGCAACAGCCAGAATGTGGAACAGTAGTGAGGATCCAGCCTTGGACCTGTTTACGCCCCGAGGAGATATGCTTCTCTTTTGCTAGCTCAGCTCACCCTTCCAAGGACAGTGACCAGCACTGGCACCTGCTTGTACCCTGAACAGGGCTCCCCGGGCCATGTCCTGTGAGCCTCTGTCCTGGCCTCCAGCGGCCAGATGGCCTATCAGCGTTTACTACAGTCCTGAGATGCCCCTCCCCTCCTCTCTGACATTCTCTTCCCTAATTTCCTTTAAGTCCCTGTCCCACGCACGCCTCCATCCCCCACCCGCCAAGCAGAAGTCCCCCAGGCGGCTGAGGACGCTGGGCCCCTTCCTCATCAGGACCCTCCAATCAGAAATCAGATGCAGAGCTTCCTTAGGAAAACAGAGATACTTCGCTTCAGTGGGGGCATTTTACAGTTCAAAGCATTTTGGCAAGTCTGATCTTTATTTTGATCTCGTTAAGGCAGTTTATAGCCATTTCTCTGTTAGGAAGCTGAGTCTCACAAAAAGAAAATAAATTGCCCCAGGCCGTGCAACAAGCCAGTGGCACAGGGCTAGGGCCCCAACACAGTCTATCCCGGCTGCACAACTAGCCCTCCCCCCACAACCAGGCTGTCTGGCCTGACTTTTCATCCACAGCCATCGTGGCTGTAAAACTCCTTCCAAGGGCAGGGTTTTGTGTCTTGTAAAGTTGTCACTGCTTCGTAGCCCCACAGGAACCGAATTTCTTCACGGTACCTGGAATCTAGCAACAGAGACATTACTCTCTCCCAGCCGACACCCCTTTTGTCCAGGGTTCAAGTACTCCCAGAGGAATAAGACATTCAGGTAATTACAGCTTAATTGAAATCAGTTTGTTTGACGCCCTCTTCTGAACGTCGGGAACAGGGCAGGACCGAAGCTACCACGAGCAGAGAAAGAGGGTGAGTGGCAGTGGGGCAACCATGAAGCCCACCTACTTTATGACCTCGCCCATCCAGTTATATCCAGAAACATGTGAGCCGTGCAGGTAGCCAGGAAGGAGTCAAAATAAGGCAAATCGAGAAATCAGAAACTGAAAACATTCCTGGGAGGGACCTGCTTGGCTCCTTGACCCTCAGGCAACGGTCCTCTCCCAGGGAGAGCAGAAAAGACTTTCAGTTTTGAATATTTGTGCCCTTCCCTAGTACCACCAAATGCTAAGCTGCAGTGCTGTTCTTATCTTTTGGAAGGAGAGAATTAAATTGCATTGGTTTCCCTTTGTTTTTCCCCAAACTCCTGGCCACCAGGGCAAGAAGTTGGGAATGGTGAATGCTTGCAGTTTAAGGTGGCGGGGGGCTCGATTAATTCTGGACCACCCTGGGTCCAGGAAGCTTCCCTGTGCATGACGCAGGTTTTCAGCATCCTGAACGTTTGCCAACTGCTGTTCCACTCCTATATTTCGAAGGTAATGGAGGCCAACATTTTTACCAACCCCACTGATAGAGATCTCACTCTATCGGACCAGAACACTGTCTTAGGACCTCCATTCTAACCTTGATCCTAAAGTTTTTTAATCCCACCTGAACGCCTTAGGCGGCCCAAAGCTTCTTTGACTAGCTCTGTTATACCTTATTTGAACCTCTCTAGTGTGTTTCTGTAAAGTGCTCCTGTAACAGTTCCTGGCACAGGGTAAGCAGTCAGTACGTGTTAGTAGTGATTATTATTAGCAATGTGGCCCTTAGAATCAGCGGCATCCATTCCATTTCAGCTTCTGATGTATAGTATGACAATTCCCAGACCGTGTTTCGTAATTAGTTGCCATTGCTTCCAATCCGAACGGCAGTATGAAGTCTGGGCACAGTCCTTTCTAGGGGTCTTTCTATGGTAGAAGCAGCAGGCAGCTCTACAATATCTGATGTACTTAAGAGGCTTGAAAATGATGGTCCTGCCCCTCCCCGTGAGGGCAGGGTGCTTTTAGCAATCAGCCCAACCCAGCTCAGGGCACCCTTTGCATGAAGCCAGCCCTGGGGAGCAGGGCTTATTGGGGCAAGGATTCCATTTCCTTTCCTCCTGGACACACAGTTAGACTACATTTCCCAGGCACCCTTGCAGTGGAGGGGGAACCACAGGACTGTGCTTTGGCCAGTGAAATGTGAGCAGAACTGATCTATGTGGATGTCCAGTCTTTTAGAAAAGAGACTCCAGTGCAACCCTTCATGTCTGGGTCTGCCCCATCTATGAGACTGGAAGTAAAGTGCTCTAAGGCCCAAGGTGATGTCAGGGACATGGGATGGAAGGAACGTGGCCCACAAGTCTCTGTTTGGAGGACAGCAAAGAGCTGTCAAACGTACACACCCACACTGAGCTGTTGCATAAGTAAGGGCAATTTTTTTTATTATGTTAAAGTACTTAAAATTGGGTATTTTTAGTTACATCAGTGAGCCTGCCTTAATTAATACAGAACCTTCCGTTGTCTGAGAGACAAACTAAGCCAATGGTTGAGGGTGCCATCCCAGCAAGTTCTGAGGAAATAGGACATGAGTTTGCATACTTTTATTTACAATACAAATTTGTGGTACAAAGCTAATGTCTCTGGCAAGCAAGAATAAATGAAACAGGTAAACATCTCTTTGCTCAGAAGGAAACTGCTGGTGGAAGGCCAGAGACTTCTCTCCTGCCCCCTCTCACCGTGATACGGGTGTTCTCGGCATTATGAGCTGCAGTGCTGCTAATTCTGGAAAGTTCCATTCTGAGAGCTTGCTGAGGCCTTTTGGTTGTGTTGTTTTCATTTCCATGAAACCTGAGAGCCCCAGGAGTGCCACCTGTCTGAGAATTCTCTGTCTTGACCGGGCACACACGAGCCCCGGACCATACAGGGAAGACATGGGCCCCAGGCATTTTTAGAATGTTAGCACACGATGGGACTTAACTATGACACATCCCCCGTCTGAACGAACATTTTCTCACCTGTACCTGAGGGGGTTGAGTCAGATTACAAGCTAATAGCTGGGGAGAAAGTGCAGCCTGCAGGTGTGTGTTCCTTGGCTTGCAAGGTAACGTTATATATTTTTTAATTAGTTCCCAACAGTTAAAAATTAGGATTTTTGCATTTAAAAATCCGACAGCTCTTGAAAAGTCTGGCAACACTAAGCTTGTGTTCCCTCAGGGCAACAATTGGTTTTCCTCTCCAGACGTGACATATACTCTCTGGGTTGCATAAATCCTGCCCCCTCCCCCCAGGTTATTCATTCATTTGCATTGCCTGCCTGGATAGACTGTGTTGGTACTTGAGTTTGAGACCCTGATTCTAGACGATTTCTAGCAGCCCCTTCTACCTGGTCCAGATGAACAAGGTCGCATCACTTTGTTACATAGTCTATTGCTGTATAGCAAGCTGACCCAACACACGGTGACTTCAAACAACCACCGTTTAACAATATCTTGTGATTTTGCAGGTCAGGAGTTCAACAGGGCTTAGGTGGACATGTCTTCTGTTTCATACGATGTCAGCAGAGGTCACCTGTTTCTCTTCAGCTGGTGGGTGAGCTGGTATGGAGAGTCTAGGGTGGCTCCATTCACGTGTCTGATGCCTTGACGGCCATGGTTGGAGGTTTGGATTTCCTGTGTCTGTCACTGGAATACCTCCATGTGACTTCCCCAGTGCAGCATGGAATTGAGGTGGCTGGACTCATATGGTGGCCCAGGGGTCCCCGAGTGAGCATTCTAGGAAACTCGGGCAGAAGCCACAAGGCCTCTTGAACCCTTGAAACCTCAGATATTCCAGAATATCACTTTAGTCATGTTCTATTAGTCAAGCAAGTCACTAAGTCCAGCCTAGTCATGGGGAGGGGAATTAAATTCAATAGGAAGAATAGAAAAGAGTTTATAACATCTTTAATCTACAGGATTTTTATTTAAACTTGGTTGCTCTGAGTTAGAAGATACTGATTAGGCTAAATAAATATATCTCATAATAATTCACTGTATTTCATAAACATTTTGTTCCTGATCCAAGAAACAGAAGATAGGTCTATATAGGAGATAGTTCACTCTACATTGTGCCCACTGCTCTTTTAGATGTACCCCACAGCATGCAATATCACAAAGGACACTTTGGAATACAAGTAATTGAACTTCAAGCTTTTGTAAGAAAAGAGAGAGAGAGAAGAAAGTATTGATTCATACGAGCATAAGTAACTACATAGGTAAATACAGTATTTTTTGTAATTCTTTTCTTCCCTATCTGATTTAAAAGACAACTATATAAACCGATAATTATAAAACTAAGCCAGTGCCTTATAATGTATAAAAATGTAATTTTTATGATGAAACTAGCAGGGAGGAGGAGGGAGGGTATTGTGCTTTATTTGATGCAAAATTTCTGTATACTATTAAAATCAAGTTAGCATTAATCCAAACTAGATTATTTTGAGTTAAAATGCTAATTGCAGTCCCCAGGGCAATTACTAAGAAAAATAATTTAAAATATTTTATAAAAGAAAGAACACAGAAAGTAAGATAGTAGATTGAAAATATCTATTTAATACAGAATAAGTCATTAATGGAGAAATGGAAGAACAAAAAAGACATGAGACATACAGAAAGCATATAGCAAGATGGAAGAGGTCAATCCTACCTTTAAAGAATTACATTAAATGTAAATGAATCAAACATTCTAATCAAAAGGTAGAGAGATTAGCAGAATGGATGAAAACAGTATCCAACTATATGTTGTCTACAAGGGACACACTTTAGATTCAAAGACACAAATAGGTTGAAAGTAAAAGAGTGAAAAAATAAGCATTTGGCACACATATTCAAAAAGAAAAAGAGGAGAACTTGAATTAGCATTAGCATCAGCTGGGTCTGGGAGTTCTAATAATGTTGTCAAGATTTAGTCTTGCTCAGTTAAGCATTCTTCTGTGTTAGTTCGGCATCCCCTGGTGGCCCCCCAGAAGCTTCAGGTGTTGCAACTCCAATATGAAGTTAAGTTTCTCTGCTATACCAGCGAACTTTCTGGTGTGAGTTTCATTAGCCTGCTTGAGTCAAACATCCACTTCTGAGCCAGTTCCAATGACCAGGCCTGAGTCATGTGCCCTACCCTGGATTCAGAGGCAGTTTGGCTTGGCCTCTCCTGAACAATATTCCTGAGAGGAGGTGAAGGGTGCTCCTACAGTGAAGGCCAGGGAGCTATAATCAGAATCAACAAGAGTGAATAGTTGGCTGGCCACTAAACAACACAAGTGCCCACTGCACATGCATTGGAAAAAAGCAAAGCTAACTAAACTCTGAAGTGTGGAAACTTTATGTTCATGTTTTTAAGTGTCCGAAGACCTTCTCAATTAATTTTTAAAATACTTTTAGCTCCCGTGATACATAGGACATACTCCAGTGGAGTTCTGTGAGATTGAGAAAAGGAAGAACGGAATCTCATATTATGAAATACCAGCTCCGTACCACTCCTCTTTACATACCTAATCTTACTCATGCTATGTTAAACCCTGTGAACTAGATGGAATTCTCAGCCTTTTGAAAATGAGGAAATGGAGGAACAAAGAGATCAGTCATTTTGCCAAAATGACCATTTGCCAAGTGGCAGAGTCAGGTTTCCACTCAAGTCAACACAACCCAGAGCCTGGGGCTCTTTGCTGTACTCCCTGCCTGCATCATACTGCATAGCGTGTCGTTGTTATGTATCTTCCTACATGCCTGTGTTCAGATAAGAACTGGGAAGAAGCCACGGACATGCCCAGGGTAGAGTTTGGCTTCACCACAAATGGGGGGTTAAATGTCAGGATTCAAGCTAAACCAGGAGTATCGAAGGCTGAGCACCAGTGAAGCACATGGTCAGAACTTCTTGGCTTTCACTTTACTGGAAAGTTATTTCACCATCAATGTCTGGCGGTTGGTGGTTTTGTATCTTGTACGTTCACGTTTTGCTTGCTGAGGCATCTCTGATGGGAGGGGGGGGCAGGCATCAGCAGCAGTTTGCAAGACGGTCTCCCCATGGCAGTGGCTCATGATTCTTGCTTTGATTTGTTTCTCGGTTCCAGTTCGTATCACACCCCATTTTCAGTCTTTGGCTTCATCTCGGTACGAGGCATGGGTCGTGATGAAAAATGGGATCACCACACCTTTTCGTTCACTTTGCATTCTCTGCCTCCTCTTGGGCAGAGGTGTATAACCAATGCTGAAATTGGACGGTTTCCTTCATCCAGATATTTCTTGGAAAAATGCTTCTCTCCTTTTTGATGGATTAAGGCAGTAATCCCTACAATGTGTTCTGTTGAACATAATTACCAGGAATCTCCGCCATAAACAAATGGGGTGCTGCTATCAGATTATGGTGGGATATATGTCAGGCAGACAAAAAAAAAATCATCCACTACATCTCCTCTGAGGTTATAAAGTTCTGGAATAGACCTTTTCTACCAAAATTATTTGGCCAGCCAGTCCAAGGACAGCAATAGTCTGAATCCAAAATGTAGCACTTCTGTTTATCAGGAATGAAAAACTAGTCCCCACCCACAGCTAGTGAAAACTGAAAACTAGGAACTTGGCTTTACAGAAGACATAAAACCTCTTTCACTTGTATCCATTCCATCCCCCCCCTTTTTTTTTTTAATGAAATGAAAGGTTACTTTGATAGCAGAAAACTGTTATTGTTGCTGAATTTGCTAAGAAAATTGGGCAATTTATCAGTGAAGATGGCAATAGAAATTCACAGGGTTGCCAGAGGCATTATTTTGCGATCCTCAGCAGCATTAACAAGTTGGAAAAAAAAAAAATTCTAGGTTTCAGGATGGCAATAATGAATTTTGGTCTCCCGGGCAGGAAGCTGGATGGTGGATGTGTTTCCCACTGAGCCAGTCCTAGTGGGCACCAGAGGTTTCTAGAACAGAGGCCATGATGTCAGATTCTGATTAGCATTAATGATGGGTTGCTCGACGAAATCTCTGAACCTTACACTACAAATCTTCCTGGAGGATTTGGGACTAGCGGTCAAGATTAAGTGACTATTTTCTCTGTCCTTGCTGGGTTAGCTCTTCCTTATTGGCATTCTATGTAGGCTTTTGGCTTTGAATAATGTCTTGTTCTGTAAAACACCAAGAAATAGTGTCACGGTCGGGAGCAAAATGGATGGTGTTGCGTTGATACAGCAAACACTATTTTGAGGGGATAAGTGAGTCTGGGCGGTGATAATGTTGAACAGCAAAGCTATTGTTATTGACCATTTTATAGGAACAGGTTCTTTTTAAGGCCGCGTGCCTACATATTTTATAAACAATGTGCTTGAGAAATGTCCAGCGAGGTACAATGGATAGCGTAAGAATGAATGCTGAGTTAAGACAGATAGCCCAGCTTGAAACTCCTGTTATGAAAAGTAGGAAATATAGACACAGGCAGAAAATTATGTCAGGTAGAAAGATTAAAACACAAAGCAGCTTTCTCCAAAGAGGCATGTCCGTGGTCCCCTCTGTAAACAGCCAGTACTTAGGGACAGCAACAAATGGTTGGAAACATAGAAAAAGGTGTGGCCATGGAAATGGGCCAAAGCACAGGGAAGAAGATGAAAAGAAGGAAAAAACCGCTATTTCGCCTACACCAAAGCACAGAGAGATAGCGTGTGAAACCCACCGTTTGACAATCCATTTCTGCCAATCACAGGCAGCAGCTTTCTTGGGAGAGAATGTTAGACTGAATGTAGGATTGTTTAGGCAAAAGACCCATAGCAGCCAACAATTTGCAGCTCTATACTGAAAGGAGAGAGAATGTTTTTTTCTTGGAAATTCCACACTCGTGTGCACCTTTCATGTTCCCCAGAGTTCACTTTGTTTGCAGGCAAAGGAAGGTGTGGGTGAATTTGGGGAGCTATTTTCAGAAGTTCCCTTGTGCCCCCCCCAATACACCACTACCATCACCATCTACACGAATACAGTCCGTCTCCCAGATGGCTCCCAATGACCCCTACCTCCTGTTGTTTCAGTCCTGTATAGTCCCCTCCCGCAGTGAATAGGGATGACTTCTGGTAACCAATAAACCATTGCATAACAGACAGGGTGTGACTTCTGAGACTAGGTCATAAAAGGCATTGTGGCTTCCATTCTTTCTCTCGGGTTATTTGTCCTGTAGGAAGCCGGCTGCCATGTTGTGAGGGCAGCCCTATAGAGAGACCTGCCAACAGCCAAGTAAGTGCACCATCTTGGAAGTGTATTCTCCAAATCCAGTCCAACCTTTAGACTGCTGCAAAGACCATCTTGAAAGTGCACCATCTTGAAAGTGCATTCTCCAAATCCAGTCCAACCTTCACTGCAATGCTTGCCAACATCATGACTGTAAACTCATGACAGACTCAGGGTCAGAGCTCCCCAGCTAGGTTACTCCCAAATTCCTGACCCACAGGACCTAGGAGATAGTACTTTGTTTTGCTTTGCTTTAAGCCATTAAATTTGGGGATATTTTGCTATGCAGTAATGGTTGACTAGAACAGCTGACTATAATTCTTAATTTGGGATTTGCTTCTATAATTGTAATATTAAAATATTTCAAACTTTTATGTGAGAAGATAACAGAACAAATGCAAGTAGAAAGGGGTAAAATTACGTATCCCGGCATGAGTGTCTTATGCAATAAAAGCCAGATAAATTAACATCCTGTATGTGTGATGTGTAAACCACATCACATACAAGACCTAATAAGATACTGTATAGACTTGGGTTTTGCTCTGAGTGAGATGGGAAAAAAAAAGCCATCAGAGGATTTTGAGCAGAGAAGTAAGTGACATGACCTAACTGATGTGCCCAGGGGACACTCTGTGTGCCCAGACTACTGTGTACCCAGGCATGTGCTAGGGGGTCTTTGAGAATAAGGATGTCAAGCCCCTACCCTCAA
Source organism: Panthera leo (assembly GCF_018350215.1). NCBI lineage: Eukaryota > Metazoa > Chordata > Mammalia > Carnivora > Felidae > Panthera > Panthera leo. The sequence continues at coordinate 10,298,198 of NC_056686.1, forward strand.
GGTGTTTCCAGGCTCATTTACATTCAACCACACCAGGAAAAGTTTCACTCCTCCTATCCCTCGGGCTGTACTTTAGGCTTAATCCTAATATAAGAAGAGCGAACTAAGGGGAGAATCCCTGCGTTCTGCTTCTGCACAAGTGTTCAGAAAAGCTACAACAGTTCTGTTCTTTGGCTGGGAGACTGCCTAACTTGGGTCTAAGGGGCCCATTAGAAATGTTACAATGTTCCAGGCTCGGAAGCTCTAGGAGGCCCGTCAGGCCCGTCAGTCAGTTATGTTGTGGTAACAAACAACTCTCAAAGCTCTGCGCTTAAAATGATGAAGTTTCCTTCTTGCTCATGCTGCATGTCCAGCGCAGGTTGGAGGGGTCTCTGCTCATTGAGCCACTCTGGGGCCCAGGCCAATGAGGTTTTACCATCCTATGATACCAACGTGCTACAGCAGGCAAAAGAGGGCTGGAGTTCAGTGCTTTGGCCCGTAAGTAACACAAGGCATTTCTCTTTCCATTTCATGGGCCAAAACTAGGCACGAGGGATCACAATTCGAGTCCCTGAAATCTGTGTCTCTCCATGAGACAGGAATAGAGTGGGGCAAACCCAAAACTGGCTTGGCTTCCTCTTAATGAATTAACACTTATTTACTAAGGAGGTAGGTATGGTGCTGGGTGCTGTTGAAGAGATAGAAAGTCAATTAGATATGGTCCCTCCCTTAAGGGAAGCATATGGCCTCTCAGTTTTAACATAATTATGAGAGTAAATCGCCTGGAATAATCATTATTTAATATGTTCTAGAGATAAATGCGCTTTTCAATTTCCTCATGTCTTTTTTCCCTAAGTAGACGGGAATAAGTGATAATTCAACTAATTGCCTGTTCCAGTTCCAGTTTCTTCTCTGAATTCTCCTCCATGATCAGGGGACAGCAACATGGTCCAGGATTCTGGAACAATTGTCACACATTGATCAAATTTGGGCTGTTGTCTTAAAGCGGGATTGCCAGATAGAATACAGGCTGCCCAGTTAAATTAGAGTTTCATATTAGCAAGAAATACTTTTTATTTTTAATTTAAATTTTAGTTAGTTAATATACCGCGTAATATGGGTTTCAGAAGTAGAATTCAGTGATTCATCACTTACATACAACCCCCAAACACCCAGTGCTCATCACAAGTGCCCTCCTTAATACTCATCACCCATCTAGCCCATCCCCACCCACCTCCCTCCATCAACCCTCAGTTTGTTCTCTGTATTTAAGAATCTCTTGCGTTTTGCTTCCCTTTCTTCTCTTTCTCCCCCTTCCCTTATGTCCATCTGTTTGGTTTCTTACAGTCCACGTATGAGTGAAATCGTATGGTATTTGTCTTTCTCTGATTGATTTATTTCACTTAGCGTAATACATTCTAGCTCCATCTACGTTGTTGGAAATGGCAAGATTTCATTCTTTTTGATGGCTGAGTAATACTCCTTTACAGACTAATACCCCATATCATTTTCATCTATTCATCAGCCAATGGACATTTGGACTCTCCCCACAGTTTAGCTAGTGTTGATAAGCAAAAAAATGCTTTTTAGTATAAGCATCTGTCATGCAATGTTTGGGACATACCTCGACTAAAACGTTATCTGTTGTTTGCCTGAGCATTCAAATTTAATGGGGCATCATGTACTTTTATTTGCCAAATCTGGAAAACCTATCTTAAGAACCCCTCACCATTATAGAAACTCCAGCCACCTCTAATTTCATCCTGTACCACTCCCCTTTCCCACCACCACACCATTACTGTGCCACACCGGCCACACTGGTCTCATTTATGTTCCTGTAACATACTTGGTCTGAGTCTACCTCAGGGCCTTTGCGCGTGTTATTCCCACTGCACGAGACATTCTAGGTCCTTGAGAGGCTGCCTTCTCTCCTTTCGCCATCTTAGCCTAAATGCCACCGCCTCAGAGAGACGTCCTCTGATCAGGCGATCTAAAGCCACACCCTCTTGCCCTGTCTCCACCCTTCTATTTATATCACTGTGTTTATTTACAATAGTTTCCACGCTCTGCAATGATGCTAGTTTCCTTGTGTGCCTCTCTTCACTATCATTTATCTTCTCTGACAGCAGGGACCGTGTCTGCCTCGTCCCTCACTACATCCCAGCACTGACAACGGGGCCTAGAATGTAGCAGGTGAGCAATGAGCATTTATGAACTGAGTCATGCTTTAGTTTGCACAAGATCCCTGGCCTCTAGTATGTATGTATATGTGGGGAAGCTAAGGAAAGGCGGATGAGACAGACAAATGATATAACTTATTATAGGAGTAAATGTGATGAAAAAAAAAAGTAAGTGCAGCAATATGTTGACGAGCCATTGGGGACGCCAAGCAGGGTGGATTCTTTTTTCGTAGAACTTATTAGGAGGGGCACCTCTGAGGAGGTAATGGGAGCTGAGTTCTATATAATGAGAAGGAAGGAGTCCCTTAAAGGGAAGAACATTGCAGGAATGGCAGCAATTGGAAAGTTCCTAAGGCAAGAACAACCTTGGCTTGCTAGAGGAAGACAGTTAACCAGCATATTTGGAATGGCATGCGGGAAAAGGCAGCCAATGAGAGGGGTGTTAGGGGCACAGCCAGAGTAGGCTGGTAATGCAATGGTAATATACTGGAGGACTTTAACCAGGAGACTAATACGCGCCTCCAGAAGATCACTTTGGTAGCCATGGTGAACACGAACGATGGAGAAAAAGGCGTGGAAACATGGAGACCAGATAAGAGGCCACCACAGTTGTGCAGGCAAGAGAAGACGGTGGGTTGGTCTAGGCTTTAGCATTGGCAACGAGGATAAAATGGGACAGATTTGAGATGGAACTATGGAGCCTCACCAACAGAAATCGCTTAATTGATTAGTGGAAGGAATGAGGGAATGAACGGGTGAGTGGAAGGATGGATAAATGGATTCATTGGTGGATAGATAGTGAATGGATATTGGATGGATGGATGATGGATGGACAGATGAATGATAGATGGTGGGTGGATGGATGGATGGATGGATGGATAAGGAAATAGAATAAACTGATTAAAATCCCAGGCTCTGGACCCTGATCAATCTCCTTTTGAATCTTTGGCTGATACCCTCATTAACAGGGCAACCTTGAAGAAGTAGCTCAACGTTAAGCCTTACTTTCTTTATCTGAAAAATGCAACAGTAATACGTGCATTGTCAAAACAATATGAGGACTAAAAGGGATAATGTCTTCTGACTCATTCCCCCCGTAGTTACTGTTACTTACCTCTAGCACCCTATATATCAATTTGTAACATTGAAGATGTTTTTTCAACACCCTCATTATCACTTACTTTCAAACTGTTCAGACTCAGGCTGCACCAAAACCCAGCCCAAACAAAAACATTTATATCAACTGTTTAAAGTTGTTTTTTTTTTAATGAAAGGGAGAGATGATGCAGTGTGGGAAGTGTTATAAACTATTCAGTATTTCAATTTTTTTATTCACAATCCTGGATTCCCTTTGATGGTTTTTTAATATAGGGAGGGCTCTTGTGACTATGTGTGAATAATTAAACTTTTTTGAGCTTGAGCATAACTTGGAAGAAGCTCATTTCACTGTCAATGATGTGAGGCAAAGGAAAACCCAATAGGCATCTTTTTTTACACTCGATAATTTTGTGGGATTTTTAAAAAATCATTATTCTCTTCCCAGACAGTCGGAGAAAGTCGGCTTGGGGAGGCTCCTCACCGCGCTTTTCCTATCTTTGGTGTTGCCTGGATAACCCTTGATCGAAGGAGGAGGGCAGGGGTGGTGGTGATGATGGTGCTGTTGTTTGAGCGTTACATGTGCACACAACAGGAAGAGCTTCATTTTTGCTCTGCCATTTAACGCTCCCAGCAACCCCTGGTGCAGGGGGTATTGCTGTTCCCATTGTACAGATGAGTCAAATGAGGCTCCCACAGGATACTGGACGTACCCAAGTAACTACTTGGGTACCCAAGTACCCAAAGATTCACACTCACACTGGTGTGATCCCAGTGCCGGAGCTCTCCGCTACGCTCCAAGACTTCTCCTTGATTGGCTGCTTGGCACTGAGTCATTTCTCAGCATTATTGACTGTGTTTATTCATTCCCCTCCCTCCTCGTTGCCTGACAGCTATTGATTTTCGTGCATGATGGTGCCCTTGGCCTCAAATAGTTTTGCAATTTCTTCCCCAATTTTCAAGTGAACTTTATCATCCGTTGCTTAGTGAAGCTCGTCTTTGTTCTTTGGGCAATAATGGATGATTCAGTAAATGGCATGTCACAGAACAGGAGAGATGCGAGGGCGACCTTTATTAGATTAAATAGGTTTTCCCCACCCCGTGCTCTGTAGAGTCTTGGAATTGCTATGGGAAAGCAGACAACAGGGAATGAGTAGTATGTAGCTAAGAGCTTCCCAAACTTGCATCAGGAATTACTTTTCTTGATACAGTTATATTTATGGGTCATAACAATTTCCTGTAAAGTGTAACAGTTACTGTATCAGTGCAATTCTGACATTATGTATTCAGTTTGCTTCAAAGCTCTCCAAGATGATAAAGTCACTCGTGAATGCCACCATCCCCACCCATCTTTCAAACCTGATTCCTATCTAGAACCCCATCACCTGCCTTTTGGATGGAAGGCTGATAGGCATGTGTGGCTATAGGCAGATCACCTTGGCAGTCGGGTTTGCGACACTGTGCGTGACCCAACTCCTGCCCACTTCCTTCTGCTCCTCAAATGCCACAAAGTGGCATTGTCTTTGTTCTTCAACCATACCAAACTTTCTCGCACCTCAAGGCCTTTAAACCTCCTGATCCCTCTGCCCAGAATGTTCTTTCTAAAGACCAGCATCAGGCCATCTTCTCTTCATCACCGTGTCTCAGTGAAAATGGCAGCAACCTGGAAAGGCCTAAGATATCTCACCCACCCAGGTAGTCTTTTTCTGTCCATCTCTGTTAAGTGAATTTTTCATCAGGGCCAAGTCTTGTCTTATTTCTTCTCTTCCCTACGTTGGAAACAAATATTATGCATCTCCTCTGATTCCCTTGGTTCCCACAACCTCCACCATGCCCTACTACGCCCACTTGGGCCCGCCTGGTTCTGCCTTCTGCGTCAGACTGAACCAGTCACATGCCCAGAGTTTTAGCCACTTCCAAATGTGAAAGAAGCCCTCAGCGCAGGGAGTGTGGGATCTGGCTTCCTGAGCAACCATCAGAGGAGCAGTCCAGCTGAAGGGTTGGATGTCCTGCAGAGCGGACTCTCCACTGGGCAAACTCTGACCAATGGAAAACAGGAGATGAATGGGGGTGGGGGAGTCACCAGATAGGTCACCTCTCCTTTCTTGCTCCCAGAGACGGCTTTGAGGCATGGTTTCTTCTTGCCGAGAAGTCGGTACACCAAGTGGGTGAATCTGCTGAGCAACTAGCCTTGTCTTCCACAGCTCATCATTAAGGGAAAGTCAGCATAGTAGCACATCACTCACATTCTTACTCACCTCCTCGCTTACTCGCCTTACTCACTTCCTCTCCCTCATTCTTGCTGCCCTGAGTTTGTACCTCCCAAATGAAACACAAGCATTTTAATCTTTACCTCAAGCTTTGTTTTCTTGAGAATCTGGGCCAAGGCAATCCCCAGTACTGGGAACATTTCCTGGTACATACAAAGCACCCCATATACAGAGGATGGATGGGTGGGTGGATGGATGGATGGATGGATGGAAGGATGGATGGATGGAAGGATGGATGGAAGGATGGACGGATGGATGGACGGATGGATGGATGGACGGTAGGATGGGTGGATGGGTGGATGGAAGGAAGGAAGGAAGGAAAGAAAGATGGATTGGTGTTCAAGGGCCAATGGGATGAATGAAAACTCAAAAAGGTCACTATTTTTGTCTTTCCCCGTGGAACAAGCCTTTCCTACATATGCCTCAAACCCAACATATCCTAAACTAAAATAACCATTCTCTTTCTTAACAATTTACTTTCTTCCTGCTCTTCTTTCCCAAGCCATAAATTCTTCCTCACCCATCACCTAATCTACGCTACGTCTTTCCCATTTTACTCCCCAGGTGTCACTAGCCTCCATCCTTTCTTCATGCTTCGCAGCTACTGTTCCAGCTCAGGCCTGTGTAATGTCTCACAGGATTGGTACCCCCATCACCAGGTGGCCTGCCTGCAAATTTCAACCATCTCCAGGCTAAGCCATGATCAGAATGTGTCCCAATTTCGGTTCTCCTGAAAGCAGAGCCTGAGGCAAGGGCCTGGATACAAGTGGTTTGTTGGGAGGACATCCTAGAAAAAAAGGAGGGAAATGAATCAGGAAAGAAGGAAAAGGCAGCCAATATAAAGGTACATTATCAAGGTTGCTGCGACGGGCAACAGGGGCTTGGCACCACTGGGACCTCCTGGGAGCATCTAGAATGCCTCCTACAGTTGTGCACCTGAAGGATGGGAAGCTGAAACATTTATCCACCAGCTTCTACCCCATCAGTTCAGGATTGTCCCTGGTGGCATTAACGGCTCCATGCTTCCAGGCGGTGCTTGTGTGCAGGCCACGTGGTCCTCCTGTGGTGGTGAAAAAGGCTCTGAGATAGAAAGTGGAGAGGACACACAGGTGGGAGGTGGGTCTGGGCTCCTGTGGAACTGTCCACTGCGGCTGCAGCTGAAATCAGAAGCCGATCAAGGTTGCTAGAGGCTTCTGCTACAGCATGATCTCTAAAACGCACGCGCAAGTCTGATTCCCAATGGTTAGACTCCTGGTAACTTCCCTGAGCCTGGGGCAAGATGCCCGACTTTCTTAATAGAGCTCAGAAGACCACCTGTAGACTAACTCTACCTCTGTTGCGGTCTCGTCTGTGATAACTCCTACTCATAGTTTGCTCTCTGCACCATCCATGGGTCTCCTCTCCGTGACTCCTCTGCCTGGGACTCCCTTCCCATTTGCATTCCTTTCCTAGACTAATGGGTCCTTAAAGATGCCTTTTCTGACAATTCCAGACAGAGTGAGCCCCTGTCCCTATTTCTATCATTGCCCTGAACACATTTTTTTAAAAATAATCATTGCCAGTTGAGGGGCTTCTGCTCCCCTACCACTTAGGCAGTGAGCTCAGGGGGCGCACTGACACACAAGGTTCTCTTCCTCTTGGCTTCCCAAATTCCCAGGGAGAACACGGGAGAGATGTTGCTGAATGGCTGGCTGGTTGGACGTGTGCACAAATGCTTCAGTGTGGACTCACTCAACAGAAAGTGGTCTTGGCAACTGGAAAGGACCCAGTCTTCAAGGAGAAGCAGAGCCCACGCTATGCAAGCATCTTGCTTCGCTCACTAGATCCCAATCCAAATAGTCTGGACCATCTGTTCACAATTGTTTAAGGATGCACAAACCATTTTTCCAGGTGTCCATCAAGAAGGCAACAGCTCTGATAGTAAATTCAATTCAGCAAACATTTGTTGGACAGCCAAAGAGCTGAGTCACTGCGTTGGACACAACATAAGAGGATGAGCTAAAAAACAAAATACCTGACATGTCTTTGGGCATCTTTGTGACCAGTGCTGGGGAGTGACACACACGAGGACAGAGACAGGTGAATCAAGATGAGACTGTCAATGCAGCCAGCCTTCCTTGTGTCAGGATGCCACCCTCTCCTCCTCTGTGCTTCTAGACAGGTATCCACCCTGGGGCAAGGGCAGCCAATGGAGCCATTGACCTATAATCTGGAAAGGAGAACGTCCCATGTATCACATACAGGTAGCCATACCCCACAGCAAACATTTAGTGAGCCCCTGGCTCAAAGGGCAGCCATCTGTGCCCTACGTTCATGTACACTCTAGCAGAGGAAACAGGCACATAGGGGGACAATGGCAGGGACAATGGCAGGATGATATCATAAAACAATGTGAGCCACACTATGTACGGAGGTTTGCATGCATGTACAAGGGAGGGATGGGAGCTCTAAAGGTATTTACATTGATGAAATATTACAGGATAAATGAATGTACACTCAGCCATTGCCTTTCTGTCTGTCATGTATTTACTGTCTTATATTCCCTACACGTAGCCTTTCTTTTCTTTTTCCCTTTTAACCCAGTTGAGTGAGTATGTAATGAGTAGATCAATCTCAAATGTTTAAGAGGGAGGGCTGCAGTGTGCAACCACCTACGTTCACGTCCTACTTTGCCTCTTACAAAGGCAAAGGCTCTGTCATTTGGGGCAGTTCACCTGCCCACTTAGTTTCCACATCTGCGAACTGGGGATGATGAAAGCACCCTCTTTGTAACGTTTTGTGATGGTGAAATGAATTGATAAATGAAAGGGCTTTTAAGGCACACACTAAGCCCTCAATAAGGTTAGCTATTATTATCAGTGGTTCTGTTGTTGTTGTTGTTGTTGTTAAGATTATTACACAGTGGCACAGTGTGAGTGCCAGTTTTCTGGAAAATTCTAAGAAAAAGGAAGAATTATTCTCATTAAGTAAGAGGGCAGGTTCTAAATTCTAGTCACCGAATAGAGGTCCACAGGAGCAGTCATGTTTGACCCCTAAAGAATGTGTTTTTGATCCCCAGTTTTCCGATGGCAAGGCGTAAAACTAGAAATTAATTTTGCCTGGTGCCTCAGACAGCAGGACACTTCCTGTTTTGAAAGTAATAATTTGCTGAGCATCCACTGTGGTTCTTGATTATTGCAGGCAAAAAAATATCCAACGCACTTGGAAAAATGGAGAATATATGCATGGGGCAACGAGAAACTATGATGAGGGAGAACGTTAAGTAAGAGGGGTGCTTAAAAGCGTGATGGAGGAAGGCGGCTTCTGGAGGATGCCTGTGAAGGAGCTCTGGGCCCTCCCTCCATGGGAACGTTTTGGACCTCCCATCCCCAGGTAGAGCACTTGAATTCTGCAGGTTAATCAAGAGCCTCACAGGCCCAGTGGTGTAGGAGCAAATTTCCCCAGCCCAGAGTGGCTACGGACAGTGAAACACTTCCCCCAAAGCTGCACAAATGCAACCATGAGAGCCAACGGGCGTGAGGCAATGCTTGGTGGCTCAGGGAGGGCGCCGCAGGGACCTGCCTGGATGGATGGCCAAAGACCAGATAGGAAAGGAGACCAAGATGAAGTTTCTGCCACAACAGGGGAATCAAGGGCCACGGTAGCTTCAGGAAAAGAAATGCAAATCTACGTTTCTTGCAGATTTCTCAGAACAAAAACAAAGTCAGAAATCCCTGTATGGAGGTAGTAAATAGAAGTCTTGATGAAGAATGTGGGTGTTTAGAGTCTTAAAAGGTTGGTCATTGCTCTGCCCCTTGTCAGCTGACCAGGTACTTCCTTTCTTCTCTAGTCTCTTTGCCTGTCTATAAAATACACATAGTAATAATACCTGCTGAGAGATTGCATGTGTTAAATAGAAACTTGAGGGCTTGTTTCATGATAGGCATTCAATAAATGCAGGTGAATATCATCATTAGAAGGGAAGGAGTTAGGGAGGGGTCTTGGGGCAAGGCTGGTTGGAGGGGTCTGCGATGAGTTGCTGTTATTCCTGGTGGTGAAGATTCAGAAGAATCCCTCTCAGCTGGCACATGGTAGAATGTCACTGGCCCACCGAGAGGGCAGAAGAGTGGGTTTATGTGTGCATTAAGCACGTGGTCCCCACGTGCTCCAAGCTGGTCAGAGCCAATACAGTGTTGCAGTCAAGGTCATGGGCTCCGGTGTCCCACTACCTGGATTTATCTTACTTACTAGCTGGGGACGTATCCTTGGGCTAGTCTCACCTGTAAAATGAGTTCTTATTTGAAAAAAGTTATCCAGAGGCTTAAAGAAACGAACACAAGCGAAGTGCTTCTCTCAGCCTTCCTTCCTGGCATATGCTGAAACACACTATAAACATTAGCTGTTACTACTCTGATTTTGTTTCATCCAAGTTTACACTTCAGCTGCTAGAATCCCTCAGGGTCTCAACTATGATCTCCCTTCCGACAATAAAACCCATCCAAACTCCAGACCATTTTCCCTCAAAATAAGAATATTAAAGCCACCAATGTTCCCATGAAGGTAAAGACCGGGACCCTCCTTTTTCATGCGCCCTGGCAGATATCTCCACTTGCACTTCAGAGAGAAACAAAAACGTCAGCGGGGTTGCCCACAACCCAAAGTCAGGGGCTCACAGCAGTGGGAGCACTCACTGACATAAGAACGTTAGCCAATCAAAGAAGGAACGAAAGAACAACTTGTCTGTGGGAGATCTTCTGTGCTTGTATGTCTTCTTTGAACCAAATATAAGGGAAAAAGTAACTTGCAACTTGTATCAGTTGATGGCCGTTCGAATAATGCCGTGTAACAAACGACCACAAAGCCTCAATGGCCTATGGTGAACACTTGTTTTGGTCCATGGGCTGTGGGCTGGCTGACTGGTTCTGCTGATCTGAAGCTGGCCTCAGCAGGACTCATTCCCACGTCCATGGTCATCTGCAGGAAAACCAGGCCATTTTGCCATCTTAGCAGGGCTTTTTCACATGTCTTGGGGCGGGGGCCGGGGTGGGGGGCGTTCTGTTGGGTTGTCTCAGGTTTGCTCCATGGATCTCATCCCCCAGCAGGCTAGCCCAGGGAAGCTTTCACAGAAAAAGCAAAAGAATGATTGGGAATGCAGAAATGCATCAAGTTTCTGCTGGTCTCGACGTTTGTTACCATTTCCTTGGCCAAAGCAAATGTCATGACTTAGCTCAAAGTCAAGAGATGGGATAGAATATGTCCCCCCTCCACACACACACACACACACACACATACAATGAGGAGGTAATGCAGAGTTACATAGCAAAAGGTTTCAGTCCTGGAAGGGATAGAATTTTCCATCTCTTGTACATCTGTCCATCAGTCTCTGGCCATAGTCAAAATAATTTGCCAACGTCGATTTCAGGAAAGCAGAGAGGAAAATTATGAGAGACCAAATCTACTGAAAGGAATGCCAGAATCACCCACAAAACAAGCAACTTTGAGGATGTTAAATAACATTTCCCTTTATGGACCTTTTGCATTCAAAGAAACACCCATTCTCACATTTCACTCTTTACCGTCTTAAAATCCTATCAACATTTCCCATCCCACCTACTTTGAGTGAATCCAGATATGCCTTCAGAGGACAGTTTTCCAGGCATTCTGCTCCAAGACTTTAATATGCCAAGAATTACATATCCATGTGAAAGTAAGTGAAAAATAACTTTAAAGAAATTAAGATTTCTCCCCATTTCAGACAGGTTTGACTCCAATTAATGGATGAAAGTTAGAAAACTGCCCCTTCTCTTTTCCCTTCCACCAGTCCTCAGTTAAGACCCACTGGGCTAGGTCATAGATGCAATTATTTTGAACATGATATCTGCTGTGGAACTCTCAGTCCCCACTTACCATGGCTTGTGGTTGAAAATCCTGGTGCCTACTATAGATTCCAGGAAAATAAGTTAAAGATGGGACGTAAAATTCCAGGATGAAGATTCAGAATTACAGCTGACTCTTCCACCACTGCCTGTTTCTCGTGTAGAAGCTCTGGGAGAGGCATTCTTCCTTCTCCTCTGTGATGTTTTATAAGAGGAGCTGACCACTTTAATAGCTTGTGCATTTAAGATCCATAAAAGATAATGTGCAGTGAAGATAGTTGGGTCAGATAGACTCAGCAGATAGACATTTTGATAGTCAATTTTTAACTAGGTAATAAGAGTTGATACCATGCGTCTAATACCTTCTGGTTTGGGAGGAGAATTCTGTCCTTTGTCCTTTGTGGTGAAGTTCACAGAACTGCCTGGCTAAGTTCCAAGTACTGACCACTGGGAAGCACCAGGCATAATATTACACCTGATGGGCTATCAGTTTGACCTCTATCCTAAATTCATTGGTAGCTTCCTACAAATTACGGGTTCTGTCATTTTATCTAAAGCAATTATTCACTTTCAGTGTGGTTTTGCTTGTGGCCAAGTTGAAATGGAAGGATCCATCAGCTGGATGTGTATTCATGGAGACCAACTTTTTTTTTTTTTTTTTTTGGTCGGGGCTAAAAATGGTCTAAATGAGATTCCATAAATCAGTGCTAACAGCTACAGTAGTGAATTTTCTTACGGTAATGTAGGATGCTGGGGCTAAATCAACAGGCTCACTATTTGCTTCTACATTTGGTTGCAGACTCTTGATGTAACGTTCGTATGAGTTCCCAGGCCACCACCTTATTTCCTGTTTTGTTTGACCTGGTTCTTTGGGATCCCATTGGGACAGAGAAGGCAATATCATTACACTGAAGTTTTCCATATGACTAAAAAGGTGGTCATTCTCTAGGTGATGGCCCATATGGAAACATATTTTATTAATTTCCTTTTCTGGTGTTACACAGTTAACCTGGGTCCACAACAACCAATGAAACAATTCATACATGTAAGAGAGAGTTCTACGTTTTTTTTTCTTGTAATGAGGACTTTTAAGATCTACTCTCTCAGCAACTTTCAAATGTGCGACACAGTGTTATTAACTATAGTCACCATGCTGTGCATGACATCTCCAGGACTCATATGTTTTATAACCAGAATGTTGTGCCTTCTGATGACCTTTGAAACAAATGCATAGCTATGCGTGGCAATGGATGTTAACTAGACTTATTGGTGGCGATCATTTTGCGGCATATGTAAATATTGGATCATTATATTGTACACCTGAAACTAATATTATAAGTCAGTTGTATCTGTGTCTGTCTCTATATCTGAAGAAACCTCTCTCCACCCCCCTCCAGACTCACGTCCCAAGGTGACCAATGTTAACAGCCTGGAATACAGATGTCCATGTATTTCTCCCATCTTCATACTCAACATGTGGTGGGGAGAACATGGAGACACGATGGAGTAAGCCACGTGGGGCCTGGGGCCAAAGACTTATTTTATCTTCGTCCAAACGTAAAGGAAAACTCTGGAGGGTTTAAGGAGAGGGAGTGATAAAGTCTGTCTGTGTGGCAACTGAATGAATGCAGGAATACCATCAGAAAGCCATTGTGATTTTGGCACCTGGGTGGTTCAGTGGATTAAGCATTTGGCTCTTGATTTCAACTCAGGGCATGATCTCACAGTACCTGGGATGGAGTCTCCTGTCAGGCTCTGTGCTGACAGTGTAGAGCCTGCTTGGGATGTTCTCCCTCTCCGCCCCTTCCCTATACTCTCTCTCTCTCTCTCTCAAAATAAATAAATCAACTTTATAAAAAGAAAGCTATTGTGATTGCTCAGGAGAGAGACATAGTGGTGGCTGGGACTGAGGTGGTGGCAGTGCAGGTGGAAACAGTAGATATTTTGAAGGTCAGGGGATAGATTGGGGGATACATCAGATGCTGTAGGGAAGATAGCCGGTTCTAGCGTGTGCATCTGGGAGCCAGTGCTACCTCGCCCGGAAAGAGATCCCCGAAGGAACGGGAGGCCTGGCACAGAGCTCATGATTCTGTTTGGGGCATGTTGAGGATGACGCATCCCCATGGCACTTCCAATATGGAGCTCAAGTGGGCCGCTGGCTCAAAGGAGAGGTGCAGACCAAAGCATTCTGCCTGAGGAGGTGCAAGGACATCCCCAGCACCTAGCACGTTGTTCTAGCATAACACCTGCTCAGGAAGTGCTTGTCAAATTAACTGATGACAGGGATTATAGAAGAAGCTTCATGAGGGAAACCTCTCTCCCTTCCGGGCTCTCCAGAGGCCCAGGCCTGAGGCTCTTTGGTGTCACTTGGAAACTAATAATGTGGCACATCTTCAACACAATATTCTTTAAATAGCTGTTCATTAGTCACTTGTTTAGAAAAGAGGCTCAACGCTGCTTAAGGTGGGAGAGAGGAAAGGAGGATAACAGGATATTGAGAAACAGAAGGGTGACCTTTCCTGCTCTCTCGGATCCTGAACAATTCAGCTCCGGCCCACACATGCATGGTGTTCTCTGCAGAGAAAATAAGGGCTTGGAGGTAAGACTCCTTGAACTCAAATCCTGCCTCCGCATGTGCTGACTGTATGGACACGGGCACATTATGCAACTTCTGGGCCTCTGTGTCCTCATCTAAAACGGCGGGTGGGGTGGGTGGGGGCTCATAATAGGACCACCACCCCCATCAGCTTGGTCTGAGGCTTAAATGAAGTAGCATACTTAAAGCATTCAGCAGAGCCCCTGGCCCGTGGTTAGCACTCCCCCAATGCTGGCTGCTTGCTTCCTCGTGCACATCTTCCTTCCAAAGCCACAAAGTGCTGTCCCTAAAAGGGTTCTAGAAAATAAGGAATCCTCCATCCCACTGCATTTCCTGTGATGTGAGAAGTGTGAAATGTTTCTGCCCCATGAGTCCTGTCCATCTGGCTTTGGCTTCTCATCTCTTTGCCTGGTCTGCCATGTTTTATGGCCTTCCAAGCTGGAGCCTGTCTTCTTCACTCGATAATTCTGTACTTGGGACAAGATACGTGTCTTCTGGCTCATCTTTACTGCCCTGCACCTTATACACAGTAAGGGTGCAGTAAACATTTATTGCAATTATCTTAGTTGCGTTTATCTGAGCTGGGCTGAGAGAGGCAGAAGGAGAGATCGGGGAACAGAGATATCACTAACGTCAGCTTTTGTCCCACACTCACCACCTTGGGAGCCAAATTTTCTGGCAATAGTTGGCTCTGATATGTTTTCATTTGTTTGTTTTTGAAACTAACAAGAGCATGTGCTTATTACTGAGGTAATTTCTGTTCATTCCAGAAAGTTTGGAAAAGTAAAAAAACATATAGAAGACTATAAAAACAAATAATAATTACCCATAATCCCCCTAGAGATAATCACCGGTGGTATTTTGGGATTATATATCCAGATCTATTCTGTTGGTCTATTCTATATGACCATGTATATTCTGTGTATATATTCTACATACTGATATATGTTCTATATACATATACACACTGGGATCAAATCAAATAAACTTTTGAAATCCCTTTTTTAAATTAACATTATTTCAGAAGAGCTCTCTCATAATTCAAATATTATCTGAAATGTGATTTTAACATTAATCTCTCCCAGGAATAAATGTCTTTGTGTATAAGTCTTTGCCCACATATCTATTTTCTCTAGGACAGACTTCACGGGAAAGGAATTTCTTTGTCAAAGGATGTGAACTCATTTTAAACCCTTGGTATCTTTTGTCAAATTGCTTCTGAGAAAGAGGGTAGCACTTTAAGCCACCAGCGGCCATGGAGGAGGGAGACATAAATATTCTCAGCCTCTCCATCCTTCCGTCCTTTTATCTTGGACAGTTTGATTGGCACAAAAAGGCAGTGACTTGATTTGTTAATTTCTTTGATTACCAGTCAAGTTGAACTCCTTGGGAGCCATCTGTTCATATCTTCTGCCCTTTTGTTCTACTAATGGGCGAAGCCCTTTTTTTTGATCTTTGAGAGCTCTTTATATAAGGAAAGAATTTATCCTCTTCCTGCTTTAGTTACAATTTTTTTCCTCTGCAGTTTGCCATTTAAATGATTGAGAAAATACTAAGTTTATAGATTTGCTTGAAGAAAATTGACATTGTCACAAATTCATAGATTTTCTTCCAGGTAAATATGTTCATTTCTCATATCTTATTTTGTGTATCTCAAAAAGATATTTTCTAGTTTTCATCATAGGGAATAAAATGGGATATTATGCGTGTCTTGTCATAGTTTTTCCTAGGGTATCTTGGGTTTGCTAACGCAATTAAGAAAATTTCCGTCTTTAGATATTCTAACTGGTTATTGCAGATGTAAGTGAAGCTGTTGCTGTTTCTCTGTTTTCTACTTGATCCATCCACTTTATCAAACGCCAATTAACTCTTAGGAGATCAACAAGTGAATCTCTTGATATCACCAGGGATACTTGGCTTTCCCCTGATTTTAATGAAAATACCTTCTGTTTTCACCATTACTGCTGGTTTAAGCTAGATGGTATTTACCATACTTATTAAGTGGACACATATTCCCAGCTTGCAAATAGGTTTTCTCCCCCTTTTAATTAGGAGTGGGTGTTGAATGTTACCCAATACATTATCAGTGCTTGGCTGTTTATAAATGCTGTGATTATACATGTTATCTAAGTGTCCCTCTTTGTTGTGTTTACTAATGCTTTTCCCCCCTTGAATTCTACTCTATCTGAAATGGATATTGCCACCCTTGCTTTTTCTAAAACATCTTTTTGCTTGTATTTGCTTATTCTTTGCCTATCTCTCCGCTTTAAATCTTTCTGTACCATTGATTTTCAGCATCTCAGTTCAGTTAGACATTTAACAAATATTGGCCACATGCCTAAATGGCAGAACGCTGGATTAGGTCCCTGGGATAAAGATGAGCAAGTTGATCAACTTGCCCGAAGGGATGCATCACAACTCAGACTGAATTAGGCGCCGCTGTGGACAGATGTGGGACACAGGAGCTCCTAGCTGGGAGCTCCCGGCAAGTTTGCCCAGAGTTGATAGGTTTGTCCTGCAGATGTGCACACAAGATAGCCTGAGAAGAGTCAATCAGCTGGGTGTCAGGGAAAATGGAAGTTTGGGTGCTCCTGAGTTTAGAGACTCCATGGAATTTGGGGAATCCCACACTAGGGCACCACCATTAAGTCTGGAAATTAGCTACATCCCCTCTACTCTTTTTCTCTACTTCATAGTTTCTGACTACTTAACAGTTTTAGTTCCATTCATTCACTCATTCAGTCGTCCTGGCAATCAATACCCTCTCAGCACTTTCTCTAGATCTGGTGTCACTCTAGATATTGAGAAGGCAACAGTGAAGAAGGTGTAGAAACTAGTTGCCATCACAAAGCTTATATTCTAAAAGAGGGAGCAGACAATGACAAGTAAAAGCATAAGATAACGTCTAACAGCCTCTCATCACACCCGGAAGAAAACCCGAGTTTCCCTCCACAGTTTCTACGTCAACTGACACCCTCCTCCACCCCATTACCTCAGCAGTCCTTCTCTCTGCCTTGATTTCCCGGCTCCAACATCCTGGTTTCAACCTTCCTCAAACGGGCCAGACGTGCTTCTTCCTCAGGGCCTTTGCACTGGCTGTTCCTGGATGCTCTTTCCCCAGATGTTTACTTAGCTCACCACCCGTCTATTTCAGGTCCATTTGAATATCACTCTGTCAGTACGGCCTTCCCTGGCCACTCTCTCCGTGAGGCAGGACCCCTCCCTCCCACTCAGTCTCTCTCTCTTTGCCTTGCTTTGTTCTGCCTCACAGCTCTTAGCACCATCTGACCTTGTCATGCATATATTTATCTGCGTCTTTGTCAATTGTCTGTCTTGCTACCTAGCAGTGAGCTGCTTGAAGGCAAGGGCTTTCTGTGCAGAATAAACACAGGGAACAGAGCTCGGTACAAAGCAGACCCTCAATGAGTGTTTGTTGAAAGAACGAATGAGGAAAGCAGGACATGGTACACGCAGTAACGGTTCCGGGGAATGAGCTGGTGGGGAGGGAGACCTCTGCAGGTCGGCAGACCCCAAAGACAGGGAGAGGGAGAAAGGGCCAAGCTGCTCAGGCCTCCTTCATCTCCCAGCGCATTTCTCAGGTAACTTGCTGCACATCCTTGGGGAGGAGTATAGGATGGGACGGGAAAAATGGGGAGTAGCACTCCTTCCCCACAATGTATGTAGTCTCCTCTTGTTTCAGACTCCGGCTTGGGTGATTTTCATCTTTATCCTTATAATTTAAGTTTTGCCACAAGGTGTCTGGAAGGGCTACACCTTTCATAAATTGTGCCTGAGACATGAGATAACATTTTCGTCTGCCCCCTAAAGTTCCAGGAACTTCTCCAGCTCCAGGAAGGTGTCTTATATAGTATATTCTTGTCCCTTCTTTCTATATAGATTTTTATCTTGTTCTGCATTCTGGGAGAGCTCCTCAAATTCATGTTGAGGTCATTGATTTGGTTTTATGCAGTGTCAAATGTGTCCTTTTCCCCCTCGGGAGTGAGCGTTCATGCTGCTACTGCAACACTGTTTCCTTTCAAGACGTCCTTGTCTCCCCAGTCCTGTCTCCAGGTTACATTTGTACCTCAGACACTCTTCAACCTCTCTCTGTGCCACTCCTGCCCCGGCCATTCTCCTCCTTTTCTTCCCAGGTCATGTCTTCTTGCATTGTCTTCTTAACTTGTCTAAACTTTTCTTCTGGCTCCTAGAGTAAATCATTTTCAGAAGCATGCATTTCCTCTGAAAGCTATGGATATTTCGTTTGTTCATTCGACAATGAAATGTATTGACTGTGTCTCCGGTACCTAGTACAGAACTAGGCTTCGGGAGGCAGCCCATGGCCAGCGAGTCTCTGTCCCCACGGATGGTAAAGTTCAATGGGAAAACTAAACAATTATGTAAGAAATTTTAATTCACGTGACGAGGACTGGGGTGCCCGGGTGGCTCAGTCAGTTAAGTGTCTGCCTCTTGACTTCAGTTCAGGTCATGATCTCACAGTTCCTGGGATTCAAGCCCCACGTCAGGCTTTGCACTGACAGTGCTAAGCCTGCTTGAGATTCTCTCTCTGTCCCTCCCTTGCTCTCTCTCTCAATAAATAAATAAATAAATAAACTTAAAACAATGTATGACAAGCACCATGGATAGGACATGTAGAGGATATCAGAGCACAGAGTTGGAGCGTGTCACATTGTCTACAACAGAGGTGGAGGGGAGGTGGATGCTACTGTCTTTCTTTTTTCTGAAGTATCGTTTTTTTCTTATGGTTCACGCCATTGAATTTGGGTTATTACCCCCTTACTTTGGTGTTTCTCAATGAGGCATGATTGATCCAGGCTTCTTGTGTCGTAACAAATGGAATCGAATTCCTCTTAGTTCTCATTGTCTCTCCGTGTGCCATTCGTATCTCCTTTTAGATGTACAGGCAGGTGGCAGGTTGATGTCCACAAAGTCTGGTCCAATCTCTAGTGTGAAGAGGCAGATACTTTAACTGTGCGTCTCTACTGACACCGGATAAGACACCCCGTTGCTCTCTGACATCCTGAACCAATTGGTGTTGTCCAGGCAAAGCCAAAATCTCCAGCAGGCTTTATTCCTAGGACTCTTCTGGAATAAGTAAATCCAGAGTGGACGATCTCTTCCCAGTGGTGACCCCCTTCCAGCATTTATTGATATGTGTTTGGTGCAGCACTCAAGGAAACTACAGAAAGCATGTCGCGTTTCTGGTGCCCTCTGGTCATTGGTAGAGACAACCCTGGGTGATGGAGAAAGGCAGGCAAGTCAAGGAACTGTCCCCTCAGTGGACCCACTAGGATTTGGGGCTCAAAGAGCACCAGTGAATCTGATTCTAAAGAAGGGGGAAAAAATTCATCTCTCCGACAGAAAGAAAAAATGAAATGTGGGCTGGTGGAGAAGGGGGACAGCAAGGTTTCAAGGAGTTCAGATAGATATTTATTTATCAACATGTTACTTTATTTTTGAGAGGGAGAGAGACGCAGCGAGAGCAGGGGAGAGGCAGAGAGAGAGGGAGACACAGAACACGAAGCAGGCTCCAGGCTCCGAGCTGTCGGCACAGAGCCCGATGAGGGGCTGGAACTCATGGGCCTTGAGATCATGACCTGAGCCGAAGTCGGAGGCTTAACCGACTGAGCCACCCAGGCGTCCCTCAGGTAAATATTTAAACTGGGAAGGAATTATGAGTCTCCCCCAGATGGTATGCATCATTAATTCCCAGGCAGTCCGGTTCACAATGAGCTGGTAGGGAGATAGCCTCTTGAATTAATCTTTCAATGGAGTTCCCGGGTTAGAGTAGTTTTCACTTAAGGTCAATCAATAGGCAATTTTATCCAGGCTTGGTGATTGAAAGAAAACCATAAAGAAGTCCTGTGACAGTAATCATTTTGGCTCAATCAGACCTTCCTTTAGACCTGGAAAGCAGTGGATGAAGGCTACAACCACAGATCAGGGCAGGGGCTCCGGGCACTGTTTTCCATCAAACTCTTCACCTCAGTGCAGTCTAACTGCTCCCCCACAACCTTTAGCCAGATGGTTCAGTCCACACCCCTAGGCAAAGAGAAGAAACTCCTGTTCAGTTTCTCTTCTGGTAGATGGGGCACATTGGAATAATTTAAATGAAGAGTGTAGATCCAGCTTATTTCTTGAATTCCCAGTGATCGGTCACAGTGAATTAGTATGAGTCAGAATTTTACTTTGACAGAAAGTGATTATATTTGGCGCCTTGTGAGTCTCTGGGTCTCTCTATCTCTCTTTCTTTATTAGAAGTAGCCTCGGGAAATCAGGAGGAAATGAGATGCCCAAGAACGTGTAGCTCAGAGATCCACCATTGACTTGGTTAGGAAATTAGGGTTGAAGAGGGTTTCTAGAAAATAAAATTGCCTTCAGGTCTTACGGACTGATTTAAGTGCTTGCAAAATGCATCTGGGAATTATAACATTTGAAGGAAAGGGGTTTTGCTTTCTCTATCATTTGTCTTCAGGGAGTCAATGGAAGTGACATTTTTTTTTCCTTTGAATTGTGGGTTCTTAGGAGTGAAATAGTGTATCTTTCTTTTTTTTCTTTTTTCTTTTCTGAATAGTCCAGGACTTTTTCTAAAAGTATGTTTTACCTGATCCTGCATTTTGAGTTTATTAGACAGGATTTTCCCAAGACTTGCTATTTATTTTCACAGACTCACTTTTCACCGAGTCAAGAGAATGAGGAAGAAAGATCCTTGTTGCCGTGTGTGTGTGTGTGTGTGTGTGTGTGTGTGTTACATAAATTAGGCTTTAAAGGAGCTGCTGGTTGCTAGTTCAACACACAATCAAACTCTGCTGTAGTTTCCATTAAAAAAAAAAAAAAAAACCTGCTGTGAACCTAATGAGGAAAAAGGCTCTGAATCTTTCCTCCTTGCTTATCAAGAATCAAAATGGAAACAAGGAATGTTTGGAACTATACAGAAAGTACACTAAGGAATGTGAAAATTCTATGGGGGAAGGAAATAAATCCTGCATTGTTGAGGGGTGTTGCTGCATGTGAATATTGTCTTCAGATTGATGTTCACATACGAGTAAATGAGGTGTTAGGAGGCGAGCCTTGATATGTTTATTTCCATAAAGGCCAGGGGAAAGTAAGGTGTTTCCTTTGGAGACAGGAATAGCTTCTTGAAAGACTTTCATTATTAGTGCTCTTAAACAGGTCTGTGATCACTTTTGAATACATTTGTTTAAAATGATAGATGAGGAACAGTGACAAAGAAAATAGACCCCTAATTTCCTATTCCCCTGAAATTTTCAGCTCTAAAACAGCTTGGCAATGACTCTAAATCATGCTGAAACATCTCTTCGGCAACGAGACATATGTGAAAATGAGCGTGTGCCCGAGTGCGAAGCATGATATTCGCATGCTATTCCCAGAACATGTAGAATCAGCATTTTGAAGGCTTTTAGCAAAAGGGCTGGAATTCAAATCCAGAAACTAGGAGGAAGCTAGAAACGGCAGAAGCAACCTTGTGTGAATCCATACAGCTGCTGGCTCTGTTTCCTTGCATTGATCTTGGAACTTGACAACTGAGAAATACATCTTGATCATCCTTTTTGCTTAGACTGAAGTATTATATATACTTGAATGCAACATTGTGTTTTATTTTCCACCTCTGCCAAGATTCAATCTACTGGTATTGAATAGCCACCGAAAGAACGCCAGACAATTACAGAACAGGCACAAAGGAGGTACAGAAAACCCCATAAGCCTCATTCTCTCGCCAAGTCTGATAGCAATAAAACACCAACTCCACCCTTTTTCGCCCTGGGATTCTGACTAATAAGGAGAGACAGAGGAGGAAAAGGGAAATTGAATCTCAATTATGAGAGATAGAAGGGAATGGGTGTTTTTATTGCCTTCACCATTTGTTCCTTTCTTTAATGTTGTACCTAATTCCGTTATAAAAGGAAAAAATCTTTAAAAAAAAATTAGCTATGAATACCTAAAGAGATTTGAGCAGTAGCAAACTGTAATAAGTCATTTTCAAAGGGAAAACATTTTGCAACAGTAAATCCGTGATTTCACTACCTTAGAACTTGAATTTCTGTTACTTTCAGGGGGCTTTCAACTTCAGAGTGAATACGGTAACCAGAACAATAGAATTTATTGGAGTTTGGAGTTGGCCATATGAATGAGTAGGGGATTCAGAACAGAGTAAAACAGGTAGGGAATTTAATGCTGCTTGTCAGGGCCCGCTTATCCCATTCAGCCTGTGAAGATGTATTATTTGGGTAACTGGATTGCCAGGGGGAACTGGGGATCTGGAACACTTAGAGGGTCTGGGTTCGGGTTCCCATAGAGCCTCCAGATGAATGCACGGAAGGTTGAGTCATCCCTCGGGTGCTGCTGGGTGGCTGACCCAGTGTGGGTGAGGAATATAGCGCCCCTGTGTGGAAGAAAAGGCAGAGAGTGACCAAAACCCACCATTAGAAAGAAGTCATGTCACTCCCTCGCCTGTGTGCCCAAGACTCATTTTAATGGCTTTCTGTTAGCTTCTGGTTAAAGCCCAGACTTTGCAACCTGGCACCTGTTTCTTCCAATCTGTTCATCTGCACTTTGACGAGCAGCTGCTCCTTCACCTAATCGTATTCAATGTCCAGGTTCAAGTTTCTTTCTTTGGAAACCTCCCTGACTTCTCTCACTGACCCGCCCCCGCCCCCCTCCAGTTTTCTCCTTCTGCGTTCCCACGGCATCTGCAGCCGATGTGGCTCATCGACAGTATACTCTCATTTCTCCCGACCTGACCCCAAGGTCCTGGCCCCAGGGACTGGCTTCTGCACCTCCGTATCTGTTGTGTACTCTGGATATTGTCCACTGGCCACCACAGACCTATTCTCCACCTTCTCCTCCCTGCTCTGGGTTCTGCGGTGGCATCACGCAGGCTCTTTGCTCCCGCTTTCTAGTTGCGTGGGGCTCCTCGTCTGTTGAACATACTCCATAAAACAAAACATTCCAAATTGGTCACTGCCCTCCGCCCTCCAGATGGGGAAGTACAGACGGCAAACGAGGGTGGAGGGTGGGAAGAAGGAGGGGCCGGGTGTTCTGGCTCTCTCCCTCTGAGCCACGGCTTGACAGAGGTTATAAGCTTCTATGTAAAACCTCTGCTCCACTGGGGGCAGCCCCTCCCCCAGCTCGCTGTATTCTAGGAACTTCTCCTTCCCTTTACCCCTTCGGGCCTGGGGATGCTAACGGCTTCTGCCTCGCAGGACTTTTTCTAAATGTAAAAGAATATTCGATGCGGAGACCTCCAGGGCCCTTTCTGTAATCCCCACCACGACCAAGGACACCTGTCTTGCACACTTTGCTTTCAGTATGGGTGCTTACCTTCCTCCCTCACCCACCAAGTCTCAGTTAGGGAGAAGTTTGCCTTTAGGCTCTGTCGTGAGATCGATTGCTCCTGAGCTGGAAGATATTGATCCCGTGACAATTGCTGTCCTGCCTTTCTTTGTGTGAGGAGCTGACTGTAGGCTTAGGGATTGTGCACAGCGGAGGTATTTCTGAATAACAATGGCCCATTGTCTCATTATCGATTGTTCTGCGGTCTAACTGGGTTAGAACCAGTGCACTCTTTATGCTTCCTTCCTTCTCCTTCCTCCCAAAGCAAACCAAACCCTTTAAAGAGAGAGAGGGGTAGATACAGACAGAGGCTATTTGATTTCATATGAAGATGTTCTCAAAGCTTCTGACCAAATACATTTTTCTTTCTTTTTGAATGCTGAAAATGGTTCAGAGCAATAGTCCTGGCTTGGTCCGAGGGGTTTGGGCCTCAGACCGTTGTAGTTCAGCCCTTGTCCTTACCCAGAAACCCCATCGGACCCGAGTGGGCCTCTCACTTCTGGGGACGCTCTGTACCTGACTGACTTCCGTGGTAGGCAAGGTGTCTGGGGCTCACAGTGCTGTTAAAGGCACATGAAAATGTCTTATGTTTAATTTCTTTTAAACTCAGGAGAAAAAGTGCATATAATAATGATGAATATGTAATAATAAATCCAGCCTGGATTATACTTGCTTTATGTCAGTGTGGTTGTAAAATTTAATTTTTAATATTTTCCACGAAGGGAAGGACTTGCAAAGGCAAATGTGCCTCGGGCCCTCAGAAGTCATAATGCCGCCCTGCTGTGCAGAACACTGGCCCTGAAGACACTCCTCGGGCAAATAAAATCTGGGAAACCCAAGGGCTACACCTCCCTTGGGAGAGTCACGTCACACGCTAGCAGATCAAAGGGCCAAAGGCATGTTGCAGTGAAGGAATCTACTTCACTGTGCTTAAGCCACCTAGCTTCAAACTTCTTTGGCCACGTGTTTCTTGGAGAAACACCAATTTAAGCTTTACCTGTTTACTCGTTTTATTTCTCTTTTTTAGCCTAGACAACTTCTCAGAACTTAAGGAGTATGATCTTGTATTTATTATTTTAAATGCCTCTGGGAAATTGATAGCTATAAATGTCTATATTTTTAATTAATTACTCATTTTTTTTTTGAGAGAGAGAGAGAATGTATGTGAGCAGGGGAGGGGCAGAGAGAGAGCAGACAGAATTCCAAGCAGGCTCCACACTGTCAGCACAGAGCTCCACACGGGGCTCCATCCCACGAACCACGAGATCATGAACTGAGCCAAAATCAAGAGTCAGACACTTAACTGACAGAGCCACCCAGGTGCCCCTATAAGTGCCTATATTTTAAAAGAAGCAAGATCTCATATTGATCACCTAAACTTTCACCTTAAGAAATTAGAAGAAGGTCAAACAAAACCCAAAGCAAGCAGAAATAAGGAAATAATAAAGATTAGAGCAGAAATAAATGAAAGTTAGAATAGAAAGTTAATTGAGCAAACCAACAAAACTAAAGGTTTTGAATAGATAAAAAAAGATCTTTGAAAAGACCAGCAAAAAAAAAAAAAAAAAAAAAAAAAAGACCAGCAAAATGACAAACTTTCAAATAGATGACCAAGAAGAAAGAGAAAAGACTCAAATAACTAAAACCATGAATGAAAGAGGAGACAATACTACCCATCTCACAAAAATAAAATGGGTTATAATTAAAATGAATTTTCAGTGGATACTGTAAATAATTCTACATCAACAAATGATAGAGCCTAGATGAAATGGATACATTCCGGGGCGCCTGGGTGGCTCAGTCGGTTAAGCGTCCGACTTCGGCTCAGGTCACGATCTCACGGTCCGTGAGTTCGAGCCCCGCGTCGGGCTCTGTGCTGACAGCTCAGAGCCTGGAGCCTGTTTCAGATTCTGTGTCTCCCTCTCTCTCTGCCCCTCCCCTGTTCATGCTCTGTCTCTCTCTGTCTCAAAAATAAATAAACGTTAAAAAAAAAAAATTTAAAAAAAAATGGATACATTCCTAGAAGAGACACACGATGGAAACTGACTCAAGAAGAAATACCCAAACAGACCTATAGAACAAGTAAAGAGATTGAATTACCACTCAATCGTTTTTTCACGAACTCTTTCAAAAATTAGAAGAAGGAACACTTCCCAACTCATTTTGTGAGGCCAGTATCACCCTACCCTGATTCCAAAACCAGGTAAAACATCACAACAAACTAGAGACCAATATCCCTTGTGAATTTGGACATGGATATCCTCAACAAAATAGTAGCAAACTGAATCCAATAATATATCAAAAGACTATACATTATGACCAAGTGGGGTTTAACCCAAGAATGCAAGTTTGATTCAACATACAAAAATCAATCAATGTAATCCGCTCTATTAATAGAATGAATGGTCAAAGCCGCACAATCATTTCACTAGATGCCAAAAAAAAAAAAAAAAAAAGCATTTGAGAAAAACCCAACATCCTATCATGATCAAAATACTCAACAAATCTGAAATCTGAAATAGAAGGGAACATTTACAACCTGATCATCTACCAAAAACTCACGGCCAACATCATACTTCATGGTGAAAGGCTGAATGTTTTCCCTCCAGCAAACAGTAAGACAAGAATGTTGTCTCTCACCATGTTTACTGAACATTGTGCTGGAGGTTCTAGGCAGGGCATTTAGGCAGGAAGAAAACATAAAAGTTGTCTGGATTGGAAAGAAAAATCTATTTATAAACGTCATGATCTTATATACAGAAAATCCTAAAAATGCACCCATACACACACCTATTGGAGTTACTAAGTGAGTTCAGAACCATTGCAGGTTATAAGATCAATATATGAAAATCGTTATTTATGCTCTACACCTAACAATGAATAATCCAGAAATGAGATTAAGAAAACAATTTCTTGGGGCGCCTGGGTGGTGCAGTCGGTTAAGCGTCCGACTTCAGCCAGGTCACGATCTCGCGGTCCGTGGGTTCGAGCCCCGCGTCGGGCTCTGGGCTGATGGCTCGGAGCCTGGAGCCTGTTTCCGATTCTGTGTCTCCCTCTCTCTGTGCCCCTCCCCCGTTCATGCTCTGTCTCTCTCTGTCCCAAAAATAAATAAAAAACGTTGAAAAAAAAAAAAAGAGTCATAAGAAAACAATTTCTTTTACAATAGTATTAAAAAGAATAAAATACTTAGGAATAAATTTAGCAAGAGATGTGCAAGACTTCTACCCTAAAAACTACCAAACATGTTGAAAGAGATTGAAAAAGACCGAATAAATGGAAATGTTCTCCCGTGATCATTTATGGAAATGTTCATTTATGGAAATGTTCTCCCGTGATCGGAACACATCGTAGTGTTACGATGACCGTACTCCCCAAACCAATCTGCAGATTCAACACAACTCTCTCTTCCAGGATCCCAGCTATAAGCAATCTAACCATTGGAATACTATTTGGCCATAAAAAGGAACAAAACACTGGCACCCACTGTAATGTGGATGAACCTTGAAAACGTTATGTTAGGGGAAAGAAGCCAGACCCAGAGGCCTCGTGTAGTAGGATTCCATATACGTGAAAGGTCCAGAAGAGGTAAACCATTAGCAATAGAAAGTAGATTCATGGTTTCCAGGTGCTGGCACAGGGGAGACGGGAAAGCGACAACTCACAGGTACAGGGTTTCTTCTGGGGTGATGAAAAAGTCCTGAAATTAAGTGATAGTGACGGTCGCACAACTCTTTGAACGTACTAAAAGCCGCTGAATTGTATACTTTTAAAAGGGTGAATTTGATGGTGAATAAGAACAATAAAGTTGTTACATTTTAAAATATCTCCTGGCAGTCACCGCTAGGAATGCCCCTCATGAGTCTGTTCCTGTACCAGATGAAATAGGTGTTCATCTCTCCCTCCCCTTTGCGACTCTGGTAACCTCACATCTTTCTGGATTGAGGAGTCTTGGCATGTTCATTTATCCATTCTTTCATTAATTCATCCATTCCCCACGTATTAACTGAGTGCCTCCTCTGTATCACGTATCAGGCATGAACAGGACAGACCCGGTCCCTTTCCTCAGAGAACTTACCATTTAGTTCGTACTTGCTTGAAGCTTAATTCTGAATTTCTGGCTTGTCAGGCCATCCACTTGTAGAGTGAGGGTGGGAGTGGGGATAGAGAAACAATTAGCTTTTTTTCTTCGGAGACCTCGGTTCAGGTACCTTGGTAGACCCTTCCCCTGGGTGCCTATCAGAATGTCACCTGTTGGAAAAAGGCCAGTTTAGAATGTTTGCCTTCCCGGGGCTTCCTGCGTTCAAGTTGGGGACCACTTGAAAGGTGAAGAGAAGACCTTGAATACCAGTTGGGCCCCTGGCCTGCTCCGACGCTGTGCCATGGTCACAACCTCCCTGCCAGGTGGGTCACAGGGATAGCAAAACTAAATGGCCGGTGTCGACAAAACATTTACTGTGTTCCAGATACCACACAGGGATTTTATATGCATCATCTCATTTCCTCCTCCCAGTAACTTTATGGTCCCCATTTTATAGACACCTTTCAGAGAGTGTTGCCCAACGACGTAGTTAATGAGTTGAGGGACCAGAATTTTCACTTCAGCTCTGCCTGGCTCCAAAGCCGGTGAGCATTCTCTTCTCCTGCATTGCCCCCTGGGTTCTGTCTTCAGAATACCTGAAAGACTTACAGATCCAGGAGTGAGCTTCTTAGTGCAGGCTCATGGGCCCTGGGGCAGGTAGACAGAATACTGCCGGTTCAGATTCCTGGCTCCTGCACCTGCCAGCTATGTGTCCTTGCCTCCACTCCCTCCTCTGGGAAGTGCATCAATAGCAAGTCCAATCTAGAGGGAGTATTATTAGGATTAAGTGAACTGATGTGTGTAAAGTGCTTGGAGTAGGGTTTGGCTATACTAGGTGATCGATAAATAATAGCTGTGCTCCCTCATCAAATCACACAGACCCAATAGTAATTACGGTGGACCTATCTGATTGACTTACCAAACGTCCAACACAACGCTGGACATGTTCCAGCCCCCAACTCCAACCCACCTAACTTCTACACAAGCATCGAAGAGTTATTCTTCCCATTTTACAGATGAGAAATCCAAGGACAGGACTGCACAAGCTAAGGTGCAGACAAGATTGGATGAGTTGATGTCATTCACCTTCTCTTAGGGCCAGGACCCCTTGCATTCCTCAGGGCTTGGAATAGCTTCCCTCTCAAGAAAATTTCTCACCCCCAAGGCCATCTGAACAACCCCAGGGGGTAGTGGAGAGCTGTAAGCTGGACCAGAATGAGGGTGAGACACATGAGGTATCTAGGACACAAAATTTAAAGAGGTGCTTATTCCCAGGGTAGTGCAAGGGCAAGGCTGGCACCCGAGATTAAAGTGCCTCCTTAAATCTGTACCTTAGCTCCCTTGCTTATCTCTCTCCCTAATCCCATCCCTGACTACTCAGGAAGCCCCAGGATCTTGTCACAGTGAGGACAGAGTGTCACAGATTGTGTTCGGAGCTGACAAAATTATAGTGTCTCTCTGCTACAACATGAAAAGAGACCTGGGGGTTATAGGGAAGTAAGAGCATCGAGTCCAGTATAATTCAGGGGCTGGTACTGGCCAAATTCACCATCAGTTTAAAGCTGGAAGAGAGAGGAGTTTGAAGAAAGCCAGTGGCCTCAAGTTAAAATGCTATGTAATGTTAGAGAAGACAGGGGGATTTATGGAAAGAAGTGAAACCAGCATAATGAGGATTAATGCCAAGCATTTGGATTAATGCTTGAGTAAGCATTTCCAACAAGTTAAGTCCTAGTTGGAAAACTGAATTCTGGAAGGGAAGCTGGGAGAAGGTTCAGCATGGAACAGAAGCAAGTGATGTGATGGGACAGGTTGAACAAGGAGAGATGAGGGCCACCTGAGAAGTGTTCGTAGGGCAAGAGGCAAATGGCGGGTGATGGATGTCTGGAGGAATGCCATCTTCCTGTCCAGGCTTTGAGTTCCTGTGTCACTCTGTACTCGTCTGGAAGTCTCTTTCCAAAGAGCTCAGAGTTCTGTGCAAATATTCATAAAGCATTTTGCCCCCAGGGGCACCTGGGCGGCTCAGTCGGTTAAATGTCCAACTTTGGCTCAGGTCATGATCCCATGGTTCATGGGTTTGAGCCCCACATCGGACTCTGTGCTGTCACTGAGGAACCCACTTCAGGTCCTCTGTCTGTCTGTCTGTCTGTCTCTCTCTCTGCCCATCCCCCACTTGTGCACTTGCTCTCTCTCTCTCAAATAAATAAATAAACATTAATTTTTTAAAAAAGGGAATTTTGCCCCCAGGTGAAGAGCTGTAGACTGAGTGTCTTCTTTCTCCCTAATGGCCAAATGTATGGCTCAGGTGGAGGTCAGTGGAACAGGGGTTTTATATTCTTCTTGCATTAACTGGAACTCTTCTGGCTGCAAGTGACAAAATATGACTGGAGATAGCATAAGCAGAAAGATCTGATTGGAAGAGTACAGGGTGTCCTTTGGATCCCCAGTACAACAAGATGTTTTAGCTTCAGGAAGGAAATATCAGCAAAAAACTGCAGCTCTGTAAAGAACCCAGGATGCCGTCCCCCCACCCCCGCAATTCCTCTTGTGCTGCTCACTCTATAGGACGGCTTCTCTGCTTCTCTGTCCACCTGGTGGGAAATGGCCACAAGTAGCTCCCCACTTGAAGTCCCCCTATTTCCAAGAATGGCCATACTGATGGGAATTTGGTCCTATTACCAAATTCCCAGAGAAGAGGCTGGTGGGCCAGCTTAGATCGGAGGCCATCCTGATCCGATCAAGTCTGGCCCGGAGGGTAGGTCTGAATGTGGCTCCTCCCCTTATAAGCACACGGAGGAAAGGAGGAAGAGGGGCAAATCCCCAGAAGACCAGGTCCTGGGTGGACAAGCCAACAGATGTCTGTATTTCCTTCTCCCGTGAGGTGTGATTTCATCCACAGTCGTATGGCAATATTGACTAAAGCCACAACAGCATGAAACCACGTGCTCAAAAGTTAACTAGAGTCGAAGACCTTACACCAAGTCAAGTGAGCCAGACAGGAAAGGACAAGTATTGTATGATTCCAGCTAGAGAAGTCGCATTCCTGAGACAGAACGTGCAACAGTGGTGACCAGGCCAAGGGGGGTGGGGGAGGGGAAAGTGGGGAGTTACTCTTTAATAGCTGTAGAGTTTCAGCTTGGCATGATAGAGAAGTTTGGGAAAGGGGTGGTGGCCATGGCTGGGCAACAGTGTGAACGTACTTCATGCCTCTGAGCTGTATACTCAAGAATGGTTACAGTGGGGCACCTGGGTAGCTCAGTCGGTTGAGCGACCAACTTCGGCTCGGGTCACGATCTCACGGTTCGTGAGTTCGAGCCCCGCGTCGGGCTCTGTGCTGACAGCTCGGAGCCTGGAGCCTGCTTCCGATTCTGTGTCTCCCTCTGTCTCTGCCCCTCCCCTGCTCACGCTCTGTCTCTCTCCGTCTCAAAAATAAATAAAAAAATTTTTTAAAAAGAATGGTTACCGTGGTATATTTTATGTTGTATATGTTTTACCAAAATGCTAAAATAAAGTACAGTAAATAAAAGTTGAACTGGAGAACCAGCGGAGGGAAGGGCACAAAGGTGTGTAGCTTGCCCTCCTGTGCTCCCTTTGCTTGGGGTGCACTTTTCCTCCTTCTGGACTTGGCAAACTCTCAGCTGTTCTTCAAGATCCAGGTACTATCGCCCTCCTCTCTTAAGCCTTGCTCCACTCCCCCGGGCAGACTTAATCATGTGCTCTCTGTGTTTCTATGGCAGCGTATGTGGTACGTAATGCCATTTACTATCAATCACGTACGATCGTTGTTTTGATGCATTTGTCTCTCCCAGAGCAGGCCAGTGAGAACAGCACAGTGTGGCAGTTCACACAGCAGACCTCGGAGCCCCAAACCTCAGCTCTGCCACTCACCCACTGTGTGACCTTGGGCAAATTCCTTGCCTCCGTCCCCTCGACTGTAAACATGGGGGACCGTGAGCGTATTTGCCCATATGGTTGTCTCGAGGATTACATGGGGGAAGCCCACATACGCCATTGTACGTGTCGCTGAGACCTCACGAGTACTCAATAAACGTTAGCTTTCGTTGTTATTACTCACCACCAAACACAGCGTCAGGAACATGGTGGAGACTCCACGTTTGTCGCATAGATGAACAAAATAAGGAAAACAATAAAACCGTGTGTAGGTGCGTATACTCTGTCAGTCACAACAAAACAAATGGTTGCAAGGTTGCAAGATTAAGTAAAAAAAAAAAAAAAGAGAGAGGCACATTGGCTGCCTGTGACACGTGACAGTGGCCTCGGCTTTGTAAAGGAGGCTGCGAATGTATTGTTTCTGGAGGAGGTTCAGGAAATAGTAGACAGAGCCTCGGTGAGGACGTTGCGGAAAGTTGACTAGCCCTCCCACTGTGGTACGTGTGCATAAATGAGGTGCCCAGAATGTCCCTTTCCGAGCATAGATTTTCGTTCCACTTAGCTGCTACATCCTTTGGCTGCGAAGAACAGATTGGCACTTAAATATGTACATCGCGTTTAGATTTCCCCAGGGAAAGAGATCGATACAGCCCCTGTTTATTTGCAGAACGACAGTTTAATTGTGGACGGGTTCCATCATCTTCAGCCCAAGATCACTTACTTTTTAGACCGTGCTGCTGCTTAAGGCCCCTCCCTGAACCCCTTTTATTTTCATTTGGAACCACTCTGGCTTTTGAGCCCATAATATGCTGAACAAAATGCTCGTTTCAGGAGAATGGGGGCTTTGTTCCCTATCACTAACGTCCATCTTGGTGAAATGACTTACCACAGCTGCTCTGAGAAGTAAAATCTGATAGAAACAGAGTCTGCATAGATATAAACATAAACATTAGTTTCTATGGAAACAAAAGTTGCAGGATGATAACTAGAAGGCCTAAGAGCCTGTATTCCAGGAATCAGATGCTAAATATACAGTGAGTGCATCCACCAGGGATCATACCAATAAAGCCGAATTCTTTTTGAGAGTGGAACAGACCACATAGACGATTGTGACTAAAACGGACCCCACCTAGCAGAATCGATATGAAGGAGGGCGGCCTTTTCTGCCCCAGATTGAAACCACATTTCTTGTCTTAATTGAAAGCCTCGGGGCAATGAATCGTGCATTGATGGAATTCAGTCAACAATTATACCCATGGGTATTTCGCTCTGGTGTCCAATAAGAGCTCTGAAGGCCTAAGGAAGGTTTGAAGTCTCACACTCAGAGCAACATGTTCCCAAGCCCCTTACCAAATGGGCCCCATTCCTGTGGCCCCAGTACCATGCATCCTGGGTGCCTCCCCATCTTCCTGGCCGTCATTCTAGGAGTCCCTGAAGCAGTCATTATTCCTGAGGCTGAAGGACCTTGGTTTAAATGACATTGGAAATATGGTCCCCAGGAGAGCCCACGAGTGTTTATGCAAAGCCATCAGGTTGCACCAGGACAAAGTCACAGGTTCCATGTTGGATAGGCTGAATTTCAGGTGCCCCTAAGACAACCAATGGGAGCCAGCCCATCTACTCCAGATGCTATTTCTGAGTAACAAATTATCCCCAAACGTAGCCGCTTAGAAGGATCTTTGTATTAGGTTCACAGGTTCTGTGGATGAGGAATCGAGGCAAAGCATAGTGGAAACAGCTCGTCTCTGCTTTGTGACGTCTGGGGCCTTGAGAGGGAGGATGCAGCATCTGGAGGTGACGCATGGCTGGGTGATTCAGTGACTGGAGGTTGGAGACATCTTGGGGGTGCCACATGTCTGTCGGCTAATGCTGGCTGTCAACTGGGACCTCAGCTGTGACTGTCAAGTAGAGCACCTTGCTTGTGATCTCTCTAAGTGACTCCCTCACTACGGTTTGGCGGCCTCATGATAGTCAGATTTACATGACAATCAGGACTCCAAAAACCAGTGCCAGTAAGGCCTTTCGTGATACAGCCTTAGAAGCTACCTCGCAATGGCGTCACTTCCATTGTATCTTTTTTTTTTTAATATAACGTATTGTCAAGTTGACTAACATACAATGAGCACAGTGTGCTCTTGGTTTGGGGGGCAGATTCCCAGGATTCATCGCTTACATACAACACCCCGTGCCCATCCCAACTAGTTGGATTCAAGTAAGTTACTAAACTCACTTGATCCCTGATTCAGTGGGAGGGTAAGAATTTCTGGGCATGGTTTAAAACTGCCCTGACAGAGAGGGAAAGGAGGCACACCATTAGAGACTCTTAAATACGGAGAACAAACTGAGGGCTGATGGGGGGTAGGGGAGAGGGGAGAGTGGGTGATGGGCATTGAGGAGGGCACCTGTTGGGATGAGCACTGGGTGTTGTATGGCAACCAATTTGACGATAAATTATATAGAAAGAAAAGAAAAGAAAAGAAAAGAAAAGAAAAGAAAAGAAAAGAAAAGAAAGAAGGAAAATTGCCATGACAAAGTTAAAAATATAATAATAAACTACAGACATAATTTAAGAGTTTAGTAAAACAATTTCCAAGTTTAAAAGAAAACTCCCTCACAGATGAATAGCAGTTTTTGACCACTGCATAACAGTACATTATAGGTGGTGCATAGCGGACATTCACGGTACCCTAGGGAAACACCTAGTGCGAGTTCTCTCCACCAGCCAGCAAGACCATGTGATGTCAGTGCTGACCATAAGAAGAGAGTTTAAAGGACCCAAGCGTCCAGGTATGCATCATCCAGCATTTATGGGGAGCGCTTAAAGCCCGGGACAAAAGTAATTACATTTGCTCTTTGGACCTCTGCTGTTCTCCCTTCCTAGTCTGAGAAAATCTCGGCCATAATAGTTACCATGGCAACAGCAACATCTGTAGCAGATCCAGCCCGGAGGATATTTAAGGAGCAGACAGGAGTGGGTACCAACCCGGGTGCCAGCAGGGAACTAGGAAGGGTCTTTCCAGGATCAACGCCTGCCTGTTCTGTCCTCTGAGAAAGCTGACAGCACGGAGCAGTGCAAACAGAGCTCATGGCTTATTGGAACCAGTGGAAATTTGGTGCAAGGACTACAGAGAACAGGTTAACAGGGCAGTGAGAGAGGAGAGGTGTATGGTGTTAGCAGGAGACTCTATGATGTGGAGAGGGTTTTAACAGCCTCTGAGGCACAATGTGCCACCCAAGGTACCCGAGAGAACCCTTCATGACGGAGAAACTCAGCAAATACTTATGAAAGGCCAGCTGTGCACCAGACCCTATGCTGCCGGCTTACACATATCATTGCGTTTGATTTTTTCCTCTATTCCTATAAATAAGGTCTGGCTGCCCCTGTAATGTAGATAAAGGATATCGAGAAGCCAAAGTCGAAGCTGGGATTCCAGTACAGAGCTTCCCATCACCCAAGCTCCCAGTCTTTCTGCTAATCAATGTGGCATATTTATGGTCCATGTAGATGTGACCCAGGTCCCCAGTGGGGTGGAAATGCCGTGGGCTTTACATATGCGAGGCTTCCAGAGAAAAGGCTCCCTGTGAGTTGACATTCAAGAGAAAGGCGTGGAGCCTCTCAGGCATGAGAAAGACTGGATTTTATTCTAAGAGTAAAAGGATAAACATAAGTTCATTCATTCATTTTTACATTGTTCCCGGAGCCTCCACTGTGCACCATGGCCTGTGCCAGACTCTGGAAATAGGGCCGACAAGGCCGTGCTGCCCGTCTGCTAGAAGAGGCAAGCACAGAGCAAGGGAGCAGATAAAAAATAAATATACACTCACCTGTAGGTGAAGAAAATAAAACAAGATCCTATGGTAAAGAGCTCTAAGGGATGAGGAAAAGGTCCTTCGTGATAGGGTGATCAAGGTCCTTTTTTTTTTAACATTTATTGGTTTTTGAAAGCGGGGGGGTGGGGTGGGTAGGATGGTGATAGGCAGAGAGAGAGGGAGACAGAATCCCAAGCAGGCTCCACGCTGTCAGCACAGAGCCACATGCGGGGTTTTGAACCCACAAACTGCAGGATCATGACCTGAGCCAGAACCAAGAGCCAGACGCTTAACCAGCTGAGCCACCCCAGGCACACCTGAGGTCCTTTCTGAGGAGGGCGTATTTGAGTAGCGACCTGCAGAACGAAAAGAGCAAGCCAAACAAAGAGCTGAAGGACGGACACAGCGGGCAGAGGGAGTCATTAGCACAACGGCCAGAAGTCGGAAAAGACTTGGAATATTGGAAGCCACCGTCGTTGGGGTGAGCGAGAGAGTAAGGAGGCGTGAGATGAAGCTAGAAAAGTAGCAAGTCTCGTGAGCAGTGTTGCCAGGGAAAATGCAGGACAGGTACACAACAAACACTTTATTGGTGTAGGTATGTCCCCAAGTATCGTATATGGTTGTCAGTGCGCATTGTTTATCTGAAACTCAAATGTAACTAGACATCCCGTATTTTTATTTGCTAAATCTAGCCATCCTACATAGTGAGCGCTCAGGGATCAGTTCTGAAAACAATGGCAAATCATTGAAGTGCTTTAAGCAAGGAGTGACGTGAACGGATTTACATTTTTAAAAACGTATTCTGACCGCTGTGCAGAAAAACGAATTGTGGTACAGCCAGAGAAGCTGCAAGAGATTCAGTAGTCATTTGGGCAAAGGGTGTGTGGTGCCTTACCTTAGGGGTAGCTGTGGGCTTGGAGAGAAGTAAACTGATTTGGGACATGCATTGGAGGTATGGATGGAGAGGTTTGGAGAGGGGAATTGTAGATCAAGCATGATTATTAGCTACTAAAGCAGACCATCATCTGCTTTTTATGCCTAAGGAAGCTTCTTAGATGTACAAGTTGGCTTAACTAGCCCAAGAGGCATCTTTGGTGTTCAAGACAGATGGTGATTTTCGTGCTCTTTGGTGACCCCCCCCCCCCCCCGCCCTTAATTCTCTAGCCTTGGTCAACATTCTCTGGGTCGACCACTTAACATTTTTTTTTTTTAATTTTTTTTTTTTTTAACGTTTATTTATTTTTCAGAGAGAGAGAGACACAGCATGAACGGGGGAGGGGCAGAGAGAGGGAAACACAGAATCGGAAGCAGACTCCAGGCTCTGAGCCATCAGCCCAGAGCCCGACGCGGGGCTCGAACCCGCGGACCGCGAGATCGTGACCCGAGCCGAAGTCGGACGCTTAACCGACTGAGCCACCCAGGCGCCCTGACCACTTAACATTTTTAATCAAACATCATGTACCTCAGAGTTCTTCGGGGGAATCCCTGTTTCCTTACTGCATGTGATATTTATTCCCATTTACTCTGGTAGAAGCCAGAAATAGCCAACATCTGGGGCTCTGGATATTTCCATTTGTCAAGCCAGTTTTGAAAGATGAGGGACACAACAGTTCATTAAGTTCTTGTGGGCTTAACTAAGAGAGACAGGTACTGGAGCCAAGAAGAACTTATTAGCTGAACACAGCCTTCCATTGCCAGCACCAATCACTTCAGGGAGTAGAAACTAGTCAAAGAGAGTTTGGGGAAAGACTTTAGGGGACAAATTCTAAATATGGCAGAACCAAACAAAGAAGCACTGTGTTCCTCCGGCCTCTGTGTTCCTTTCAAGACACTATCCCTACTGTATGCTTTCACAAAGGCTGAAGAAATAATCACAACACATTTATCATTCACCGGGCGGAATTATTTTGGCAAGAAATCTATGCTCCGGAATACATTATACTCGCTGACAACATATTCTGAAAAATGTAGATTTTCAAAGCCGGTAGGTGCTTATGCAACCGTGTCGGGCTCAGGGACCGAGTGATTATGTCATTATATGTGTATCAAATATTTTGGATAAATATTAAATGATCTCCCAAGTCAGGTCTTGTTAATGCAGGGAGTGGAAACCAGCAGCTTCGACAATCACGTATTAAAAGCCAGACTGGGGGGAGGCTGATTTCACTCGGGGCTCCTGAAGAAGAATTCATAATGTTCTGGGTGGAAGGCTACATTCAGCATAAATAAATGCATTAGTTTAAATATGGGAATTCTGAAGAATGGAACAAAGCTCGGTTATTCTCTCTGCGTAACTCAGGCAACAGGGGGAGACCACAGAATTTTTCCAGGGGTGTGGCCAGGGAGGAGGTCAAGGTGGAGTTCTCCTCCTGGAGGAGACGTGGAAGGCAGTCTGCTTTTTCCCCCTATGGGCACAAGTGCATGTTGACATCGACTTTCATCTCAGATGCTGTCAGATGTGTGGAATGTCCTTCTCCCTAGGAACTCGCACAGATGTGGCACCTGGGATAACTTGCTGTGTGTTCAGGGGGCACGAGGAGGAAGCTTATCTAAGGCATCTCCTCTGGCCACATGTTGATGTGGAGGGACACTGTGAGTTTATGTCTAATTGATGGTTTAAGGCAGGGTTTCTCAGCCTCAGCACAATTGACATTTGGGGACAGATAATTCTTTGTTGCCAGGGGTCTGTCTTGTGTGGGTGTAGGATGTTTAGCAGATCCCTGGCCTCTACCCACAGGATGCCAGTAACACTCTACACCCAGTATGACAACTAACAACGCCTCCAGAGGTTGCCAAAGGTCTCCTGGGTGGAGTGAGAACCCCATTTGGGGACCACTGAGTTAGGCCACTGAGGGAAGATTCAGGACATCGGACTGTCAGCATGTGATGGCTCATTGACTCAAGAAAGGCACAGTGAGCACCAGTCAGCCCCAAACCCCTAATTTCACAGGCAACAAAACAGCCCCAGAGAAGTGCAGGGTCATATCCAAGGTCACAGAGGAGCTGTTCTCTGCCCAGATTCCACCTCGCTGGGTTTATGAGAGAAATTAAGATGGAAATAAAGTCAAACAGCAGATCGCTGATTCCTATTCATGGCAGTCCTTGCAAAGAGTTACAAGTTTCTTCACATCTGGCACCTAAGACTGAGGACACCTTACACAGGTAATCGGGCAGGCTGTTCTCCCGCTGAGAGAAACCACACGCTTCTCTTTCTTGAGATCGCAAAGCAGGCAGGTTTGGAACAAGGTCCCTCCCTAATCAGTGCAGCCAACACAGCCTCCGAAATATCACATATGATTGAGCTTACTTAGAAAAGATCTCTTTACAGTTTTATGCCCTCGTCTCGTTACGCACAACGATGAGAATGCCAGCCTCCCTGGGGATGTCTCCAGGTACACTCCTTTGCCCCTTTCCCTTGGAAACAAGTCCGGTTGCTTCCGCCTCTAGGAAAAGAAGTGTTGGCTCTTCCTTTGGGCGTCGTATATCTTACTGTCTTATGCCTCTGTGTTAGCATCCCGCCTCCTGTCTTTGTCTGGGCGGTGTCTCTGACTCCCACATTCAAAAGCAGCACCAGGGAGAGATTGCTCCCATTACCCATAAATTCCCAGTCTTTTGTTGATATGCTTCTGTTCAAACCTGGGCCCAGACTCACTGGGTGGCAGGGAATAGTAGCCTATTTTCATAATCCCCAATCATAAAACTCCACAAGCTTATGTTATACACCCAAGCGTTGTCAACCGGTAAGTCACCATGCTAAAGAATGGGCAGCCTCGAGGTCTGGTTTTTTCCCCTCTTTGTAACGTGCAGCAGAGGGCAGAAAGAGAATCAGATTTATGAAATAAGGGATCGCAAGCCTATTTATTGAGCCCTGGTTAGCAAAAGAGAAAACCTGATTATTATTGCTGGATATTTTATATAAACTAGATATTGAAAACATATAATAGTAAGCATTTTAAAATAGCGACCTTATTTCAACTTTACATTCTAAAATGATGCTGTTATACAGGGTAATTACATAATAAATTTGTTAGGGGAATATACAGCAATAAAAATGGTGGTAATGGTTTGTCATTTAATAGCTGAATTGTAAATGAGTTTTTCAGCATTAATGTAGCAGGTTGCTACAATTAGGAGACCATTCTTAGGGGTGTCTTTAATTTCTAAAAAAAAAACTTTCTGAGGTTCAGTATCATTAATTTCCTCATTTGAAGATGCTACACATTTAACCATTTGAAGTCAGAGGATATTGGGATTTTTGAGCGGTAAGAACTATCAGAGCCAAAAAATAAAAATGCAAAGGGATAGCAAGGATTTGTGCCTGTATTACTAATTCCAGCAAGGCAGTCAGGGTAGCATAGTGATAAAAATGCAGGGTCAACCCCTTACGGGTTGTATGGTCTTAACAAGTGACTTCATCTTTCTGTGCCTCCTTCCTGAATCTCATTCATAAAATAAGACAGATAAATCAACCCTCCTGAAAGGGTTAGTGTCGGATTAGGGTCATTGTTTCATGTTGATGGATTAGATCAGATGACATATGCAAAAGACTTAGTCTGGCCTGACTCAGAGTGTGAGCTAAAGATATGATAATTACTGCTTTTGCTGTTGTCATCATTCGTTCGTTCCTTCCCGTGGTATCCCCTACCACTCTGATCTTACCTTCTTTTTATCTTTTCATCCCATGCTATACCACATTTCCCAACTTTTGTCCCCATGTGTCCAGTCTTCTAGAATGAACAGAAATTAGAAATTTTTTTTTTTCCAACATCCATCTGACCCTGGGCCATAATGTCCTCTCTTGCCAACAAAACCAGAAAGAAAAACAAACATTTTTTTAAGTTTATTTATTTTTTAACGGGTGGACGAATGGGCAGAAAGAGGGGACAGAAGATCCAGGACAGGCTCCGCACTGACGGCAGAGATCCCTACACGGGGCTCAAACTCAGGAACAGCGAGATCATGACCTGAGCGGAAGCTGGATGCTTAACCGACTGAGCCACCCGGGTGCCCCTGAAAAACAAACATCTTAATGAGTGAACTTACACTATGAACATTCCTGCCTGAGCTTGCTTAGTCTTCAAAATACCCTAAGAGACCTATGTTATCTTACTTTCAGATGACAGGCCCACTGAATTTCAGTGATTTGGCCAATATTCCTCAGCTACAAGGTGGCAGAACTGGGATTCCAATCTAGTCGTCTCCACTGGACCATACTCTCCACTGTAGGAAATACTCACTGAATGTCTGACATACGCAAGGCTGTGTGAATGTGGTAGGAGAGGTGGGGGCAGAGTGTATCCGTGTATGAATCAGACGTGGAGCTGGTTCCATGGCCACAAATAAAGCACTTGGGAAATTCAGACGAAGCAGAATCATCAATATGGGATCTGGCTCCTGCCTCTCTCGGTCTGTCCTCCTTACCCACCGTGCTCCACTCCACCAACCCTCTTTCTGGCCCTCATCCATACCAAGTCCATTCCTGCCTCAGAGGCTTTCCTTGGAGCCCTCATCCCCATGGGATCTTCATGGTTCTTTGTTCTTAAGTCTCAGCCATCCCCTCCTCTTGACATCTGACTGTCTATCCCAAGGGATCCCTCTCCCTCCTCCAGGCCTCTGTTACACATTTCTCTGCTTTATTTTCTTCCAGAAAGCTGTCACCTATATATGAAGCGCCTCTGCTCATGAACATGGGTCATTTACTTGTTTGATATCTGCCAACTAGAACATGAGCTCCAAAAACAAGAATCTTGTCTGCCTTCTTTTGTCTGTCCTCACCCCTGTATCCCTAGGGCCTAAATAGCACCCGGGCACATGGTAGATGCTCAACGAACATTTTCTGAATAAAGGGCTAATGAGAGAGTGACTGATATTAAAGTGATTTTGCTGTATCGGGAGGTTCGGTCTTCCATGTTTACAGCTCTGACTCTGTTCCCAACTATGTAAGTTCCTTGAGGGCAGGCACCGTGTCATCTTGCCTTCACATTTCCAAGGGGAAAAAAGGAATCAATCCTTACGTCTTCGTTCCTTTCCATCCCCCACCCTCAATCTCATTTTTCTAACTGGAACCAGGCTTCCTCCTCTGTTCTAGCTCCTTGAATTTTCGCTCATGGATTTTCGTGATGAGAAAAAGAAGTCAGCAAAATATGTTTTTTGAATTGTCTTCATCCTCTGAGACATAAGGAACCTTGCGTTGTAGTGATGGTCTGTTCTTTTGCCTGCCAACATCTCTTTTGCTGCCCCTAGATCCAGCCACGCCTGAAGCTGATCTACCTCCGAACTTTTCAATAAGCGAGGCAAATAAAAATCTCTTTTTGTTACTTGCTGAGTTTGAGTCGTTTGCAAGCAAAAGGCTAATGCAGGGACCGAAAGTGAGGCTAAGTCTGGAACCCATGCCTCCGCACAGTCCGTGGCTCACAGTATGAGCTTAAGCTCTTCCAGTTCTGCATAAACAACATGTTGGCCTCCAACTATGAGAGAAACCTTAAAGCAAAAGCGGGAAATATTTGGGTAGAAAAGAGCATTTGTTTATCTTCCAGCTCATAGCCGGTGGATGTGCAATTCTAATCTCTTTTTAAAGGGCAGTTCTTTGGAACTGGATGCTGCTTAAATACCAGGCCCAGACAGCTGCCAAGGGGAACATCATCTAGTTATTATTTTTCAACAGCAGCAAAGTGGATGGATGGCTTCACATTTTTTCATTGCCATAAAACAACACAGACGAATGTGGATTGCTTTAGCTGTGAGGGTGTGTGCAGCACAATGTGAGTGAAAAAGAGGCAAGGAAATGAAGCTAACTTGGCCAAACACCTACTGTGTGTTCCAGAACTAGTGACGGGTGTTTTACATCCTTTAGCTCACAGTATTTGGGATCAGAGCCCCGGATTCAAGTCCAAGATCAGCCGCTGACTGGCTGCAAGACCCTGAACAAGCCACTTAGCTGTTCCAGTCTTCAGCTTCTTGATCTGTCAAGTGGGGTAGTACATATCCATCATTATTAGAGAGCCATGCTCTGCTTAGCTGGAGTCTGTTTGAAGGCATTTTTAAAGGAAAATAGGAAAGTATTAGCAAAGTAAGCTTCTTAGGGCCCCCAGGTGATGAATTTGCCAAGGTTGAGATGGCCTGCTCTCATCTCTTGGTCTGTCATATTTGGGCTGATCAGGACATCTTGCCATTGCTATTGTGTGATGTTCCTCAGAAGAGCTCTATCCCCGAAATCACACAGAACGGGCCTCGAGTCCTGGCTCTAGCATTTGCTTGTTGCCTGTCCTTGGGCAAGCCTCAGTTTCCTCCTCAGTAACATGGAGACTACATAGGGCTATTAGGTCAACAGAGTTACTCCGTTTTGAGAGCTGTGCCCAGGACCAAGCCAATAGCAGGTATTCAATAAACGCTAATAATCAAAGTTTTTGAAAGCCAAAGCCGACACTTCTATTGCAATATGCTGTAACAAAAATTGCTGGGAACAGGTATGGGAGGACGACATCATCTGTGCAGAGACCCACCTTCTGTGGTCCTCTTGCTCTTGGGACCCTGTACAACCTCGGCAAGTATCTTGCCCCTTCTGAGCAGCGTTGTCTTAGCCGTAACATGGAGGGGAGGAGATAGGGCAGGTGGCGATTAGAAATAATGTGAGTCGCTGAGTCCCACTCAGCTCTGACTTGCTACGGTGCTACATAAGTGAGAATTTAATTTTTTTTTTTTTAATAATGAAAACAGAAAGTGTCTAGAGCCGCAAAAACAGCCCTTGGCTACACAGGTCAACATGAACTCCATGAAGAATGAGAGAAGGACCCGTGCATGGGTTCGAAGATCGTTTTGAAGTGTGGAAAGAAAGGAGGACTCCTCTGCTTTGCTTTAAATGGTCTTCAAGGCCGGCTCTTGAGGCAGAAATGGAAGGAAGCGTGACATAGGTGCAGGAGAAAAGAGGCAAAGCAAACGAAGCCCAGGGGCTGTTGAGAAAAACAGCTGAGAGCAGCGGAAAGAGCAGGGCTGGTAGGGGGCCGAGCAACAGCCCCTTGTGCATTTCTATCGCCAGCTGAGGCTTTTCCCTCTTCTGGGCTTTCCTGCCCCTGTAGTGTCACTGCCCCTGTGGAGAACTGACCTGGGCCCACGGACATCCTGGAGACTTTAGAAGATGATGCCACCATGGCACACGGATGACACACGTCCAGTGGCATCCAGGCCTGGCGTCTGTTCATTCCGGACAGCCACATGATCGACCGGGCACGGCCAGGCTGGGAACACAGGGATGGAGATGGCCATACACAGTCAGTCCACACGGTTTCTTCCCACCAGTGGCCACAGCCTGATGGCGGAGGCGGACATTCCAAGACTGATGGGAATGGAGTAGCAGACAGAAGAAAGAAGCAGGAGTGGGGAGAAGACAGTGTGAACGAGAGAAGTGAGCCCCAAATCTGCAGCAGCCCCCGGGACGGTTGTGTGGGGAGACCAGCACCCAGGAAGGGGCGGGGCGCAGGGGAGCACATGGAAATTCACGCTGATTCCGTGTACCTGGCCATAAAAAGCAGCAGCTTATAACACAACCATGTATGCACAAAAAGCCAAACAGGAATCCCACTTCCCCGTCAAGAACATAACCGAGGTGCTGAGGAGCCCAGAGAAGAAGCAGGTTTGGCTGAGGTTTGCCTCCCTCTGGCTGCAGTTACCCCGGGAATTTCCCCGGGCAGAGACTGGAACTGAACTGAACCGTTAACACATGTGATCACCCTCCAGAGCTCCCTCTGGATCTCACCTCTTTGGCACTAAACTAAAGGTGGGTTTGTTCTGACACGTGTTTAACCTGCCTCAGCTAAAAAATGAGCAATATTCTGAAAAGAAAAGAGCTGAACCAAACCAGGCAGAATGATCCCAGCGCCTGTTCATTCATTCAGTTCTGTTCCCTCTGACACAGTTCTGTCAGGAAGAAAGGGCGTGGGGGAGACTGGGGCTGAGACCCATGTATTGGCCCCTCTGGAGGGAGAGAGAAGGGAAGGAAAGAAGAACTAGCCTCCTTTGGACTCCCCACTTCTGCTAACAGCCAACAGGCAAAGCCCAGATGAGCTCATGCGTGTCCAGCCACAAGGTCATGTGGGCTGTCAATGCCGAGGGAGGG
Organism: Panthera leo; assembly: GCF_018350215.1. Taxonomy (NCBI): domain Eukaryota; kingdom Metazoa; phylum Chordata; class Mammalia; order Carnivora; family Felidae; genus Panthera; species Panthera leo. The sequence continues at coordinate 10,342,433 of NC_056686.1, forward strand.
AGCGCAGCCCACAGAAGCGGGTGTTGTCTCGAAGCATCATTAGGAGAAATGGCAAGAGAGACCATACTTGAGGGACGGGGGTCTAAGAACGCCCCCAGGATGCAGGTCAGCGTGGACTCTGACATTTCCAGAGGCGCCCATGACTGCGTTGGCCAATTCCCTTTTGATTCCATGTGCCCAATGCGACATTTAAACAGAAATGCTGCCCCCGTGGCATTTATGTCTCCACAGCCTTTAGAAGCATGTCTGTTGTCAGATCGGTTCATTGGTGACTTCTTTCCAGAGCCAAAGTGACAAATGTAAACCAGAAAGAAGAAAATGTGGACATCGTGAACTCAGGATTCAATCAGGCTGGGGCTTTTAGCAAAACCTGAGCCCTGTAATGCGGAGAAATTACATGAGCTCTTTCCTCTTCAAAGCTCCACGCCGTCTCTGCTTAAGCCTCTCGCTTGACGGCCACCATCGCGGCCTGTCGGGTCAACACCGTGGAACAACTCGAGAAAAACACGAGCCAAGCACCTGGCTTTGAACTGAGAACGGAGGACCGCCTACCCTCAGTAACAGACTGGCCCGGGACGTTGAGTTAAGGCTTCATCCCGTTCTTGAATGCTTGCTTTTCTTTAAAGTTCAAAGTTCTCTTTCAAGTTCAGTGACACGCGGTAACTGAGCGTTTGCCTCCAATCACCCTTCAGTCGAGGGTCAAGTGACGACATCGCGGTTTGGGTTATCAGAATTGATTTCTTTGGCAAATGTGCACTAAAGACTGTGTTTCCTAAGTGGCTACAAGTGCGCCGTAAAAAGAAATTCATATCTGTAGACATCAGCACATCTCGGTGAGTGTTGCAGCTAAATTTGAAAGAATGTGCACTTTTGAGATGTCACATGTAGATGCAAATTTGTGTTAAGGATTGTACGTGGAGCTGTTATTCGAGATGTTTAGCGCAGGCCTTCTCCACCAAGAGTTTCGACGACAGGAAAAAAAAAATTAAGAGAAACTCACACCCCTACTTGCACAAAAATCTCCATCTCCCGCTGGCAAGTTTTTCTCGCTCCTACTTCAACTCCATTTATCACGCAAGATAGAATTTTCTGCTTCTCTCTCTCTCGAATACGGTCCTGGCTTCCATCACCTGTACATTGTTCTCCCCGGGGAGGTGGTAACTGACATCCCTTAAAGAAAAATAAGTTCTGTATCCCGTATTCAGAGAAGCAAGCCATCTGAGACCTAATTACCCCCAAAGGGCCTTGTGGGTCACACACGTTTGCTCCTTACGGCGGAGGCTGGTGCGGGTTGGAAGATGGGAGCAGATACATTATCTTGCTGTTGCCACTCTTTCAACTTAGCCGTGATCCTAACGATTAAAGGGATCGGGGATCAGGCGTTTCAAAAGGCTTGACTGCAAACCTAAACCTTTTACACTGTACAGTTTGGTGTCTTGCATTAGGCAGGAGTCCTTGGTGGTGTTCTAAAGCCTGGTTTTAATAAATGGCCAAAAAGAGAAGGAAGGCAAATGCCTACTGATGCAGACTGCCCATCCTTTTGGACACGAGCCATAGAATACACGGGGTACCTACAGAAAAACGGTACGTAATGCGTCCACAGTTACCTGGACACTTAGCATGCATGGGACAACTCATGACGAGAAACAGATCTTTGTTTTTCAGACGTGGAAGGAACGAATGAATCACAGGTCACAGATTCAGGTGTGGAATAAGCATCAAATCTTTTTATTTTCTTCTGGACAGCTCCGATCCCGTGGTGACTATCCTGTGCCATCACGTAGGCGGGAAATTCAACGTCACTGATTCTCAGAGCACCCCCAGCCCCATCCTAGGGTGTCTTTTCCTAGCATTGAGGTGCTGGGAGGGCCTTCCCCGTCACCTAGTCCGTCCCCCGACTCCCCAGCATGTACTAGCTGTGAGTCACCGAACTATGCTGGTTGCCATGGAGACGCACATTGTCCCAGTCTACCGGTCCCTTCATGTCTGGGGCTGCTGCTCCCACCCCGCACATGGAGGCTGGGGTACCGTGGCAAATCTGGGAAGCACCTCACCCTGCCCCTCGGCCCGCTCGCTACTCCCCTGCGGCTGAGCCCTGCTGGGGAGCAGGGTGCTGGTTCTCCGGAATCTCAGAATGCTCTTCTGCTTTTGGTCCGAGGAAATAGATTTTTCTTCAAAGACTAGCCCTCCCTATCTCTTTGTGTTTTTCTTAGACGTACTCCCTTCCCTCTCTCCTCCAAATTATCCACCTCTGTGATTTTAAGTTGGCAAACCAAAGCCAAGAAGAGAAACGTAAGGGCGCCTGGCTGGCTCAGTGGGCTGGGTGCCCGACTCTTGATCTCAGCTCAGGTCATGATCTCACCATTCGTGAGATCGAGCCCCGCGTCGGGCTCCTTGCAGACGGTGGAGGCTGCTTGGGATTCTCTGACTCCTCTCTCTCTGCCCCTCCTCTACTCGTGCTCTCTCTCTCTCTCTCTCTCAAAATAAATAAACTTAAAAAAAGAGAGAGAGAAATGTCCAGCAGACAACTCCAGCTCCCCACCCTCCCCTGAGCTTTCCAGCCCAGAACTTGTGACCTATTTCAGAAATAGAAAGAGGAAAACAGAGAAGCGGTAACCAAATACATAAATGTTTTCCCCCGCTCTCTGAAAGCAGCGTGTCCCTACGAAAACTTCCGTTAAGTCAAAATGGCATGAAGTGAAGAAGCAATTACCAGTAATTTATATGGAAAATTTTCAGAGTGTTCCCAGACTCAAAAAAAAAATAAATAAATAAAACAACCTCTCTGAGGCTTTTCTGATGCCTTAGGACACATCTTGCTAATGGATGCACAGAATAAATGGAGATAAAGCACAGATGCTCCCAGACACATTTCAAAGCTATGTCGGCTGGATGCTGACACGCTGCGTGTAGGTCCCAGGGAAGGAGCCTCGGTGGGGCCACTCTCGCTGCTCCTCGGGGTGCACGCCGCCCCAAGAAGGGCTCGCTGCAAAACAAATGCTGAACATGGGTTTCGCTTCTCGCCTTTTTTTCAGACCAACAAAAATCCTCTTTGGATTTCTTTCAGGTAGCGAAAACAGGTACAAATGTCGGTCTCCCATAAAACAAAGTAGTGGAACTTGAACAACTGAAAAGCAGGGGATACCTCTATACGTGTACATATACAGACATATACATGTACAAATACACACATACACATAGATGGGCACAGATACGGAGAAGGAGGTGGCCATAGGCATATATTTATTCCAGCCGCACAGATGTTACAAGGTTCTACATCGTTGCGAGGAGGGGGAAACTCCGCGTGTTCTTTCCCTCCACCATAACCAACAGCCTTCACATGCATCCTGGCACTTTCTCAGCTTAGTCCCGTGGCTTCATTCCTCAGCTGAATATTTCATTGCGCATCCCATCTGCCTTCTCAGTCCCTTACTTTCTCTTCAGTGCCCCCACTTAAGTGAATCAAGGAGAAGCGTGGACTGGTGGGTCTTATGGCTCACAAATCTGGTGGCCGCGAACATCATGCGTGGTCATGAGGCGGTGCGGAATGTGCTGGCCACGCGTGTCAGACAAACTGAACAGCTAAGGGGAAGCAATGTTTTATTTTGAACGTGCATATCCCGTCTAGGCTCACTAGATGTTACGTCTGTGCATCCGTGTGTTATCCAGGAAGCGTGGCGTCAGGGTGAGAGGTGAGGGCTCTGCAACAGTCACCAGCGTTCTAGCTTTTCCATCGAGGAGCTTGTGCCCTAGAAGGAGCCCGTTCTCCAGGCCACCCCTAGATTTGCTCATCTCTAAAAGTAAAGGTGTGGACTGGCTGATCGCCAAGTCCTCTTTGGCTTTGATGGTCTTCGGTGCTAGTTTATTCAAATAGACAATATTGTTCAATAGCTTTTTACGGTGACGAGGGCACCTGCTCATTATATAACTGCAAACCTGGCTGAGCTCAAACCCCTCGGCATGTCAGCCTGCCACAGCTGTGCCTTCACTGTTCGACTCTATAAAACCCAGCAAACTTTATACGTATTAAAGTTTAATAGCAGCCCAAGAGTGAGAAGGCGAAAGAAATGCGAGCCATACCTAAGGGGTGTTTTATTCATGTTGATTCTCATATGTATGATAAATAGTTCCCGTGCCTGACTTGTGATGAGAGCAGGTCCTTAAAAACTCCAGCAAAGGGAGCCCATAAGGAAAACGGAAATCTTGTACCATAAAGAAAGTGCTAAAATATTCATATATTTCTTTCGAGACCCAGCAGGGTATGGAGAGAGCCAGCGATTTTCAACTTGGCCAGACACATTTACCACCGGTGCTGTCCTACAACCCCATGCTGGACAGATGCTGAGCAACATAATGGTCTTTGAAGAGCAGGTTACCCGGGAGGGGCCCCGGGCAGGTGACACGTGGGTGTGGGTCCGGGTTGTCACACACGTATGTGTACTGACATGTGTTTGAACGTATGCGTGTGTGTGTGTGTGTGTGTGTATGTATAGAAGTATATAAACACACGTATGAAAGGTATAATAGCCAACTATGAAAGCCGTGTTCGAATATATTGCTTGAAACCAATTTTCTTTTTTATCTTGTGGTGCAGAGATTGGCAAGTGAAGGGTAAATATAGGAAATCTTTTAGGCTTGCAAACTATCAGGTGTCTGTTGCAGGGCCAAAGCAGCCGGGGACAACATACAAACAAATGAACGTGCTTGTCTTCCAAGAAAACTTGATTCGTGGACACTAAAATTGGACTTTCGTGTAGTTTTCAGGTGTCACAAAATATTAGGCTTCTTTTGATTTTGATTCAACCACTTAAAAACGCAAGCACTGTTCTTAGTTTGTAAGTCATACACCAAGAGCCGACAGGCTGGATTTGGCCTTGGGCCGTAGATTGCCAATATGTAATTTAGCGTGCCACTTCCCACAGGAAAATAAATGATTATAGATATTGTTTGGGTGATCAGATCAATCCACAAAGGTCAGTTCAGTCCATGAAGAACCCGAAGTGTGGTGTATATAATAACTAATATTATTGAGTGTTTATGTTTGGCATCGTGCTAAGTCCTTTGTATTCATTACTTCCCTTAATACTCAGTACAGGCTTAGAGGGAAACAGGTTGAGAGAGTTTAAGTGATTTGCTCATGTCAGCTAAGGAGCTGCAGAACTGGGATTTGAACCGACTTCTTAGGACCTCAGATCTGTGATATTGACAGCAAGGATGCACACCTGATCATGAAGTAGGGGGACGATGCCTGGAAGCTAGTGAGCCCTCAGTGCGGGTCAGCCATCATCACGTCACCATTATTACTCACTGAACTACTTCAACACTACTAAATTGCCACTTAGGATGCCATTTTTTTAAATCAGGGTTCAAATGTGGAATGCCCCAGACGTCTCTCCTTCCCTGGCTTTCAATACCTGCAGTGCCATTTTGGAAGGATGGATGGAAATTCTTCTGAGTAGGTAGGATTGACTCTTCAACGATCCACTCTTGGGCTTCTGCTTGAGAGCAGACAAGCCAATCATTTCCCAGTTGCTCCCAATGAGGGACAAGGACTAAAAGAGAACTCCCTCTGCAGCAGAGTCTGGGGGAGCCATGTTTGGAACCCCTGGGAGTGTGTTCCTAACACTGAGCTCTTGGCAATCAAGTGTCAAGGAATCAAGACCTCATGTATAGACGTGGTTACAGCCACGCACCAAGCCCATTGGACATTTACAATGACACATGCCATCATACCATCATCGGTAATATTTTAGTATCCGTGCAAGCCACCTAGTTTGCTGAGAACAAAGAACCCCCATGGTTATAGCCACAGATAAGATTGACAAGCTGAAATGGACAAAGATGTAACTGAATATTTTTTGTCCCTCTTTCCATTTTTATCTCCCTGCTCTTGGCTCTAGTCTTTTTCCAGTTTCCTAGAGGGCCTTACTTTTAAAAGTATCCCTCGCTCCCTCTGTCATCCTGGGTACCAAAAACCTCATTCCGCTGGGGCCATTTTCAGACATCAGGAAACCATATCATAGTAAGGTAAAGGAGAGCTTATTAGATTTAAGGTGTTCTCCCCGCCCCCCCCCAACCACCACCAAATTGTATCAATCTTGAAAGAGGTCACCCGTCAACCAGAAGTGATTCGCTCTCGCTGTAATTTGGGGCAACATGGCAGGCTGTAGTGGAGATGTTGTAGGGCTGAGCTCTTGCTAACATCTTTATGACAATTTCATCTAATTCACCTACAACTAAGTCTAATCCTTCTCCTCTGTTTTGTTGATAGAGTTAGGAATTCTAATGCTTGTGGGCCAGGACCTATCATTGCATGAGAAACTGTTCCCAAATTTAATGCATTAAAACAATGGATTCTTACGTCTCATAATTTTGTGGGTTGACCCAGCTCAGCGAGATGGTCCTTACTTGGAAGTCTTTCATGAAGTTGCATTAAAATGGCAGTGAGGGGGCGCCTGGGTGGCGCAGTCGGTTAAGCGTCCGACTTCAGCCAGGTCACGATCTCGCGGTCCGTGAGTTCGAGCCCCGCGTCAGGCTCTGGGCTGATGGCTCGGAGCCTGGAGCCTGTTTCCGATTCTGTGTCTCCCTCTCTCTCTGCCCCTCCCCCGTTCATGCTCTGTCTCTCTCTGTCCAAAAATAAATAAAAAACGTTGAAAAAAAAAATTAAAAAAAAAAAATGGCAGTGAGGGCTGGAGTCATCTAAAGTCTTCCTCACTCTCATGTCTGGTGCCAGAGCTGGGATAGCTACAACTGTGTTGTCCGGACCAGGGTTTATTCTTCTCTCCATTAAGTCTCTCCATGAGGTTAGCTCGGGCTTCCTCACAATATGACAACTTTAGGAGAGTCAGACTTCTTACACGGCAGCTTAGAGCATGCCATCCAAGAGCAAATGAGGTGGAAGATGGCAGTCTCTTATGGCAAGAGCCTGGGAACTGGTACAGCACCATTTTCTCCATATTCTATTGTTCTAGCAGGCTAGCCCCCACCCCTCAGATTCAAGACGGAGGGACAGAGACCCCACCTCTTGATGGAAGGGGTGTCAAAGAGATTGTTCTCTTTAATCTACCACAGATAGGATAAGAACTCAAGGAGTCATCTTATACAGCCCCTTTATAAATGCTATCTAATCTGCTTTAGCGGCTGGCAGAGTCCAACCCGTTCCAGAAACATCTACAATAAATGAGGACTCATTGGTTTTCTGGAGCAGCCTGTTCCAACTCGGGGCATCTCTGTCTCTTAGAAAATTCTTTTTTCACAGTCAGTGAAGATCTGCTTCATTCTAACATCTGTCCATGTATTCTATTCTAGTTCTTGGAACTACCAAGAACACTCCTACCTTTCCACATGATACTCCTTCATATATCTGAAGATGGCTCTCCTCACTCTGCTAAGTCTCCTTTTCTCCAAGCTCCCCATCCCCAGTTTCTTCATTCATGTCTTGGATGACATATTATCGTTCTTCCTCCACAGTCACTTCTGTCCTCTGAACAAGCTCCATTTCCCCCATGTCCCTCTCACAGTCTGATGCCAAGTACAAAACAGGAAACCGATCAGTCAGAAGCAGGCAGACCTCCTCTCTCCCCATCCATGGTACCACTTGTCCCTTAATGTACTTGTAACAAGGATAATATGTTTTGAAACATATTAATCTGCTTTTCTTTCCCATGCGTCCTCAAACATTACCATTCAATACAAGCAGCCAACACCCCTGAGGGAGATTAGGATTTGTCATAATAGGAATGCACAGAGGGGGGAAGAAAAGAGCCACTGTTCGGCTTTTGATTTCCAGTTTGGGATTTTTTTTTTTAGTCTACAGATGTATTAGGAGAAACACGGTTCTTCCCTATTCTATATGTCTCCTTTAGTATGCACACGGAACACTTCCCTTCTGATATTTCTGGTCACCAAATGTGGGGTGAGGCTGGGAGTTCCCATACCAAACAAGTCTATGACCCCAGCTGGGTGTCCAACAATTTCACTCAATTCTGACACTATCTACCTGGAGATCCCACAGGGTAAGGACTCAGTCCCACAAGACTGCCTCCCCCATTCCAGATGCCAACACAAGCAGTAGGCCCCCAAGGTACCTACGACTTCTGTCCAACTTGGCGAAAAATCAGAGGTTCCCGTGACCCGCTTCCTCCTGGATTTGATTATTTGCTAGAAGAGCTCACAGAACTCGGGGAAACACTTACTTACATTTACGAGTTTATTAGAGGATGTGATGAAGGATACGGAAAAACAGCCAGATGAAGAGATACATAGAGTGAGGTCTGGGAGGGTCCCAAGCACAGGAGGTTCTGTCCCCGTAGAATTGGGGTGCATCACGCTCCCTGTGTGGATGTGTCCACCAGGCTGGAACCTCTCCAAACCATACCATTGGGATTTTATGGAGGCTTCATCATTTGGCGTGATCGCTCCGCCCCTCTTTAGAGAAATGTGGGGTGGTGATGAAATTTCTAAGCTTCTAATGAAAACTTGGTCTTTCTGGTGACCGGTCCCCATCCAGGAGCCCACCCAGAGTCTGCACAATAGCACAAAACATGCTCCTGGTACTCTTACCACCTAGGAATTTACAAGGGTGTTAGGAGCCCTACGGCAGGGACTGAGGATGAAGACCAAATATATATTTCTTACTATGAATCACAGCATCACATCATTATTTCAAGATAACGGTATCAAAATACAGGTTTTGTGAGAGAGAAGAGTGTCTTCTAAATTCCAGAAAACCGAGTATGTTGGATTTAGAGTATGAGGTGTTCTCAAATCCAGTGCTGGAAGGACAGAAGAGGTGAGAGAGGAAGAGCCGTCTGTAGATAGGATGAGAAAGCCTTCCCAGGATGGAGCAGGAGAGGGAAAGGGGACGGAGTAGACCCAGCCTGGTGTTAGGCACAACTGGATGAGGGTGGGGGAACCCAGGGCTCATTACTTATCCTTGTCACTCATGCACAGACAAGGCCACTTCAGTCCTGTTAGAAGTACTCCTACCTGGAACTACTGAGGCAGAAGGTTAAAAATGACCAACGAAGGTATCTCGGTGAGTGGACCAGGGGCTGCTTATGGAGCCAGATGCTCGTGTCACAGAAACAACCAGGCCATCCAGGAGAACTCGTGGGATAAGAATAGAGCATACAGAAGGTGGGACCTCATGGCCCAACCCCATGACGGTAACCGCAGAAGGTGACAGCGCAGCACCCAAAAAACCCAGATGGCACCAGCTGTGTCTCTGGCGCTCCCAGTACTGGGATCCTAGAGGGCCGGGTGAAGCCAATGGAGAACAGCAGGCAGACCATCTTCCCTGATATCAGCCAGGAGGACAGGTGGGCTCCCCTCTGCCCCAATACATCCCAGAAAGAAGAAGCAGGAGCAGAGGAACAATGAAAAATTGCACATTTACCTAAAGCAGACTGATTTGACCCCAAAGGGCCTGCTCTAAAGATCAAGACAGATGAAGCCACCTCCGGGAGGTACAACGCAGGTTATATCCCTCACTGCCACCATGGAATGTAGTCCTCCTAAGCAAGCTATGGACATTTAAAAAAAGCCACTTTTTTTTTTTTTTTTTTTTTTTTTGCACATCTGAGTGTAAATTTTCCACCCCTGCAGAGCCCAAGACCCATTTTTGGCAGCCAACTGTCCAACACGTCATTTATGGAAACTCCGTATGAGCCGATCCAAACACATCTATCTTGAGCTGAGCTTCTTCCAGACCGTCAAAGATAGAAACAGTTGTAGAATTTTCCCTCCCAGATATTGGAGATCCCATGAGATCACCCAGGCAAACCAATATAAAGGGGTAAATGTGCCTTCTTACCTGAAGGCAAGTTGACACCCTATTCTCAGACCCCACTATGATCCCTCTCACCAGATGACGGCACAAGAGATGCCAGACTATGGATATTCAGGCACAGTCTGTAATCAGATCACTCCTGTGGGGCCAGCATCTTCATCCAGGAAAGGTTTCCTGAGACTCCGCTAGGTGGAGTGGGGGGGGTGAGAGGGAGAAGGTGGGAGGAAATGAGGGGCTGGGAGGTGGGGTACAGTGGAAGGTTGTGGTTTACAGACAGGGTTTGTACCCAACTTGGTAACTGTAGAACTTCGGTTAATTGACTTTATCTTTCCAAGCCTCCTGGTTTTCCTTCTCTTTAAGAGATTTTTATCATCATCGTTACCATTCAAACGACCTGATATGTTCCATTGAAAAGCAAGAGAAGCTTTAAAACTAGTACTAACAAAGAGATTTCTAAAGGGTTGCAATTTTTTTTTTCAGACACATCTTCTTAAAGCATTTTAGGCCGTGACATCTAAACTGTGTTCCCTGGAGCCCCAAGGGACCCTGGAGCCTCCCCCTTGGGTGAGGGGAATGACCTTCTACGGTGATTTCAACCAGAGCAGTGGTGCAATTTCTATTCGTTTCACATGCCCTGCATCCATAGAATAGACTCCCCAACTTAAGAAAAAGGTCTCTCTGCCCCTCCTCTGCTCACTCTCTGTCTCTCTCTCTCTCAAATACAAAATTAAAAACAAAACCTATAAATTTGTTTTAAGTATGGAAATTTACTGATTTCAGGAAAGCGATGTGAAGAAAGCCAGTGCCAAGCTGTCTATGGGCATGGCAGCCACCCCCCATCCCTCTTCAAACAGCTTGCCGCCTTCTTTGCTCCTACTTTCCACCCTGCCAGCTGCCTCCCTGACTCACTGCTCAGCCACCAGAAATAGCGTCCCACCCCCCGCCACCCCTCCAACACCCCAGGCCCAGGGTCCTCAACCCGACCCGCCAGAGCCACAGACCTGCTACCCTCACCCCCAGCGCCTAAGCTCTGGCATGACTCCGACAGGAATTGGAGAGAAGCTTAAATTCACAGTCCAGGGACATTCTGGAGACTCGTGCCTTATTTCCAAAGGGCAACAACCATCATTATGCTTAAATGAACTGCTTTCCTGGTTGAAAACATGTATTTTTTAAAAGCTTAATTCTTCTGCTTTGTCCAAAATGAGAATCAAGTTATAACTGTGGCCTGGCACCTTGAGAGAGCATTTCCTTTTTTATACTTCATAGAATCCTTAATAATACAAAAATTGCCCAGAGCATTTCACACTGAGTTATGAAGTCATTAACATTTTCAGGATAAACACAATACCCCAGGACAAGTTATTAGCCATATAGGAGTGGGGAAAAATTAGATACATTGAAAAAGCCTCATGTCTAGCAACTGCAGCCAGAAAAATTCACCTGCTCCTAGTTAAAGGCAGCGGAGGAAGCTGTCTGCAGCCCACATGCCGACTGGGTGGCCTTTTCTCAGCCAACCAACTCAGCATATTGGGTATTGGTCAAATCTTAAAGAATCAGCATCTCGATGTCCCAAGGCCAGCAATCTTTCCAAACTCCCGGCTCTGCATCCTGCCTCAAGGTTCCTGGTATTTATGATCATGTCGGCAACAAAATGGCCGTTCCCCCACACCCTACAGTCTATTCAGACCCATAACAAATTTTACCTGGCTGTGCTGTTTGCTTCCAAATTAGCAGGGGAATCCATCATACATGCTCTCTACTTCCCATGCCACTTCCCCCGTTTCCACCTGTCCTTCACTGTTACCTTCAAGTGCCACTGGCTTCGTGGAGACTTCTAAAAGGCTAGGACTCATATATTTCCTCTCCTTTTCATAGACAACTGTCGTATATTTTACCAGGAATTTTCTTTTGGGGACTTCAGCGTACTGTACTTTGATCATTCTTTAATTCTGCTCACACGCAAGTATTACGGTTATGAAAGAAACCCAGGGGGACTGGTCGTTCAGGCTTGCAATGAAGCAACCTTGCCTCTGGCTGAATCCTCAGCCAACAAAGATAAACACTCCTGAAGTTTATAGATGGTCTCAAGTGTTCTGTTTCTTTATGGGTTTCCTTCAGCTGGGGAGGAAGTGTCTTTCCCTAGATCCTTTCCTTTACTGCTGCATGGAACCCTTTCCAGAAGGACAAGACAAGAAGGCAAGAATAGCCCCCCTCCCCCCACCCCCATCAACCCTCAGTTTTTGTTCTCAGTGTTTAAGAGTCTCTTATGGTTTGCCAGATGCCACGAATTCACACGGTGCCCTTTCCCTCTGAGCCTAGACTCAGCTTCAAAGGGGCACATGCACCCCAATGTTTATAGCAGCACTATCAACAAAAACCCAATTATGGAAGAGCCCAAATGTCCACTGACTGATGAATGGATAAAGAAGGTGTGGTAGAGATACGATGGAATATTATTCGGGGATGAAAAAGAATGAAATCTGGCCATTTGCAAAACTGTGGATGGAACTAGAGGGTATTATGCTAAGTGAAAGAAGTCAGTCAGAGAAAGACAAATTATCATATGATTTCACTCATATGTGGAATTTGAGAAACTCGATGGATGAATATAGGGGAAGGGAAGGAAAATAAGATGAAAATAGGGATAGAGGGAGGCAAACCATAAGAGACTCTTTTTTTTTTAAATCCTCAATTTCTAATTTGAAAAATTTTTTTAAATTTTTTTTTAACGTTTATTTAGTTTTGAGACAGAGAGAGACAGAGCATGAGCAGGGGAGGGGCAGAGAGAGAGAGACACAGAATCTGAAGCAGGCTCCAGGCTCTGAGCCATCAGCCCAGAGCCCGACGCGGGGCTCGAACTCACGGACCGCGAGATCGTGACCTGAGCCGAAGTCAGACGCTTAACCGACTGAGCCACCCAGGCGCCCCCATAAGAGACTCTTAAATACAGAGAACAAACTGAGGGTTGCTGGAGGGGAGGTGGGTGGGGGGACGGGCATTAAGGAGGGCACTTGCTGGGATGAACACTGGGTGTCATATGTAAGAGCTGAATCACTGGGTTCTACTCCTAAAGCCAAGACTACATTGTATGTTAACTAACTGAATTTAAGTTAAAAAAAAAAAAAAAAAAGAAGCCTTCTCAACAAAGTATTTCCAATTGCTGTTGATACATGATTTAAAACACATATTCCGTCTCCAGTGCAGTCCCTGGGAAGCGACCCAACTCCAAATGTACATGGCTCTTGAAAAGTCAATTAAAACTGTAGCCCTGTCCAAATACTAGGTTTCCACCTCTAGCCACTTATGACACCCCCCCCTTAGATGCCATACCTCTTTCCTAGGATGAACAGCCAATAATAAGGGCTCTAGCCCATGGGATCTTCAGCAAGTGCCTACACAATTCAATATTCCTGATTCCCTGTGTATTTTCACCACTACACTTGAAACTTTCTTATGGAAGAGACCATGTGCCATAGTCCCCCCTGAGCCAGCACTGAATTCATCTTCTTTAACCCCCCTGACATTTGCCTCCATTTCACACCAGACTGTACTCCTCACTCGATCGTAAGTCTGGGCCCCCCCTTCCTAATGTCAGCCCCCTTCTCTTCCGTTCGGTGAACTGACTCTCTGTCTCCTCTGGGACTTCTCATTGTGTGGCTGGTCACCTATGTCTCTCCTATTCGGAGTCCACAAATTTGCCAGCCTGCCTGAACTCCAGAGCCACCCTCTTCGGTGTTTGCCTCACCAGGATCCCAGATTCTGTCCTACCAGCCCGTTGGCCATTTACTGTGACAGTCCCCAACACCCCTACATCCCCATCTCGTCTCTGTAGAACCCATGACTTTGGACACACCTGCGAGACATTACCGATGGGCCACTGGGACACCATGGCACCAAATTCATCGTGTTCTCCTAGTAAAAGAAGTATCCCATACTGCTGCTTGTATGCCTTGGAGAATCTGCTTGGGGTCTTCCCTGTGGCACATTTCCAAGACACCTCAGCCTGAACTTTCACACTCCCCAGTTTGCCTATTGCGATGTCGAGAGTGATCATCTTTGTCTTATAGAACTCAGCCATCAGCCGAAGACGAGGGTAACCTGCTTTCCCATTGTGGGACCAAACCAGGAACCCAGATCTCTGAAACAGATTTATGGAAATAGAATGGCCTATAAATATTTGTTAAATGGGAAGACCAAAGCTCCCTGGGCCAAAGCAATCTCTTTAATTAACTGGAACTGGAAATCCCTAATCACTAGGGCAGACGGGAGAAGGTGACAGCAGCTGTGCAGGGGCTCTCCAGTTGGCTTGAGTGACATTCAGGCTAGAGCGTGATCCTCAGCCCCATCCCCACTTGGGCCACAAATAATTGGTTATTAATAATAACCGAAGGTGCAACACCGAGTAATGATATTTTTCTCTTTCTGCTTTAAACCATTTGGAGCTGCTGTAAGGTTACCCATAGGCAGTGCCCTCCTATTCTTTCTTATTTACCTGTACGTTGTGACTGGGAAAGAACAGGGGACACCTGTGCCAGAGGGTTGCTCATGTGAATGTCCTTCGTCACATGTGCCTGGGAGAGAGGAAGAGGTCCCAGAGGCTCTGGTACCAGTTCGTTGTTCTTAGAGGTTGGGTTGATCTACCCTTTGGGAAGAGACCAAGAGCAACCAGATGTGTATGCCTTAGAGCCGGGCTCCTCTGGAGGCACAGATGATCACTCCCAACATCGTGACAGGCAGGTTGGGGAGTGTGAAAGCCCAGGCGGAACAGCAAAGAGCACCCAGCTTCTCTACAAGAAAGTTGAAGTTCGAGTTGGCCACCTCTACCTCACCAGGCAGGTGGGAAGAGCCTGTAATGATGCTCGAAATGCTTTCGAAGATCCGAAGAGCCGTTCCCGCATTGGTTCTCTTTCCCCCCCATTTCTCTCCATCGTGAGGTTTATGTTTTCTCCCTCGAGTCCTGACAACACAAGGCTCAGCTCAAAGGAGCAGTGCAGGCAAGGGGCACACCTAACCCACTGGCAATCAGGTGGAAGCCGTGTGCTCGTGTTCAAGTCTTTTTTTTTTTTTTATTAAAAGGAATGAAAACCCATGTGAGTGAGCACAAGTAATAAATGGGGGTATTTGTGCCCAACGAGACATCTAGGAAACCCAAGGGCAGTTTCTCAGTGGGACAAAGGTGGCCTCACAACCCAACGGGATCGTGTTGAGTGTTCTGCTAATTAGCTTACTGATTAAAGACTGGCCAAAGACCTGAGGCATCTGGGTTTTTAGATCTCGCTTTACACACCACAAGATACGCATTTAAGGAAGAACAGAACCAGAAATTAAAACTTTCCATCTACGCTCAACTGTCTAATCATATATTAGAAAACTTACTTTGTGTATGCACCTTGCTTCATTTATTTTTTTCTGAAAATGGGCATG
Source organism: Panthera leo (assembly GCF_018350215.1). NCBI lineage: Eukaryota > Metazoa > Chordata > Mammalia > Carnivora > Felidae > Panthera > Panthera leo. The sequence goes on from NC_056686.1 coordinate 10,357,650, forward strand.
ACCAAAGGCCATAAAAGGTATCGCTAGAGAGACCGTATGATAGAGGAAGGAAATGTTAGGTGCAGGGTCCTTGGGTCTAGAATTATAAAAGTCTGGGGAAAAAGCTCTCATTTTACAAAAATATTTATCAATAAACTGACCACTTACACAATTACCCCCCTTTCTTACTGAATACTAGCAGCCTGGTCCAGATATTTATCATCGAGTAGGGCACAGGTATCCACCCGCCCCTCCCACCCCCCATGGGGAACAGACCCATTACCTGGAACAGGGTCCTGGGGGCCCCCTGCTGGCCAAGAATTTACCCTTCAGTCGCTACGGTGGAGAGATTGGGGGGAGGTTGGCACGGGGGCGGGGAGGGTGTCCAAGGGCAGGCAGAGGGAGGGTGATCTCTAGGCTTAGCTATTTATTAAAACTTACAGGAATATTTTGCTATTTTAACAAGCAAAGGACTGTCCCAGCACATATGGATTGAAAACCCACCTGGCTTGACACGAGCATAAGTCGCACTACCCGCCCCTAAAAATTTTGACACAACAATTTTTTGCTATCGGTCCCTTGCTAAGTGGAATTGCAGATATTGAAGCTAAAAATATATAATTTCATCAAGTCAATAAAAGTGATGTCGGAGAAGTGCCTGAATCGTGCTCCGGGCAAGTCACTGAGAAGTAAATAGACAGCAGAATTAGATCAGTCATAATCAAAGAAGGTGTTAAGAAATATGCTTCCAAAGAGAACGATTGCTAAATGTAATGAGGTGCCCTGGACTATATCCTGGGACAATAGAAGGGCACTTGTGGAAAAACGGGTGAACTGTTAGAACCATCTGGCAAAGCTACCATAGTTCTGTAAGGTGTTAACTTTGGGGCGAGCTGGGAGAAGGGTGAACGGGAACTCTCAGTACTATCTTTGCAATTTTTGTTTTTATTTTAGAGAGCTTTCACTTGTGTGTGTGTGCATGTGTGGGAGGGGCAGAGAGAGAGAGATAGAGAGAGAGAATACCAAGCAGGCTTCTCCCTCAGCACAGAGCCCCACTTGGATTCAATCCCACGACCCTGGGCTCATGACCTAAGCTGAAATCCAGAGTCAGATGCTCAACCGACCGAGCCACCCAGGCGCCCCTTTGCAACTTTCCTGTAAATACAAAGTGACTCCAAGATAAAGAGAATGATTAATATCCAAGGATTAAGACAGACCCTTGGGGTAGTTAGTAAGGCCTCCAGATATTTTTGCAAAACTTGACTTTATGACGCTGGTATGAAGGTCACATGTGAAGTGAGGACAAGTGTTCCAATTCACTGGAGAAAAATATACCAGATTACCACCCCCCCCTACTCCCCCCCCCGCCCCCCGCTAAATCCTTACTTGATCGATTTGCTCTTAGTTCTAAGAATTAACACCTGGTAGCAATTATAACCTAAATTACGTTTAATGCAAGATAGCAAATTAATTTTCACATCGTTCTATTTTTCAAGATGAAGTCCCAATCCCAGTCAACCCCCCACCACTGTTTATTTGGAACACTCCCCCCCCCCCCGCCGCATTAAGTGAATGCATCTGAAGTCACCTTTCTGTGGTCCCTATGATGTGCAGAAAAGTGGACCCCCTCCCATGTCCAGTATGCAAACTGTCTCCCCATCCAGCATTCCAGAGAAGATTCTGTAATGCTGGGGGGAGGGCGAATGTGTAAAGACTAAAGTGTTTTATACAATAAAGGGATTGGCATACGCTGAAAGTGTGGCTGAGTGAAATATGATGTCACTTCACCTCATCGTCCCCAAGAGACCTTCAGTAAAATCTATGTTTTGCTTCAGCGCTTTGGAGTAGGAGTCTGTTTTGCTTTGGATTTTTATAAGACATATGTTGACACTGGACTCCAAGACAAGTGCCAGATGGCCCAGTTACACATTGGATACCCCATGAATCACCCTGTTTTGTGGAGGAGAAACTGAGGTTCAGGAAAACAGCTCACAGGCTGGGAGATGGAACCACGGTGAGCTAGAAAAATATGCCCCATCCAAAGGGGATAGCCATGAAAAAAATACACCCAGCACAGCTAGCCCTTCTGATCTTTCAAAAGAAGCCAGGACTCTGGATTTTTAAGTCAGACTGCCCCACGGCCCTTCTTGGTTTTGATTGTTTTAAGCACGGGACAGAGTTCCCAAAGGCTGTAGAATGCGTGTTTCCATGGGCAGCCACTGTGTAACCTCTAGACCGGGGAAATATTAAAAGTTGGGTGAAACCCACATAGTAGATTCCTGCCACTTGGGAAAATAAATTTACTTGGCCTATATTATATATTGTAATACTACACATTATATTAAGTGATCTCTCCCTTTTCCTCTCTACACTAGCCAATTCTGTGTCACAGTGTATTTATAATAATAATACATAGGGGCGCCTGGGTGGCTCAGTCGGTTAAGCATCTGACTTCAGCTCAGGTCGTGATCTCGTGGTTTGTGAGTTCGAGCCCCCTGTCAGGCTCTGTGCTGACAGCTCGGAGCCTGGAGCCTGCTTCGGATTCTGTGTCTCCCTCTCTCTCTCTCTGCCCCCCCCCCCCCCCGCTCATGCTCTGTCTCTCTCTGTCTCTCTCTGTCTCTCAAAAATAAAGAAATGTTTAAAAAAATTAAAAAATAATAATAATACATAAATGCGTGTACATCTCTATCTAAAAAAGAGAGTTTCCAGATCCTACTGCTTTTCGGTCTTCTCTCTCTCTCTGTCTACTCTGTAAAGCCCTGTTAACAATCAGATCAATAGGAGAGGAGCTTTAGATACATCAGATGCAAATTATTTGCAAGAAGTTGCACTATTTCTAAGGAATAGGCAACAGGCCCCAGCACAAAGTGTTTACCCACCTACTCAAGTGTATAAACCAATTATCTTTTTCAAAGAAGGTATTCAAATGTCGCTCTCCTAAGATTGAGCTATTTCCAATAATTCTTGACTTGTCTTTCAACAGATCTCAAGTTAAGCTTAACCATTTATCTTATGCCTCTGCTTCCCCCGAGGACAAAAGAAACAGCTACACAATAGTCGGGTTTTCCAGATGGCAATGGCAAAGCCAAAGTAGACACCCAATGTAATTTATGGGATAGACGAACGAAAAAGAAACTGATTTCTGTGACAGTGATTTGTGGGTAGACAGTAAGTTCTTTCCTGGGACGTATAAATGTGTTTTCCCATTTTCATTCAGAAAAACACTGAGGTCAAGGCAAGTTCAGATCCATGCAGTGAAGGTCAATCTCAAACTTGCATTTTCAAGAGAGGCTGTGTGGAAGAATACCTGGGGCCAGGACACTAATCCAGAGTTTACTGATGAACCAGGTAACCTTGAGTAAATCACCCAGCCCTTTGTGCTTCCTCCGAAACTGCCCGAGTGTTTGGAGAATAAAGGAGATTGGCTCCAGGGAGGGCCTTGAGCATTTCAAAAGACCTGGCGTCCAGCTGGTGCCACGGGAGTGGCTCTCTGAAGCTACTCTTACAAGTGTTCCTGTCAGTTTCCTGCCCCTGAGTTATGGGTTCTAATCTCTCTTGATCCTCCATTTTTAACCCACAAGAAAAAGACATTTGTTTTCCTTTCCTGCGGCTGAAAGGTTAGATAACCGTTCAGTGTCATCTTTAAAGGCAGCCTTCTCTGCCACACTGAGACGTTGCATCTTATGATGGAGAGCATCCAGTGGAAACTTCCAGTTATTTGCCTTGACAGCCCAAGAATCAGACTTCAAAGCAGAGGCCTGCTGAGGCGGTTGCCAACCTCTGCTATTCATCATAGGGCATTTCCTCCAAAATGCAGGGATTGATGAATCAGACAGGCCCGCGTGAATTTATTCTGGAGAGCAGCAGCTCTGTGGTCTTGGGGGCGTGCAGGGGACTCAGAGGCTCGTTTTGCTCCCCCACGAATCCACTGATACCCACAGACATGACGTGCACCAAAAAAGAGCTGGGTAGTAACAGCTCTAGTATATATCGCTTATTTTAGGGACCCAGAAAAACATAAATGAAGCCACTTTTCCTTACCTCCTATTCAATTTTAATGTCTACTCCCCCTGGGAAAGTGAGGGACCAGCAAACTGAGATGCTGCTTGGGGTCACGGAGTCACCACGCTGCACATCTCCGGTGGGCGCTGCTCGAACTGTCTGTAGTTGTGCATGGCTCAGCCTGCCGGTTGCAGACTTGGATATTTGGAGCACGTCTGGAGCACGATGGGGAGCACAGGCTCCTACGTAACCAGCTCGGCGGCCTTGACATTCCTTACCTTTCTGAGCCTGTTCCTCGTCTTTAATTGGGCTTCACGGCCTTTAATGTCCTTTTAACATCCCTTATCGCAAACGGTGTGATTTGCGGGTAAGGAAAGTTAGCTTTCCTTAGAATGTAACTGACATTCTCAGGGCAGCCAAGTGGTATTTGAGGAGCCTGGATTATGAATGCAGACTCCAGGGGTGGTCACATCAGCCCTCCAGCCTACAGCAGGATTTGTTCATCAACAAACGATGTTAGAAATAAGCACTCTTGGTCAGGGCAGTGAAGGTATGTCATTGTCTAGAAGAGTGAAGGACTCAGCCACTCCTGCATTGATAAGATGTAAGAATTTGACCCGATCAGTAATTGACCAGTAACTGATCAGGTGCTACAGAGCTGCCCCAATGCCCACTTCATTAGTCCTCTGGCTCTGCACGCGGAGTAAGCCAGTCCCCCCAGAGAGCTGGACAGGCAATGCCTGTCCCCCTGGGCATGCAGTGGCTCACAGCTACCCTTGGAACATTATCTCAGCTCATTAAAAGGTGGCCCCCTTCACATGGGTGGAGTCCCCTTTATTGTTTTCCAGCACACCCCCGTTCACTTTGTTCCAGAAATTGCTTCAGTCTTGCTGCGCTGGTTCAGTGGCAAACAAATCACAAGATTATGGGTCTTGTGCAATAGTCATTTCCATCTTAATGTGAGAGCCATCCGTTTTTGCAGCATCGGGTCATTGGAGACTGCTATACGAGGAGTGTTTCATACGCTAGAAATAAGAAAATGGAAAGTTACGTGTATTAGAGCTGCTTGTGTAAACAAATAAATCAAACAAGGAATCATGTTATTAGATGACCAATTAAATGAAAGGACCACCCAGGCATTGTTAGTACGGCAATTAATTGTAGGGTTCCACTCATCTTCATACACTTTGTGGGCCTATTAATATAATGGATTGATTCTCAACGATTGGGTCTAAAAACATGTGTAATCAGACTGTGCGAGGCAAAGGATCATTATTTTCATGGCTTTGTGAAATGTATATTTTTCCCAACCGATTCTGGAACAGGCTTTTCAAAGGTTAGGAGAAGGGAGCTCATATCCTTTTACATAACACCAATTGAAATTGGAAGTTTAAAGAAAATCTCATTATCAAGAGAATAATTGGGGGAAACTAACACCCCCAGTGTTCCTTTGATTTGGAAAATGCTTGAATAGAGTTTTCTGAATAGAAAGTTGAAGGATTCTTTTCCTTTAGTCTTGTAGATTTTCTTAGGGTATCTGAAGTCCCAACAACTGTGGTGTAGACAAACCACAAATTGCCATTTGGAGGTTTGGGGGCTTTGGGTTTGATCAAGCTTTCTTGGTCCCCTCTTAAAGACACTTCTCGCAATTGTGAAAAGGGAATAAGTTCCCCTTCACCCCAAAGTGACTAAGAATATGAGTGGGTCGGATCCAAATGTACAAAAATCCTAAAGATACACAAGGGAAAAATTTAGCCTTTTTTTTAATGAACTTCAAAAATACCAGTGTTTCCCTTCTTGCCTGGGAACATAAAAAAGAGTGTTCTAGGATAAATTAAAGGAGGCCCTATTTTAAACAACTTGTCTTTATGCAGCAAGAGGTAGTATGGGCTAAAAATTCAACCAGCTTCAGGAAGAGTTCAGATAAACCCCTTGGAATCCTATCTATGACAAGGGATTGAGGGGGATCTAAGGATGCTCAGAGGATATCCCTTACCCTTTGGCGCCCAATGCAGCCTTCCTGGACAGCCATGCTATTCAGAGTGGCCCCCGCTCCGTTCTCCCAGGGAGTAGCCCTCTTATATTGCTCAATGTCTGTCTACCTCCCACACTCAGGAACAGTGTCTTCATGGATATTGAGTCCATTAGCAAAGGGTCTGATACAATAAATATCGGACCAAACTGATCATTGGTATCAGATGTTTTCCCCCACGAAATGCCCTGAGCTATTGCTTATGATCTCATTATTTATTTTCCAGGTTGTCCCTATAAAGAAACTCAGGCTGTTCTTCAGGGACAGGGCAGCTCTACCCTGCATTCACGTAGCTGGGCCCATGGTGCCATTGACTTTACTAACACGCTGCCTTTATGAAGTGGGGGAGGGGCTGAGCAAGGTGGGAAGGGAGGTGGTCAAAAATTGGTGTTAGAGAATGTTCTTTCTTCTTCCCCACGTGCAACACTCCAGCCTCCCTAAACGGCCTGTAGAGCATTGTGGTTTTCCTTGCAAGCTCTGAAGACAGATTGCCTGAGTTAGAATCCTAGCTCGACCACGTAATGACCTTGGGCAAATTACTTAAGGTCATGGTGCCCGTGATGCTGGATCAGTAAAGAAGGGTAATTATTGTGTCCACTTTACCGCGTTGTAAGAATTCAATGAGATGATCCGTATGCCAGTGTTTAGTGTATTACCTGACCCATATCAAGAGTTTAATAAGTGCGTACCTGTCAGTAGAGGCTAGGGCTGCAGAACGTAAAGGATAAGATCTCCGTGCTTAAGAAAAAACAGTTTTATTGTTCACTCATGCTGCATGCCCGCACAGGTGGACAGGGATCTGTCTTCATTGAAGCCACTCAGAAAACCAAGCTAAAGAAGCATCCCCCTGTTTGTTATGTCACATCCGAGGGAAGGAAAGAGAAAGTGGCAAGACATACCGGCTCTTAAATCTTCCGCCAGAAACGACCCGTGAGGCTTTTGCTCATATTTCATTGCACGTTATATCACACGGCCCCGCTTAGGTCCACGGAGACACGGGTATGTGAGCCTGCCATGTGCCTAAAAGTTGGGGGAACCAGAACTACTTGGTTTCTTTAACCACCACCAGGGGCGAGCCGATATCATTATGATATAGAGGCTCGTATGCAATTGACTTGCACATTTTCACAAGCAAGAATGTAAAATGTCAATGACGTAAAACAGATAGGTTCTTACACCTGAACTGGACTATCAGTCCTCTCCCCTCATCTGGCATAAATGGCAGCCAAGCACATTCTCTCTCCCTCCTACAGTTTTCCCAACTACACTATTCTCACATAATTGTCAGTAGCCCATCATTTTTGAACAGTCTTAATGCCGCCTTTCATTCTGGTTGCGTGATAGATGGGGAGAACAGCTTCCAGGGAGAAAATGGAAACCAACTTCTTTTTTTTTTTTTTTTTTTTTTCTTCCAGAGCTTAAGAAATAATGCCATAGTGCCTAAGAAAAATACCCCCCGGGTCCTCAGTCCTGTCAACCAGTTTAATGTGTGGGCCTTATTTTTTTTTAATTCTTTATGGGTTGGGGGTGGGGGTGAGAGGTGCTAGGAGCAGAGAAGAGCCCTCCCCAGGTCTAAGTGATTTCCTAAATTTTTTCCCATGATTTTCGTAACAAATAACTAAAACACACAAGGAAGCTGGTAACTTCTCATTTGATCTTTCCTGTAGAAAGAACTAAAAGGAAAGCCTGCCTGCGAGACTTCAGAGGCCACTAAACTGCTTTCTATTGATTTTATACTAAGATACTTTATCACTCTTGTTGCTTTAAAAAGAAATGCGATCTGTGTCGAGGTCTAAATAGACTTTCCTAGAAAAATCAGGCCCCGCACCCCTACATGAACAGATGTGGAGGCTATTTATCAGCTTTGGCAAATCAACTTTGGGGAATTTTTTTTTTTTTTTCAAGAAGCATCTTTCCTACTACAGCAGCCTACTTCCTGAAAGGGTTCTAGCTGGAGCCTTACTTCCTGATATGAAACCCTTCCTTGGATCTGGACTTTCCCTTTAAAACCACAGTCCTCTTCCTGAGCACCTGGGGAATGTGGGGCTCTGAGATGTCGGGGACTTGCTGACGCTTACTGAGTGAGCCAGGGACAGTCACCCGGCTCAAACCCACTCTGAGTCCCAGACAGAGAATCGCAGAATCGGCAGAGACTTTCAACCCCAAGTGACTTTTCCTGCACCAGCTCTTCCCAATGGAAAGAGTATAATGATGCATTTTTTTCCCCTTACCTTCTTTTTTTTTAACGTTTACACGAACCGTGAGATCATGACCTGAGCCGAAGTCGGTCACTCAACCAGCTGAGCCACCCACACGCCCCTTCCTTAACCTTCTCGATGCAAGTTACCTTTGGCTATTTCCTGTTCCTATTTGGCATACCGTATTCTCCTGTTTTAAGAAATTCAATAAATAGAAATACTGCCCTACCAAACTAGTAAATTGCAGAGGTCTTTCATGTAAAAAATGGTTCTATATAAGGAAAGACCTGAGTTCTAGTCTCGACATTGCCATTAACTGGTCACGGATCTGTGAAAATCTCACTTTGTCATTCCCGGCCTGAGTGTAGGCATCTATTAGAACAAGGGTTGGAGTAGACCATCTTTACAAAACCTTCAAAGTGAAGGTCGTTTGTGAATTAATTACATGAATCAAAACAAGTTTCCCTAAGGTTTTGAATTTTAAGTTTTTACATTTATTTTTAAAGATTTCATTTTTTTAATGTTTATTTATTTTTGAGAGAGAGAGAGAGAGAGAGCGCACGAGCAGGGGAGGCGCAGAGACAGAGGGAGACACAGAATTCAAAGCAGGCTCCAGGCTCCGAGCTATCAGCACAGAGCCCGACACAGGGCTTGGACCCACGAACCGTGAGCTCGTGACCTGAGCCAAAGTCGGACGCTTAACCGACTGAGCTACCCAAGTGCCCCTAAATATTTCACATTTTTAAAAAGGGGGGAGGGAATAAAGAATACTACGGTTAGCATCCATGAAACCACTGCTCAAATTAAGATCTAAATCACAAGGGACACATTTGAAGCTACCCTCTACAGCCCTCACCAACCTGGGCCAGCCATCTCCTTCTTTCCACCCACGGTAGAAGTAGCCCCTACCTTATCATTTTCAGCTTTTCTCGATCATCTCACCACATAGCATTGTGTCCCTCAACAATATATGATTCTGTTCTGCGTATCTTGAATATATAAGCAGACCTGTACTGCCTTTTTCCTCCTTTGACACTCTATTCTAGAACACATCCTTGTGGGCACGTCGACTGTGGGTCCTTCATCCGCGCTATTGTAGACAATTTCACAGGATGAATATCCCAAGTTTACTTATATTCTTTTGTTGGTAGAAACTAGACTGTTTCTTACTTTTCACTGTTAAGAGAAGGCTGCTGGGGAAAGCCTTTCATTATCGACAGTATACATGAGTTTTCCAAGGCATCACGATAGAGTGGAATTTGTAAAGTGTTAAGATATTAGCTCCTTCTATCTTTATGCTGTTGGCTTTTCCCACCCATGAACCTGCTCAGTCTCTCCACTTAAGACTCATTTTGTGTCTTTGAATAGTTTTAGAATTTTGTCCATAACTGGCTTGCATACATCTTATTTAATTCATTCCTAGATACTTTGGTGTTTCTGTTGCTATCACAAACGGTGGCCTGTCTATAGGAATGCAATTAATTTTTGTGTATCAGTCTTGTAAGAGCGTACACGCTGCTCTCACTTATTAATTCTAATAATTTTTCGGTGGAGTCTTTGAAGTTGTCCTATGTAGATAATCATATTATCATGTCATTTGAGCTTCTGTCTTTCGGATCTTTACACCTAGTGTGCGATAACACGCTTCTGATCCAGTGCCCGTTCCCCCTTTCCCCCTTCTTTCTTGTGAGCAGAATCCAAAATATTCCCTCAGCCCTGTGCCCTGCTAAAAATACTCAGCCCATGAGTCTCCTTGCAGCTGGGAGAGGGGCGGTGCATGAGAAACAGTTCTGGCCGGTGGAATGTCCCTGTTTATGTCCCTGGAGAGGAAGTAAATTAAAGATCAAGCTTTGGAAGGAGGCTTCTGCCCACCCCCCGCCCCCCTTACACAAACCTGTGGTGCAGACATAGGGTGGCACCAGCCAGAGACTGTTTTGTATTCCTTTCTCATCTGGAGGTTTCCTGGACCACATGGGTAATGTAAATTTGAACCCCAAACCTACGAGTGGGCAAACTGTTGTCAGGAATTCTCCGGGCAATGTTTTTGTATCTGGCGCAGAACAGACCGTGCACTTGCCGTATCCTGTTGGCACAGGTAAACTTTTCCCGCCGTGACCCATGAGCCTTCAAGAATCCCAGGTGAGCAGTGGCCTCAGCTCCACCTTCCTGCCTTGGGCAGGTCTAAGACCCGTCTCCCATCTCCACTGAAAACCAAGCCTCCTGGGTGCATAACTGGATTGCCAACACCCCCGACAGCCGTGGCCTCAGTCCCGGCTTACCACTCTGGTTTTCAGCTTCTTCTGTATGTTTGGTCCTCGGAAATTTCCCTTACTTTCTCGCAAAGTCAACGAAGCACCTGAGAAGGGATTTGTTCTCTTTGGTCCAAAATTTCTGGATGTTTTGTTGCAGGAGAGTCTTCAGATTAGAAATGGAAGTCCCTTCTGCTATTTATTTAGTTCACGGCTCAATTTATGAAATCCTTCCTGTGCCACCTGTTATGGAGCACACCCATCGCATGGCGTGAGCTTCTCTCCTTCAACACGTGCTTTCTCTTTAGCACCTAACCGTGCCAGGCACTGTCTAGGATCCAGGGATCCAGAAGTGAAAAAGACAAACCAGTCCTCTACCCTCGTGGAACTCGTCTCTAGTGGGAAGTCATACAATAAACAAGGAAAACAAAAAAAAAAAGGTTTTCAGAGAGAGAGAAATGCTGGGGGTGTGGGGGATGGGGAATGAAAACCGGATAATGCCAAAGCGAATGGAACAGGACACATTAGGGAAGGTATTCAAGACATTTGACCTGAGGCCAAGAGATCCAGAAGCCAGCTCGGTAAAGATCTGGGTATAAAGGTTCCAGGTAGATAGACCAGAAAATGCAAATACCCTGAGACTGGGAAGACTACTGGCATGTTTCTATAAGTCTGCAGCAGAATGGATATATTTCTGGGGTGTTTTCTTTTTTCTATCTTGTTTCTTCCCAGTGTGCCAGAGTCAACGGTGGGTACAACTTATTCTTTCTGCTTGAAGAGATGTCTAATTTAGACTAGGGAAAAAAATTTTTTTTTAATAATAAGTTCATTAGCAGCCTCCAAAACATGAACAGCCTGACTTCCCTTCCTCTCATTTTATTTTTTTTTTTTATGATAGCAAATAAGAAAAGAGAATGACATCTTTAGGGTATCTGGTTACCAAAACCCACAGACAGGGTGTTACCCAGGGGAGAGCACAGCACAGGCAATGGGACTGTAAACCAGGTCAGTCTTTGCTGTGAAGTCTTCGGTCCCGACTCCATGATGACAGTGGGAGGAAGAGAAGGCTGTGGCTTGTCGGTGTTGAGCCCTGTGGCCTTGTTGAGCCTTGTCCCTGTGGCCAGGTCTGGATGAATGGAGTTAAACTAGAGAGGACTTGGCAGAGGACGTGGTGTTTGAGCCGAGTCGTGACGGCGGGTGAATGTTCAGAAGATGGGCGAGGCAGAGAGCATCCCCGGGGACAGCTTGGGCGAAGGAGCAAGAAAGGAGGTGGCTGATGTGGCACACCAGGACTTCCCAGCATTTTGGTTAACGCCCTTGGCCCCACGGATTACAAGCTCCAGAGACACCGGGGCTGCCCCCGTCCGTGTCTCTGGCTTCCAGACTCCAATGTCCTCCTCCTACCGTAATGGGATCTGCTCCCGCCATTCTTCTTTCCCTTGACAACCAGCTTCTGACCCACCCCCTAGGTGGTCCATTTCTCCTGTTAGGGGATCATGAGAATGTCTTCCTCGTGGGGACTTCGCTGTTGGCGTGAAATGAGCCCATTACCATAAGGTGCTTGTCACACACTGATTTCTACATAAACCTCAGCCAACATTCCTATCATTGTATGTCCTGGGTGTGTAAAGTGTTTGCTGGGGAGAGGTCCGTGTGCAGGCTGAGGAGATTGGGGTGGCGCCTCACCCTGATGGGGCAAGGGGCCAGTCCTGTCCCAGCTGTAGCTTGCACCCTCCCTCAGCTTCCATTCCTGATCAGCCAGACACAACCCCCAGGATCAGACTGAAATTCTGCAGCCAGGCAGACCCCCGGCCCAAAGGGATGGTCACCCCTTCCCATGCCTGGTTCTCTTGAAGCCTCCTGTCCCCAGCTCTCCTCCAGCCAGGAGGCTCCCTGCACTGTCTCCAGCCATGCCTCCTCTCCTCCTCCAAACCCAGCACCCCCCCACCCCGCATCTTTATAAAGCATTCCTTCTCCCATTATTTCTGTTTTGTTCACACTTCTCTGCTCTCCAGAAATATTACTTTATCCAGCAAGTGTTCTGGTTGTAAATTGAAATGCAAATAGATAAACATAAATCTGAATGTCCATTTACATTAAATATATTACAAATATAAAAATATAAGGCCCCGTGGGTTTCAGCTCATCAGCCCTATTACTCTTCTGCCCCTTGGCAATCGACTTCGGACCTATCACCAAGCCAGTGCTCATCAAACCGCCTAAATTACAGTTGGGGGGGGGGGGGTCTCTGATCACAGCAAAGATGATTCCCCTTCTCTTCCTTACCACAAGGAACACTGACTGATGTGCTGTTCTCCTTGTAAAACTCTGCACTCTCTAGATTGGGGGGAATCAAATCAAACCCCTGTAGAGGATCTGGGGCATCTCTATTTATGCAGCTAGTCTTGGCACAAATCTAATATTCTGTAAAGATTCTAAGCTCTGTGCAATTTGTGCGTGCACGGCACCTTGTACAAAGGCACTCGATAAATATCTGTTGGCTGGTTGGCCACAAAGAACAAAGCACCCCTACAGCAAATGTGTAGTGTTATCTGCTCTGAGCGTTATTCCTTTTTAGGTCAAGGCCTTCGGTATGTTAATAGCAGGCTGGGTTGAGATTTTGGTGAGTCAGCTGGTGGCGGGGGGTTAAGTGGAGTCATTTTCAGGTTTGAGGCATCGGAGCCACCCCTCCTGGTCCTCAAGCTGCATCCAACCCCAGCCAAACAGCAAGGCCCTTCACTAGTGATGTTTAACCACAGGGCAGGTGATTACCGAAGGAGGGCAGTACAGGTATAATCCACCCAGGGATTAGGAAGAGAATTAATGGCTACCTGGAGTCCTTCTCATCCCTCCTTTGCCCCCGTGGGGTGAGAAAGCAGCATGACGCATGACACTATCGACCCTTCTCTGCTTATCGCCTTCAGAACATTAAAAAGGGCCTCTCCATGGGGCGCCTCGGTGGCCCAGTTGGTTAAGCGTCTGTCTGACTCTTGGCTTTGGCTCAGGTCATGATCTCCCGGTTCGTGGGTTCGAGCCCCGCGTACAGCTGTGCACTGATTGTGTAAAGCCTGCAGGAGATTCTCTCGCTCTCCCTCTCTTTCTGCCCCTCCCTTGCTTGTGTGTGCCCTCTCTCTCCTCTCTTTCTCAAAATAAATAAGTAAACTTAAACAAATTTTTAAAAATTCAAAAAGGGCCTCTCCCTCCGTCTCTTTTTTTTCACTATTTTATTTTCTTCTTCCTTTCTTTTTCTCTTTCCTCACTCCTTCTTTCCCTCCTTCCTTCCTTCCTTCCTCCCTCCTCTCTCCCTTCCTTCCTTCCTCCCTCCCTCCCTTCCTTCCTTCCTTCCTTCCTCCCTTCCTCCCTCCCTCCCTCCCTCCCTCCTCTCTCCCTTCCTCCCTCCCTTCCTCCCTTCCTCCCTTCCTTCCTTCCTTCCTTCCTCCCTCCCTCCCTCCCTCCTCTCTCCCTTCCTCCCTCCCTTCCTCCCTTCTTTCCTTCCTTCCTTCCTTCCTTCCTTCCTTCCTTCCTTCCTTTCCTCCTCTCTTTCTTAATGTCACATTTGTCTGAGTGCCCTTGACTGGGATTTGGTTCAAAGCTGACAACCTGAATAATTCTTTCGGTGCCCCTAAAATGCATGTAATTTATCCTTTGGAATATAAATAGTTCAGAATGCTTTCTGTTCAAGAGGCAGAACGAGGGTTCCTCCAAGCAGGTAGCCTCTCTCCCTTGGACACCATCATCTCACTTCCTATTATCATATCGCTTGGGAAGAGATTCAGGGCTGGCGAGCAGAGGCCACCCTGCAGGTTACAAGGCCCCGCACAGAGAGCCGGCCGGTCGCAAGGGCTGTGACACCATCTTGGGGCCCCAAATCCCAGCTTAGCCCTGCACACCGCTGCGTCCCCTTCCGGCAACTAGCCGCTTTGGTTCACAACTGCAGTGTGCCAACCTGAAGCGGCAACTTGGGGGTTGCCAGGGAAACCGCTCCCTGTGTTGTCTGGTGAAACTGTGGCAACTGGGTCTGGGAGAACCAAGGGTATGCTCAAGGGGGTTCCTTCCTCCCGTCGCAAAAGCTGGAGGAGAGCCCCAGGAATGCGTCCATGTCAGTCTGGGCTTGCTTCGGATTCAGATTCTGTGTCTCCCTCTCTCTCTGCCCCTCACCTGCTCATACTCTGTCTCTCTCAAAAATAAACATTAAAAAAATGAAATAATTATACACACACACACACACACACACACACACATACACACACACACACACACACACACACACACACACACATATAATCTAATTTAATGCTCAGAAGGGGGTCACTAATTCACCCTGCACCACTCCAGGAGTCAAAATAAACCATCTGGGCTGGTGTGAGGCAATAAGGCTGGTGGGGCCAGGGGTAAGCAAGGACAAGCACGCCCCGTCAAAAGGGAAGCTCAGGTTCTGTCCTAGAAGACCGTGCCCATCAGAACCACAGATCCCATTATAGAGATGAGGAAACTGAGGCTCCAAGGCACATCTCTGGTTTTCCAAGAGAAGCCAGAAATACACATTTTCATATATAATCTTCTGATTCTTAAAGCTTGATAACTAATTCAAAACCATACTCCACTCCATGCCTGTGAAACTCCACAGGTCAGTGGCCCGGGGCCAGTTCTTGGTAACCAGTTTGTAATCTTGGCCTTGGAACTCTGTGAGGAAGAGGGCACAAGTTCCATTTTTCTGATGGGGGAACTCAGTCTCAAAGTGTTCATGTGACTAGCCCAGGACCACATGGCTAGTGAAGGTACTCATCGGTGCTCAGTAGGCAAGTTTATCGGCGCTGCATGGGTTGATGATCTGACGCCCCTCTCCTGGGCTTAGGGCCCCCAAATGCCACAGTGTTGTACCACTGCCCATCTGGAATGGTTGGCAACTCAAATCCGAACATGATCTCACAACCACTGGGCTAGACCAGTGACTTTCAATCCGGGCCAAACATTGGACTCACCCAGAGGAGCCTTTTAAAATGACCAACGCCTGGCCTCATCTCCAGAAATTCCGATTGGTGTTTTTTAAAAAGCTTCCCCATAGGGTTCTAATGTGCAACCAGGAGGGACAGCCAGTGAGCCATCCCCTTGCTTAAGTGCCGAACCTAAGTTTCTGGGAATAAGAAAATGCAGAAGAGTATTGGAGCCGGACAGGTCTGGGTTTCAGTCCTGATGCTGCCCCTTCCCAGTTGAGGAAGCTTGGAGAAACCAGTGCCCCTCTCTGAGCCTCAGTGTGCTCATCTCTATGATGGGGACAATAATTGCTACGATACTGGGTTCCTGAGAAGAACAAAACATTACGGTGTGTGGATATGAAATGGTACCTGTGGCATTCAATGAAAGGCAGCCTCCAGCTCGTACACAACTCCAGCCCCAGCCACCACAGATAGAAAAGCAAAGAGCAGTGAACCTAGGCAGAGTTCCGGGGGCTTGAATCGTACCTCTGTATCACCCAGGCACATGCATCTAATGTCAGTTCACAGTTGAGCCCCAGGTGGCCCGGGGGCCCACACCTGGCTGAATTTAGCTGCCTCTTGATGGGAGGAGTTTCCCCGAGGGGTGTTTCAAAAATGTCACTCTTCATTTCCCTCCCTTTCAAGCCAAAGGAAGAGGAATTGGTAGGATAAGCTGACCCACGTCCGTGGCCCCTTTGAAACTTTTAACAGGTGGTCCCCTCCACCAGCATCATCCTCGAAAGTCTTACAATAGGACCTGAAGGAGACAAAGACAATTCAGAGTGAAGCGTTTTAGAAATAGTAATCCGGTACTCGAGGTCTCTAGAAAGATCTGTGCAGTGGAGTCCACATTTTCATGAACCGGGAATCCCCTAAAATTAGATTAAAACTGCCATCTCCTGTCTAAATGGACTCATCTGGTAGGAACCCCTCCTGCTTCCTGAAACCCTTTAAGCCTCAGCTATGATGACATCATTATTCGCAGTCCGTCATTCGTACATAAGCACTGAGTCACAAGCCAGCCCAGAACTGCACACACCAAAATGTTGTATCTTTGAATGCACCTAATGGGAAAGACCGCCTTCCTCTGCCCCCAATCCTGCTACAGTGAGAGTCGCTTAGCTCGTTTTAGGGGTTCTGTTTATTTCAAAGAGCAAGTTGTTAACAGCGATAGCTATAGTCGTGGAGGGTTTATCATCAAATACTCCAAGATTTCTGGGGTTGGGTCTCTGACCTGCTTGTCATCAATGACAAGTGAAGTTCCGCTGTCTTTACCCCAAGGATGGAAGTCCTCTTCCCAATTAGCAGTTGAACGGGGCGTAGAGCTCACACCGAAAAATCTGCACCTGCCCAAAGCTTCGTACAAGAAAAACTTGTGTAGCTCCCTTGTGGTGGCTTTATCTGCAGCCTGCAGCCTCGGGGGCAGGGGCACAGGGGACACGGTCTTTTGGCAACACCGATGTAGAACAGAGGCGAAAAAGATCATTTAGCAACCGCTGGTAACGGTGATTCGCCATGGATGCATTTTCCCAAAGAGCCAGAAATAAGAGATCTCCACCCTTTCTGCAGCGGTGGGTCCTCAGCATTTTGTTTAATTTGGTGAGCAATGCCTCCACTCCTAACAGTCTGTAGGAAGCAGCTTTAATTCAGGAATTACACTGAATCTACATTAAAGCTGTTTGGGCAATGGGAATGTTTTCTGACATCCCCGGAGGTCTAAATGTTGTGCAAGAAAGCTGGGATTGTTAAGTCTTCAGTGGAGAAAAAGAAAAAAAAAAAAAAGATTCCTAGACATTTGAGAGTCGTTTGCCTTATTTTAACAGAATTCTTTGAGTTCTTCCTGATGGCCAGCCCTAAGAATGTCCGAGGACTGTATCTATCCGGTTCACTCCTGAATCTGTAGGGTCAACACAAGTCAGGCACCCAGGAGACCCTCCATCAGTGTTTGCTGACTGTCTAAACAACTGACCTGAGCATTTGTACAGAACAGTGGTGTGGACATCGGGCTCGCCTCCTACTTCTGTAACCTACAGAGGTTGGAAAGTTGCTTTGAAATCGAGATTTAGGTTGCCTCTGAACGATACACGTGCAAAAAGTTACAGCGAAGAGCCAGTTGTGTGCGGGGCTTCCCATCTCCGTATGCAGTGATGTTATCAGTGGCTCGAAACCAGCCACGGGGTAGGAGTGACGCCACAGAGACTGGCAAATGCTGCAGGTCACGGATTTTTTTGTGTATGTGGGAGGGAGGAAAGGCGGTTGTTAAACACGTAGAGCACATTAATACACATGTACATGAATATTGGAATTTTTATATGGGGGGGGCTCATAGAGGTATGGAACTGGACCTTTCTCCTTTTTTTTTTAATGTTTGTTTCTATTTTTGTTTTTAATTTCTTTTTGGGAGGGAGGGGCAGAGAGAATCCCAAGCAGGCTCCATGCACCAGCACAGAGCCCGATGCAGGGCTTGATCTCACAAACCATGAGATCATGACCTGAGCCAAATTCAAGAGTCAGATACTTAACCTACTGAGCCACCCAGGCGCTCCCTGGAACTAAATCTTTTAAACATCAAGCCAATCAAATGTCCTCTTTTTCTCTTTTCGCACGTACCTATGAAAGACCAAAAAATGTTTTTGCCAGGACATTTTCCTCAATGTATACTTGCTTTTGCCCCAAATGATATTAGCTCCCTGTCAAATAAGTAACTGTGCCTGGAAGAAATCCTGTCTGTACCTTCCTCCAATAATGGCCATGGAAACAGGTGACTTCAGCCCCTTTGCTCCTCTCTTGAGTGTCCCCATCTCTAAGAAGAGACAATGAGATCAAATGAGCTCCCATGGCCCATTTGTCTCTGACGTTCTGATTCCTGGTTCTACTAATAGGTGGTTCTTCATTCCCAGTCCTAACTATTCCCAAGGACCCTTGTGTGGCTGATCTAACTTGTCTTAAAAGAACAGTTTGTCACCAATTCATAAAGCAATAAATGGCACGTCATTTTATGCCCAAGAGTGGCAGGCAGGGATAGGAACTTCTTAGGACTGCATCAGTCTATAAATAATCCAGCTAGCAAAATAAAGCTATAAGTGAAATAGCACCAGAAAAAAAAAAAAAAAAAAAAAAAAAAAAAAGGAATCTGTCCTAAGACCAACAAAGGCAGAAATACCATGAGCAAATAGTGAAGTTGAAATTTTAGCAGACCGCAGGAAGGAGAATATGAAAAGAAATCAATGTGAATCTTAAATTAGCCCCAACACCTGCTACACCTCTCCTTTTTCAACTAGAACAATGTGGGAGATACCTGCATTAGCCCCAACCTTTATGCATTCATTAAATGAAGCTATTTGAAAAGGTTTTTTGTGTACCCCAACTATCTAAGTGGGGACCAGTTAGAGGGAAAAATTTTGAAGTCACTGGACCAAAGATCAAAAACTCAAACATCTTTGGGTGCCAGAGACATGATATATAAATGAGTGAAATAGTCCAGGCATCAGAGAAGTTTGGCATGGGCACATGTTTCCATATTAAGTATTCTTATAATAATTAATAAACATTTATGTAAATATATAAAAATAAATATAAAAGTCTTTAGCTTCACAAAGAAATGTGGTCTCTGCTATTTTTCTTGACAGATATGAGCCTCTTGGTCTATATTTTGTCTATGTTTCCTACTCTTCAGAAGACAAGAAAATAAGGGAAGGATGCTCGGCTGGCTCAGTCAGTTAAGTGTCCAATTCTTAATTTCGGCTCAGGTCATGATCCCAGGGTCGTGGGATCAAGCCCCACATCAGGGTCCACGCTGAGTGTGGACCCTGCCTGAGATTCTCTCTATCTCTGTCTCTCTGTCTCTGTCTCTCTGCCCCTCCCCGGCTCATGCTTGCTCACTCTCTCAGAGAGAAAGAGAGAAAGAAAGAGAAAGAAAGAAAGAAAGAAAGAAAGAAAGAAAGAAAGAAAGAAAGAAGGGAGGGAGGGAGGGAGGGAGGGAGGGAGGGAGGAAGGAAGGAAGGAAGGAAGGAAGGAAGGAAGGAAGGAAAAGAGAAAAGAAAAGAGAAAAAAGAAAAAAAGGAAATCTCTCTACCATACTTTAAGGAGGACAGCATGGCAATGCCTGACATGTGACAGGTGGCCTTGGTGAGGACCATAGGGAAGAAGGGAGCTTTCTTACCTAGAGGAGACAGCCATTATTCAGGGCCAGCCAACTGTGGCCATGAGGGGATGGGCCCAATGTTGTCTGTGGCCAGAACTCCCAGGTTTTCAAAGCATCCTGAGAGCCAAATAAAGCCCAGTCTATAGGGTGCAGTGGCCCTCTCTCCTACCCAAACTACCAGTTTTCAACTTCTTCCCTAGACTGTGATTTCCATGAAGGTGAGAAGTGACCTCATATGTCTTATTAATGGTTGTATTCCCAGTCCCTTCTAGAGAGCCTGGCTTTCAATAAACAGTTGGTGATTGGTTGACTCCAGAGTAGGAAACCAGCAGGTGCATTAATAATAGAACTTGACCTTCATAAATGCCCTCCACTGGAGGAGCCCAAACAGATTTGCAGATTTGACTTGTGCTGACGGCAGAACCACCAAACCCTGACGCCCAGGAGAAGAGTCTCCCCAGACCCCAAGGCCACTCTTGTGATAACACACTTTTTTTGTGTGTCAACATAAAACTGTGCTCACCTCCTCCTAGGTAGCCTGGAGGTGGGTGATGACCTTCCTCTCACTAGTTCTACTATGCAACAGTGTAGCTCTTCACTTTGAATTGGGGGACTTGTCACCAATTGTTTTCAGTACCGATTTCACAATAGGGGAGGTGCCGTTTTATCAGGTGTTACACCAGGCAGCAACAAGAACCACCTTCCAAGAACCACCTTCTGCAAAATTCAGAAGGTAGATAGACCAGCTGAGCCTCAAGTGCCGTGTTGGCTTCAGGAGCCACCCATCCTCCCAAGAGGCAGGTACACAGATTCCTTGCTTTGAGTACTTTTCACTCGTCTGCCCCTAAGGAGTCAACAAGGATTAATGTTTGTTCAGAGATCCTAGGATGAGCTGTCCCTTGTGATAAATACCAATTGGGAATACTGGGCTTCATGCGGTATCTCATTCTCTTCAAACATGGAGCCGTGCTAGTTCTTTTCAAGATCAAATTTCTGGGTCAGATATTTGGTTGAAAGTCTTGGAAGCTCCATCTTCGGCATAAAAAGGTATCAAGTTCACACAGCAGTGCGTGGACCTGTGAGCGTGTCCATCCAGGAAGTGGCATCCTCTGCCCCATGCCGGAACGTGGGCTTCTTGACAAGCTCTGATCCGTAGTACTCTGTGTCCCAGCATCTAGCCCAGCATCCAGTTCAAAGCAAGCTGTCCTGGTTAAGGATCTTTTTGTTGCACGAAAGAGAAATCCACTCAGACCAGCTCAAGATGAAAGGAGGGCTTATAAAAGGGATCCAAAGTCTCCTGGGGAGTAGAGATTCGAGACTCTCTTTCTTCTTTCTTCTTTCTTCACATTCCTCATCTTTCCTCTTGTCCACCCACCTCCTTTCTGCCTCCTCTCCCTTCTCATTCTGCCCATGGCCCAGAATGGTTGTTCTAGTTCCAAGGAGATGTGAGCCAAGGACACATGATCTTTGAGCTCAGGCATCGGTTATTAACTGGAACTCCTTTTTGTATCTCTTGGTTCAAAAGGAATCTGATTGGCCCAAACCTGTCCCTTGGGTTTTATGTTCTAATCAGCTGAACTGGGCCTGAGGGTAACGGGGATACAGGATGGGTAGATCCTTCTGGGGCCGGAAGTAGAAAAGGGAAATAGATCTATTATGGAGGTAGTTGATGGTAAATACATATTGAATGAATCAGCTCACCAACTGTAGAGCCTTTCCTCCAAAAAAATAGAGGAAAAGAAATAACCAGTTTGAGACAAGTTGATTACCTCTCCATCCCTGAAAAGGCTCCATCCCTGACCGTCCATCCTTCAGGACAGCCTAGTGCCACCCTCTGAGTAGGTGACGTCAGAGCCTCTGGGAGGCCTGCCCACAAGTGCCACAGAAACCCTCTGAGCTGAAGCTGCTCCATCTTTAAAATGAGAGCAGAATTATCTGCCTCACTTGGTAGTTGTGGAGATTGAAACAGACCCATAGCAGAAGACGCTATAAATCGTCAAGGCCAGTGTCCGATGCCCAAGGCCAGACCTTCCGATCCATTGCCAGTGAGTGGTCAGAAGCACATTTTTATAAAGTTCAGTCCTTACTGTTTGGAAGGGAAACACACACACACACACACACACACACACACACACACACACACCCCGGCCCCCCGGAAATCACACTGGTCAGTCACAGGATCAAAACACCTAAAATCAAGTTCGAGTTCTGCTTGAAACTCCTCGTGTGACCTCAACAAAGCCACTCACCCCCTCCAGGCCTCTGTTTCCTCCCGGGCGATATAGGAAATTGGAAGAGAACCCAATCCAAGAGCCATGTTGAGTCAGGGTTTCATTTTACTTGCTGTGCAGGCAAATTAGGAAAATAAGTCAACATAGAGAACTGGGCGGGGCTGGTTTTTCTCAGTTCAAAGGACCCTGCGTGCGTTATCCTGAGGCTATGTCCTACCCTCTCCCACTCAACGGCCTTTCTTCAGTGATGGGAAAGGTAGTACTCTGTTCTTAAACTCCTGTTGTCCTATCTTTTGAAATTAGGAGCGGGCAACCCCGTGTCCCTCCCCACTGCTCACTTATTCTTACTGGTCTGTGAAATCCCAAGTGTGACGATTGGTGGCAACGCTGACATCCGTGGTCCTTTTTAAGCTCTGACAGGCTCTGATTCCAAGGGAGGCACGAGAACGCACGGCCTTGGGAGCCAAACAGCCCGGGTTCCAAGTGTGACCCCACCACCCAGAACTGTGCGACCTTGGTTGGGCGAGTTACTTAACGTGGCCTCTTGGTCTCTGATCCGGAAAAAAATGGGGATAATAATAGTACCTACCTGACAAGGCTGTTGTGATGATTAAACATGTTCAAGGACATAAAGTGCTGTGGGCAGTGCCTGGCACAAAGTGCTCCTTAAGTGACAGTGAAAACCGTAAGGGGAAGCAGGAGAAGTGGGGAGAGAAGGAAGGAGGAAGAGGGAGGAGGAGAGAAAGCCCTTCTCTGGGCCCTTTCGGCAGCGGCAACTGAGAGAGGGTGTCTGGTGGGTTCCATCCAGCACCATCCACTGGGGAAAACCCTCCAACCGAGTTGCCCATACAATGGTGGCCAGCCCATGGAGTGGCTGCCCACGGGTCATGTGTCCCTCGCTGGACCAATCAGCTGCGGAGGGGGGGGGGGGCAAATCTTGAGCTGTGTCACATCTCCCAAAGGAGTGGCAGGGTGCCACTCTGGGTGGGGGTTACCGGTAATTTGCAGGCAATGTCGCAGCTAATCTGAGATGGCCAAGAGAGGCGTTTGAAGACGACCGGGGAGGATGCGGGAGGCCCAGGACTGGGAATAAAATAAAAGAAATAATGATTGGGAGGCTTGTTTCACAGCATGGTTTGATTGGCTGCTGCGAGGTCAGGTGCTCACACCTGGGCCTATCAGCTGTGTGAGGCGGGGCTGGTCACACGACCGGAAACAGCGACTGAGGGTGGGAAACCCCTGCTTCCACCCAGCCAGAGCTACAGGCCATCCGGACAACCTGGGACGGGACCGTTATGCTTGCCCCGTTTCGAAAGCTCTAGAAAGTCCCTGAAATCCCTCCTTTGTTTAAAAAAAAAAAAAGGGAAAGGCTTTGAAAAACTTAGGAGCCCGGAGATTGATTCCCCCATCAGAGGCACAGAATTACTTACCAGATAAGTGGTAACGTCTTCATCTTTTATTAGGTGAGCATCCCCCCCACCCCTCCTTCAGGGATGTGGGACTGCCATTCTGTTGGATTCCACATAAATTGAAATCTTCCAGCTAATTTGGAGCTAGCCATGCTACCAACTTCTAATTTGGAAAAGGGTGACTCGGTTGGAAGCAATTGCCTGGGAGTCAAAGCGTCTGAGACCAAATCCAAACAATAAGGGAAGTCGGGGGGAACCCATGTGAAATATTTGGAGTGAGGAAAACATCTGTTGGTTTTGATTTTCTGGGTAATTGACACTAGGTCTAAAGTTGTAGACATTTTGTAACGTGACTCACCTGGATAAATTGAACTATACGGACCTCAGCAAACTTCAAGATTAGCTCCAAAAGGCTTGTCATCTCCTCAAGGTAGTAATGGTTCTGAGGACTTCTGTGGTGGAGTCTCATTGATGTTCTAAGCCGATCCTGAAATCCTCTGATTCCCTGGGCGAGTTTCCTTCCGGCGGATTTTCGGCGTCTGAAATAGCTGATGTTCAGTAAAATGTGTTTCTCTCCAGTCTCATGAGTGCCGGAACGACGCACGGGTAGGTTCAACCTAGTTCTGCTGATGTTTATTGAGCACCTACTAAGTGTAAGGAACACCCTGCGTTTATTTCCTGATCCCTCGCAGTAAATGTTTATCCGTGAAAGAGCTTAAATTCTTCCCACATGTCCATATGGCAGTGCTTTCCAGAGATTCCCGTGGAAAGCAGGAGACGGCCAGTTGAATGGTCGGCAAGCCAAATACTCGATCGCATAGCACTCCGGAGTGTGTTTGGTTAAGACAACTCATCTCGGAGGGGATTTGTGGAAGGCGGTGTCGTGGATCATTTAAGAGCCTTACAAGTGGCGCTGTGACATGTTTGCTAAGTGGCAGGGTACAGGAGGGCCAGGATGAGCTATCAGATCGAACAAAAGCATACCAGGGGCGCCTGAGTGGCTCAGTCGGCTAAGCATCTGACTTGGGCTCAGGTCATGATCTCACGGTTCGTCAGTTCGAGCCCCGCGTCGGGCTCTGTGCTGACAGCTCAGAGCCTAGAGCCTGCTTTGGATTCTGTGTCTCCTTCTCTCTCTGTCCCTTCCCCATGGGCACTCTGTCTCTGTCTCTCTCTCTCAAAAAATAAATAAACATCAAAGATATTAAAATAAAAAAATAACAGAAGCATACCCACAGCGGCCAAAAGAGGTGATGAGTGCTCCCTGGGCACATGTGAACCTGCCACAATGGGGGGTTTCTGCTGCAGGCACCGGGTCGTCCGTTCATAGAGCTCTCCCAATCTAGTGAGAACTCACCTACGGTTAGAATTTGATCAGCCCTTTTGCCAAGTGGAGCTCAGCCTAGGTGGCTCCTGTGGGGACGTCCTTTGGCACCTGCAAGAGTCACCTGGGAGCTTGATAAAAATAACGATTCCTCATTCCCAGTAATTCTAGCTTTTTGGTGGGGCTAGTACGGTGTATTGGCCCATAGGCATACCCCCAAGGGATTCTGGCCAAGTGTCCCCCTTAGACCACACTTTGAGAATAACAGTTCATAAGATGCTCCTGTCATGCTCTGCCTTCTAAACACCAGACTTGAATAGTCAGCGTTTATAGCAAGTTGTCTCAGACCTCTCATGGCGAACTCTCTCTTCCTGGGTTTATCTCACTGGATGGCACTACCCCCACCCCAATCCCACCCCCAAGCCAGAACTTGGCAGTCACCCTGAGTTACTCCTCACCTCAGCACCTCATTCTCCCTCACCCCCAACTCCCATCGGCTCCGTCCCCTGAACAGTAATAGGATCTAGCCAGTGCTCTGCATTTCTTGACCCCGCCATGGTTCAGCTGCCTTACTCCTCACTCAGATTATTTCAAGGGCTTTTCAGCCAGCCTCCCTATCTTGGATTTTGTTTGAGTATTTCCATACGGCTACTAACATTATGCTTCGAAATGCGCATTTGCTTTGTCGCTCTTGCTCAAAATCCCTTAGTGGCGCCCAGTTGCACTCAGAATGTGATTCAAGCTCCTTAATGTGGTGCTACGGTCTGAATGTTTGTATCCCCCTGAAATTCCGATGTTGAAATCCTAATGCCCAAGGTGATGGTATGAGAAGGTCCTTTGGGATGTGTTTAGGGCATGAGGGCGGACCCCTCATGAATGGGATTAGTGTTCTTATAAAAGAGACCCCCGAGTGATTCCCTGCACCTTCTACCGCGTGAGGACACAGCAAGAGAGTAAAGGCTATGAACCAGGAAGAGGGCTCTCATCAGAATCCAGCCTTGCCAGAGCCTTGATCTTGGACTTCCCAGCTTCCAGAACGGTGAGAAATAAACGTCTGCTGTTTACAAGCTACCCAGTCTGTGGTCTTTTGTTAGGGCAGTCCAGATGGACCAAGACGCATGGCATCTGAGAGCCTTTCATACCTACCTCCTACCCTCCTTGTCTGTTCTCATCACCCAGGGCTCTCCTTCCCAATTGGGATGTCCTGAACTTATTACTTCACTCAACAACATTCCCTTCGTAGGGAACGTCCTCCCCTACTTTCTCCGCCTCCACCTGGTGAGTTCCTACGTGTTTCCTTTTCAGAAGGAGAGATGGAAACCATATACCCATGACTGTGGGTCCATATAGAACACAGCCTGATGTCGTGCTTGGGAGTGACACCATCTAGGTTCAAATGTCAACCCTACCGCTTAAGAAGTGGTGGCACTGGGTAAGTTGTTTAACCTCCCTGTGCCTCAGTGTCCTCATCTGTAATACGGGATAACAATAAAAGTGACCCCACGGGGTTGTTGCCTGAATGAATTGAATTAATGTGTGTTAAGTCCTAGAATAGTGGCTGGCACCGAGTCAAATGCTATAAGCGATCACTATTTTTGTTATTATATACAACGTCCATGGATGGGTAACCGAGATACTGTCAACAATATTTCCTCCAGGAAGAGAATTTAGATATTGGAAGTCCAGGGTGTGAAGGAGATAAGAAAAATTATTATGAAACTTTACAAACATCAGAAAGTATTTAAAAATAAAGAACAATGGCCCGCCACCTTCCAGCTGATAAGCAGAGCATCACCCATACAGGCAGATCCCTTGGGTGCCCTCCCTAATTGTATCATCCTCTTGTCCCCTCCCCAGGAGCCAGGCATCCTTATTTTTCGTGCATTGTCCCTATACATGCTTAAGTATTTTTAACGTGTACAAGGTTCTCTTTTAAAACCTAAAACTGGTATTTAGTAATATAAGTATCAATGCCCATATTAGAATACAACTTGGAAAAGTGGGTGTTTTTGCTTTTGTTTTGAGTCAGCTACTTTTGTCTGTTAAAAATCACCTCCTCTTGGGGGGGTGCCTTGGGGGGCTCAGTCAGTTAAGCTTCTGACTTCGGCTCAGGTCATGATCTCGCGGTTTCTGGGTTTGAGCCCCGTGTCGGGCTCTGTGCTGACAGCTCAGAGCCTGGAGCGTCCTTCGGATTCTGTCTCTCTCTCTCTCTCTCAAAAATAAATAAATGTTATAAAAAAATTTTTTTAATAACCCCCTCTGGGAAGCCTTTCTATCTGTTCCCTCACCCATTCAACAGTTTAAAGCCCTTTCCTCTGACCCTTCACAGGGCCATGACTGCAAAATTATAATTAAAACATCCTTTGTCAGGCAGAATTCCAAGGGCCCTGAGAGCCCCACCCTTGGAGATCCCTTTCCCTTGAGTGCAGGCAGGGCATGTGGAGATGATGGGATTCGTGTGAACAGGTTACATCATATAGCAAAGATAAAGGGATTTTTCACATGTCACATTAATCAGTTGTTGACTGGGAGTTCATTAAAAGGGAGATTGCTGTGGGTGGGCCTGGCCTAATCAGGTGAGCCCTTTTAAAAAAAAAAAAAAAGGGTCCAGTCCGTATTTGAAGAAAGCAAGAGAGATTCCCTTGCTGGCTTTGAGGAAGCAAATGCCTATGACATGAATGCTTATGGATAGGGCCATGTGGCAGTATCCAGAGGAAGTCCTACAACCATAAGGAGTTGAATTCTTCCAACAACCACATGTGCCTGGAAGAGGACCCCCAGCTCCAGATAAGAACACGCACACGGTCCAGTGGCGTTTTTTATTTCTGCCCTGTGATATACCCTGAGCAGATGACTCGGCTCGGCTGTATCCGCATTTCTGACCTATAGAAACGAAGAGGTAGGGGACGCCTGGCTGGCTCAGTCGGGTAAGCATCTGACTCTTGATTTCAGCTCAGGTTACGATCTCACGGTTTATGACCTGGAGGCCCACAGCGGGTTCCGTGCTGACAGCGCGGGACCCGCTTAAGATTCTCTTTCTCTCTCTCTCTCTCTCTGAAAATAAATAAATAACCTTAAAAACAAATTATGCGGCAGTAAGTGGCTGTTGTTTTAAGCTGCTGAGTTTGTTCTGGCAATAGAAAACTCAGGTACACCTTAAATGTCTCCCCCCCGTGCGACTCTGGCCAGTTCGGCCACGAACATTTATGGCAGCCTTGCTGCGGGTCTTGGATTTCTCTTAGCCCTGGGGAAACTGAGGCAGTAAGAAGCCACTGTATCCAAGCACTTCACGTTTGGCCACGGCACACAGAGGTCACTCAATAATGCATGTTGGCTGAACGAAGGAGCAGCAAAACAGTCCGCAGAAAATCTACACTCGTGTGCCAGATAGACTTCTGACAGCTGCCCGATTTTGTTTTCCCTAAAGCTATCCCCTTTACAGTTGTGCGGTTTTATTTTATTTTTTTCCTAATTCTCCTGACTATATTCAGGTTCAATGCACTAGTCTTGTGTAACAATAATTGTCGTTCCATATTGTGGGGCGGGGTGGGGGGGTGGGCAGGGGAGGTGCTTCGAAAGTGTGTTGGTTATTACAGAATAATTTCAGAAGTCCTGCGGTACAAAAAGTTATAGACGACAAGTTACCAAACTTAACCACAAAACCACCAGCACCCCCTTTTTAAAATAGTAATATCCACCATTCATTACCCAGTTTGGGAAATTTACTGTCTGAAATCACAAGTCAGTGACACCTCGGGATGTCCCCATCAGTCAGAAGGGTGCAGTCAGCCCCCGTAACTGCAGCCAGAGGGTTGGGACCAGTTTGGAGCTGAATCCCCCAATGAGGTTTCTGATTAAACCCAGGATGCCTGGCTCAGGCACCCCCGTCTTCAGAGTCAGGCTGACACCCCTAGGTTTTGTTAAATGTGTTTCTTCAGTCCTCTGCTTTGGTTTTGTTTGTTTTTTTAACAGCTATATTGGGGTATAATTTGCGTACCATAAAATTCACCCATTTAAAAAAAATTTTTTTAATGTTTATTTATTTTTGAGAGAGAGAGAGAGGGAGACAGAGAGTGAGCGGGGTAGGAGCAGAGAGAGAGGGAGACACAGAATCCGAAGCAGGCCCTGGGCTCTGAGCTGTCAGCATAGAGCCCAACGTGGGGCTCGAACCCATGAACTGCCAGATCATGACCTGAGCCAAAGTCAGATGTTTAACCAACTTAGCCACCCGGGCGCCCCCAAATTCACCCTTTTTAAGATGTACGATTCAATTACGTTTGGTATACTTACGGAGTTGTGCAGTCCTCACTCTCTGATTTCAGAACACTGTCACCACCCTAAAAAGAAACTTCATAACCGTTTATTTCCCATTTCCACACCCCGCCCCGAGCCCCGGGCAACTACTGATCTCCTTTCTGTCTGTCTGATTTTACCTATTCTGGACGTTTCGTACAAGCGGAATAGCGCCATAGGGATTCTTTCGTGCCTGGCTTCTTTCGCAGAGCGTAACGTTTTTGGAGTCATTCATGCTGTAGCACGTATCAGTATTTTATTTCTTTTTATTGCCAAATACTAACCCATCGTGTGGACATACCACATCGTGTTTGTCTCTTCATCAGTCGATGGGTATTTGGATTGTTTCCACCTTCCGGCTATTATGAATAATGCCGCTGAGAACACTGATGTGCAAGGGTTTCTGTGCACATAGGTTTTCATTCCCCCGCCCCCCGGGCATATATACCTAGTAGTGGAATTGCCGGGTCATAGGCTAGTTCTGTGTTTCACATCTTGAGAAATCGCCAAACTGGTTTCCGAAGGGGCTGTAACATCTCCTATTCCAGCCAGCATTGGAGGAAGGTCCCAGCGTTTCGGCAATACCTCCGTGTGACGTGACCAGCTAGCTGTCCTGGATTTCACATCACCTGCTTTTACTCCTGACCTCTGAACCTTTGCCCACTTCCCCGGATTCCTCAGCCCCAGCCTCTCCGTGTCCTCTCTAAGCTTGGAACTTCAACTGCTACCCAACTTCTAATGTCCAAACTGGTTTTCTATGCTCCGACCGCGACGAAATGAAGCCCTTCACCCCAACCCTAGCGCTGCCCACGGCCTGTGCATGACAAAAATCCTTTGCCTGGGTTTTTTTTCACTTGAACTCGTTTTGAAAAACAAAACCAAATATAACCTTGCGAAACATACACAGAATTCGAAACTAAGAACGGTGAGCACGATCAATTTTTCGGAATGCTTTTGCCCTTTTGTTAAACTATTGTTGAGGAGTAACATCAGGCCTGGGGCTAAAAGGCTCCATATAATGCTGCCTTTGTACCATAATTATACCAAAGAAAAAGAAAGAGACTAGTTATTATTGTCCATAATCGTTCACCTTTTTCACGTATTGAATCCCTGTCGTCCGTTCCCCGACTTCTCTCTGCAAAAATTGCCAAGTATCCTTGCCCTCCTGGTTTTGCTTTGGCGCAGTTCAGTAAAGTGGGCTCTTTGGAGGTGGGGGGGGTTGGGGTTAGTCTGTCTTGGGAGAAAGCGGGTTTGAATGCCCCGCGCGAGGTCAGTGGCTCCGTGCACCTGTGCGATGTGACCCCTGCCAGTCTTTCTGCAGATGATCAGTTAGAGGCAAAGGAAAGCAGCGTGAGAGCAGGGACCCCCCCCCTCTCCAATAAAGGCAGCCAGCATTTTTGCGTTCGTTTGTACTGCTTGAATTGGGAACGCTATGGGCTGTGAAACGTCCAGGCCAGGGCAACCAGCAGTACCTCCCCTCCACCAGGATCCCACGGAGATTTACCCTTAATCAAATGATCCGTCCCTCCAACTGGGCTGGTAGCCGGAGGTAAGCAATGGGGAAGGCAGAGACTGGGGAGGCGGGTCCTGCATTCATGCGGCTGCAGAGAGCAAGCTGGCAGTAAATTCAATGGAAGTACTCCGTCTGGAATTGAATCAAAAGCCTCCCCTCAACCCTCACTTCTGTGCAGAGGGCCTGGAGGGGCGTGATTCCGATTTCCTGTAGACCTCTGGGGAGGCCCAGGGGTGGGGAGAGGGGGGTAATAGCCGCCCCCCCCGCCCCTGGTGCTGTGAGAAGGCTGCCCCCTGCAGCTTCGGGAAAGGTACCTCTTACATCATCCCCACTGCCTCCCTGTGACCAGCCCTTATGAGGCAAGCCAAGTCATTTTTATCATGGAGTGGGTGGGTGGGACACTTCTGAATGACTCAGTAGGTAACACTTTACATTCGGACGTGGTATTACAGGTTATTTCAATGATGGCCAATGGAACGTTTGAGGCTTCGTATTCCTTGATGTGTCGTACAAAGGCTGTGCATTCAGGTGGCCAGCCGTCAGACTTGGGGGCTTCTGGAAGCTCTGGCACCAGATCAGAACCCAGGGGACAAGGAGAAAGGGCCACACAGTCTCATGCTCCGGGAGCCTTCCCGGGTGAACAGGGTCCCGGGCTTCAAAAGCTTTCTTTTTCTTCCAGTCTCCCAGGAGGAGATCCTCTGTAATGCCTCCCTGTCCCCAGATCTCCGAGGGGTTGCATGACTTTGGGCTCTGAGCTCAGGCCTGGGAAGCAGGGACATAAAGGCTTCCTACGCACTTCACCTTCTGGCCTCCTGTGCCCTGTGCCGGCAGCTCTGTCACAGTGAGCCTGTTCCCGGGGCTTTCTGTAAGTACAGTAACGAAGCCACCGCCCAAGACCCAGTGGAGGATGCAGAAAAGCCTTTAAGAAGTCAGTGTGTGAACTTTATTTGTGCCGTGGTCCTTGGTCCAGCTGCGTGCTCCTGCTCCAGAAAGAGCAACAGGGAAATTTTGGAGACGCCAAAGGTGACAGGCTCAAGAAAAAAGAATCCCTACTTAGACTCGTGATTCGTTTATGTAAGTATTTACACTTACTGGATGAGGCATTGGTGTGAGCATTAAGTGAGTGCTTACAGTATACCTGGCACTCTCTGGGCATTGTTGAGTCAAGACGCGGGAGAAATAGAGAAAGTGTTCCCTGCTCTCCAGAAAGCCAATGCTCTACCTGTAGAAACCCTTCAGAAGCAGTGATGTAGCCGACCAGAAAATGTAACGGACGACTCCGGTGCTCATCAGCTCTGATGGATGGGGGAGAGGGTAGAAGTCCTATTTCATGCATGAGAAGAAATATGCTTCTGATTCATTAAGTTCCTCTCTCCTCAGGGTCAGTAAACCCACTTCTCCTAAACAGCATAGAGCCTCCCACGCTCTCCCTTTAAGCCCCCATGTGTATTTAGGGAAATTTAGCTGAACAATTTGGAATAATGCGTCGTGCACTCATCAAAAAAGAAATTAAGTAGCTTTGTAAAAAGCCAAGCACATTTTCAGGAACCTACTTGAGGCTTTCCCATAAACCTGTTTTCTGCAAAGTGGAAGCATCGGAAATAATACTTAAACCCAAACGAAATGAATACAGGTAAGAACTCAAAGCAAGGCAAGTTCAAGCATATTATAAACCTGGCAAATGGCATCCTCACATTCCGTGTGTAATGATGGTTTCTTTTTTAAACTTGAGTTGGCCAGGGTGTTTTCGCCCTAAGATTGCCCCTTTTGAGGGTAGGGAAAGAAGGAGAAAGTCAGGGGCACCTGGGTGGCTCAGTCGGTTAAGCGTCCGACTCTTGGTTTCGTTCGGCTCAGGTCATGATCTCACAGTTTTGTGAATTCGAGCCCCACATTGGGCTCTGCGCTGACAGTGTGGAGCCTGCTTGGGATTCTCTCTCTCTCTGCCCCTCCCCCACTCATGCTGTCTCTCTCGCAAATAAATAAATAAACTTAAAAAAAAAAAAAAAACACAGAAGGAGAAATTCAGGGACCTGAAAGGAGTACTTGAAACAGGAAACATCTTAATTAAGAGAAATATCTTCATTAAGATACATACATTATCACTGCCAAAGGTGGCTCAGAGCTCTGATTCCATTGATCTCAGCCCTGCATTCCTGTTCATCTAGGTGATTTTCCTTTAAAAATGTATGTTGTTATTCCAAGCAAGCAGTGATTTCAGGACCTACAGTTTCCAATGAATAATTTTAGGTGTGCACCTCAAAAACCCCAAAGAGACTCCGAAAGTCTACAAGGTGTGCATCTCAAACATTCTTAAGAGACTCTGGGAAGTTTCCTATTTGTGTGAAGCCTGAACAGGCTGGGAGCAAGTCACAAACTAGCTGGGTAATTCCTCTAGCCTGAGTCTCCTCCTTTATAGCACCAGAAAGCTGCATTTCATCGTGTCTCCCAGAACTTTGTTAACAGCCATGAAGCAGAGAGTTCTTTCTTATAGATCCAGACAAGTTACCAATGTCCCCATGGAGCTTTGTCTTCATTCATTCGACTGTTGTTCATTGAGCACCTGATGCTTACACAGTGAGGCTGCAAAGGTTGGGGAGGACTTATTCCTGCCCTTGTGAGCTTCTAGCCTAGTAGAGGAAACCAGAAGTTACAGGATAACAGAGGAGGTTCTATGATGGAAAGGCTTCAGGAATGCCCCGAGATGATAGGGCAGGAGCTTTTTCTGTTCAACCAAGACTTCAGAAGGGAACTGGTCCTAGGTGCACAGAGGAAAAAGGAGGAGGGGGCTGTGGGAGGGGAGAGAGGAGAAGGGGATGGGGGAGGGGAGAGAGAAGGAGGTGGGGAAGAGGTATCCAAGTGAGGGGATCAAGCAGAGTGAACAGCAGGTGGAAAGATACAGACATGTGAGTGCATGGCATCTTCAAGGGTTCTGGTAGGGGGCGCCTGGGTGGCTCAGTCGGTTAAGCATCTGACTCTGTTCTTCCCCTGCTTGTGCGCTCTCTCTCTCTCTCTCTCAAAATAAATAAACTTCACAAAAAAGAAAAGAGAGAGAGTTCTGGTAGGCAGGAACTGGATCCAGGCATGTCCTTTATGCCACATTAAAGAGTTTGGGTTTATTCCTAAAGACAGGGAAGTGCCATTGGAGGGGTTGAGCAAAAGAAAGAGCTGATGAAAACGATAGTTCCTGAAGGCCACTCTTGCTGCATGATGGAATCTCAGCCGGTTGGGGAAGGGAAAAGACTGGAGGACATGGCCAGGGAACCAGTGAGGAGGCTGTTGGCTGTAATCTTGGGGACAAGGTGGCAAGTAACCTGAACCAAGTCAATAGCAGTGGTCGAATAAAGGAGAGGACAGAGCTGAAAGACACGCGGGAGGTAGAAGCTTGAAGAGCCAGTAACACATCAGTGAGAGTTGTGATTGTTCTCCTACCCTATGGATAATGGTTTTCAAGCTGCCGAACCACGCTATAAGTAGTTGTCCAGTACGTGCCCCTGCTGCCTACAAGCTTCTGAGGGAGAGGGACAATGTCTGTGTCTTTCCTGTCCGCCATTTTATCTCTAGGACTTAGCATAGGACTTGGCACCTAAATCTCGTCCCCTGACGTGAACCCGTGGTGGGTGGGAAGTCATTTCTCTTTTCAGATATTAAGCTGGTGAAACTTTGACAATTCAGAATTCTTGCCTGAGGCAGCCAGGTTAGAAGGAATAGGGAAAAAAGGCCTCTTCTTAGAGTTGAGAGATGAACTTGAGTGCCTACCCTTCTCATGTGCTCTGTGTGACTTGACTGAGTTCCTTAACCTCTCTGAGCCTTCTTTCCCTCATCTGTAAAATGTAGAGGATGTAGATGTAAAATGATATTAGTATTAGACTTCATTGATGGTGGGAGAAACTAAATGAGGCTCTCCATGACAAAAGTTGAGCAGAGTGTCTGACAGAAAGTGAACACTCAATAAGTGCTAGTTAGACTAAAAGGATAGAATGAATGGATGGGTAGATGGGTGGGTATGTGGGGTGGATGGATGGATGGGTGGATGGGTGGATGGGTGGATGGGTGGATGGGTGGATGGGTGGGTGGGTGGATGGATGGATGGATGGGTGGATGGGTGGATGGGTGGATGGGTGGATGGGTGGGTGGGTGGATGGATGGATGGATGGATGGATGGGTGGATGGGTGGATGGGTGGATGGGTGGATGGGTGGATGGGTGGATGGGTGGATGGATGGATGGATAGATGGATGGATGGATGGATGGGTGATTGGGTGGATGGGTGGATGGGTGGATGGGTGGGTGGGTGGATGGATGGATGGGTGGATGGGTGGATGGGTGGATGGGTGGATGGGTGGATGGGTGGATGGGTGGATGGATGGATGGGTGGGTGGGTGGATGGATGGGTGATTGGGTAGATGGGTGGATGGGTGGATGGATGGATGGATGGGTGGATGGATGGGTGGATGGGTGGATGGGTGGATGGGTGGATGGATGGATGGGTGGGTGGGTGGATGGATGCGTGATTGGGTAGATGGGTGGATGGGTGGATGGATGGATGGGTGGATGGATGGGTGATTGGGTAGATGGGTGGATGGGTGGATGGGTGGATGGATGGATGGGTGGATGGATGGGTGATTGGGTAGATGGGTGGATGGGTGGATGGATGGATGGATGGATGGATGGATGGATGGATGATTGGGTAGATGGGTGGATGGGTGGATGGGTGGATGGATGGATGGATGGACGGATGGATGGATGATTGGGTAGATGGGTGGATGGGTGGATGGGTGGATGGATGGATGGATGGATGGATGGATGGATGATTGGGTAGATGGGTGGATGGATGGATGGATGGATGGATGGATGGATGGATGGATGGGTGGATGAGTGATTGGTAGATGGGTGGATGGGTGGATGGATGGATGGGTGGATGGGTGGATGGATGGATGGATGGGTGAATGGATGGATGGATGGGTGGATGGGTGATTGGGTAGATGGGTGGATGGGTGGGTGGATGGATGGATGGATGGATGGATGGATGGATGGATGGGTGAATGGATGGATGGATGGGTGGATGGGTGGATGGGTGGATGGATGGATGGGTGGATGGATGGATGGATGGGTGGATGGGTGATTGGGTAGATGGGTGGATGGGTGGATGGATGGATGGATGGATGGATGGATGGATGGGTGATTGGGTAGATGGGTGGATGGGTGGATGGGTGGATGGATGGATGGGTGGATGGGTGGGTGGATGGATGGATGGATGGGTGATTGGGTAGATGGGTGGATGGGTGGATGGATGGATGGATGGGTGAATGGATGGGTATGTTAATGGATATATAGATGCATTGGTGATGAATGGGTGGACAAATGAAAGGAACATTCTGAGTAGGATCAGGTCACGGTCTTTTTCAGACCAAACTTAATCCCATTTTGTGGGCATCCGTATAATAAATTGATTAGTCTGAAAACTTAAAAAGCCACCTGATCACTGTTTCTGTGCAAGTCTTATGGCCTGCTGCCATTGAATGCTGAAGATTTAAACTTATTTTAGGTTCTGTCTAGACACCTCTCTAAATAGGAACTTCATGCTAATCTGCAGGTGTTGCTTATGAACAGGTTATTTCTAAATAGTAGCTGGTGCATTACAGAAAAAATCCAAGAGCAAATAATATTTACTGAGACCAAGGTCTCCAATGGGAAGATTCCTAGTCAATTTGTCCACCCCTCCCATACCACCTGGTTCCTGCCTATACCCTACCCAATTACCGGGGAATCAAATATTCACAGAGGGTATAATTAATTAAATGCATTTTTACTAATTAACTTAAGAACTGGTAAATAGAGCCTCCCTTTGGTAGTTTGAAGATGCAGCTACTGGTGCTGTTGATTAAAATGTGAAGCGAATCTGGCTAGAAACTAGCATGTAATGGATGCGAGCACTATTGCAACATTTCTTTTAAAGTTTGTCAAATCGTGTCCTACTGATACGGCTAAACCCCTTTAATCAGTAAGTATAAAATTCATCTGAGAGCATAAAATATATCTGACAATGGCATACATCAAATCCCAAACTGAACATTCAAAATAAATTGTATCGAGATTTTGTCACAATCATTGATTTCTGCTTTTCAAGCTGGTTTCTGGGGCAGCCACATAAAAGTTAAATACAAGCTATCTATGGGCTCATTGGATTGCGGTAATTCATTAAACCAACAGTGGCTTTAATAAATCTGAACATAAAGATTGCTTCCACAGACACCCTCAGCTTGGAAATGTGCCACTAATCAAAGAGGGTGGCAAAACTAATCTCGTCGGCATGTAGGGGAGGTGAGAAGTAGCTTCGAGGGTTGCCGAGGGCTGATTTCCAAGGGTAGTAACACACTTGTGGAACCAGATCAGATCACTGTGGAAGTAAGAGCCCCTGTGGAGCCAGACTCTCAGCATTAGCGGTCAGCACATGCACAGCACAGGCAATTGGTTCTTTGAACAAAGCTGGTTTTCGTCTTAAATGGGAGCCCACTTATTGAATGACCTTCGGTTCCATTGATTGACTGATTCCCCCCACCGCTCGCACTTCCCAACGATGATGGTGATTGCTGGGCTCTTCACAATTTACAAAGCGCTCTCACACCCAGTGGTTTCCTCAGCCCCGTTGCGATCTTGGGAGGGACCAGGCTGAGATTATTAGTATGCCCATCTTCTAGATGAGAAGAGGCGAGTTTCAAAAGCAAAGTGATTTGCCCTAAGCGCCCCAGCTGTCAGAGCTGGAGCCCAAAAGCCCAAGCTTCGGGTTCAAATCCCACCTCTGCGACAGGCTACAGGTTATCCAACCTTCCCCAACCTCAATCTTCTCAACTGTAAAGTGGAGATAAGACTCTACCTATCAATGACTTGGGAGATTTCATGAGCACCCATGGCTCAGATGTATAACAAGCACTTAACTACATGTTTGCTACTATCGAAAGAGAACGTCAGGTTTGTATCAGAAAAACAAACAAGCCGGACAAAGCCTGGAAAGTAACTAATGGAAATTTCAAATTCCGTCTCACACAGGTAGAGGAGAGCCTTGCCCTTATCATGCATTAGCCTTTTCCCGCCGTAGAGCACCCTTCTTTTGGCGTATGTTCAGAGAAGCCCATGATATTTCAGTCCCTTTCAGCTGTGACTCATTATCGTAAATAGCAGTGCAATGAGAAGACGAGGAAAGAATTTAAATACACTGACTGACAGAATTTTTAGGGAAAGTGATACACAAGGAGATAAAAAGCAATCAGGAAATTTTGCATACACCCTTTGTGGTCTCAAAGGTCATCTATTTGGGAGTGTACTAATGGAAATACGTCTTTTTTCAATTCCGGGTGATTATTTAATTGAAAAGGAGAGAATTTAAATGAATCAAGTCATAGAAGCAAAGTAGATTCATGTCAACTGCAGCAAAAAATTGCATGTTTCTTTGGGAGAAAAATTGGTCCATTCATACACAAGTTAAAATTTAGGATGGAGTAGTAAATTTGGCCATTTATTAGGATTTGGTCCAGCACTGTAAAAAAGGTTGATATTAATGAGCTTTATTAATTTATTTTTTCTAAATCGGCTTCCTATTACACCCCTTATTCTATCTAGAAAAGAGGATGGTTTCATATCCATTAATTTACTTGAACTTTACAATGACCCTTGGAGGTATTATCATTCCCACTTTATGGGAAGTATAATTTATACTTATTCAAGGCAGGGACCGAGACATTTTGTCTTTTTTTTTTTTTTTAACCCCCCTTGCCCGACTAATGAAAATGTAAGTCAGAGGTTTAGCGGAACTTCCTCAATGTTCTTTCTACTTAAGACATTAATCTTTTCTTAGAAGTCAGCACAGATAGACATTTAGGCTCCGGCTTCACCATCCAGCTGGATTTGAGTTCAAACCGCAGCTCTGTGTGTACCAAGGATGTGACCTTCGGAACTTATTTCTTGGAACCTCAGCTTGTAACACTGTTACTAATACCTCCCTTCTGGAGTTGTTATAATATTGAAATTTCACGATAATGCAATGAGGGGAGAGATGTATCTGACACATATTAATGCTCAAAATTTATAGTTTTTACATCTCATGAACATAGAAAGGCTGGAAGAAGCATAGCTTTTGACCACTGCGGGACGTTTTTTGTTTTCTTTTTTTTTTTTAAAGCATGCCTTAGTCATCAGATTTGAAATTAACAGGCACAAACTGAGTGGCTGGTGTATTACTAGATGAGGAGCAGTGTCCAGGCACATGGCAGCCAGGCACGGATTCTTAGCGCTCCTGTGACGAGCCTCGCCTCTGATTTAATGTAATGTGCTGGTATCATTAATCAGCAGCAGGGAACCCAGTGCGAGGCTGGCTGCTGTCTCTCATACTGGGTCCATTCACTTTATTATTTTCTAGGACATCATACAGTCCTTTGGCCATGTGGGGGGGGGGGGGATATCTGCTCATTTCATTTCCGAGCAAGGGGCAATTGGTGCCGATCATGACTCATAGCTCCAGGAATCCAACATCTTTTTCAGGATGTTGTGCAAATTTTCTATTAGGAGATGTGCAAATTTTCTGGTGGTCCCTGGGAGGTCCAGGGTAATTGCACTGTGTTGCAGTTAGCTCGGTGTTCGCCACTGCTGATGAATCATCTTTAAAATATATTACCAGTGTAGCCACGTACAATGAAGGATCGTGTGACTGATATTAAGAGATGTGTGTGGGGGGGGCGGTGGTGAAGGACAAGTGAGCGATAGCTGTGCGTTGGACAAGTTGTGTGGTTGGTGATGAGGAGAAAGGGGACTAACATTTCACGAGCATCCGCTGTGCACCAGGGCTTAAACTGGGTGAGTTATGCATGTCAGCTCACCTTATCCCCCATGCCCACGCTATGAAACCCCTCGTCAGGGCCACCAGCGGTCACATTGCCGGGCCCTCAGTCTCCTGCCTCTAAATCACACCTAAGTGCCGACAACTTCCAAATTCATGTTTCTAGCTCAGATCCACTGCCCGAACTCCAAATTCATGTATCCCACTGCCTGCTTGATAGCTCCATGTGGATGTCTAATACACATCTCAAAATTACTATACACCTTATCCCCAAGCCTGCTCCTCACCCAGCCTTCCCCAGCCACAAGTGGATCTTTCATTCTTCCAGTTGCTCGAACCCAAAGCATTCAAGTCACCCTCGACTCCTCACTCTGCCACGTGCCACATTCAACTGTCAGCAAATCCTGGGTCTCTCCCTTCAACATCTCTCTAGAACTCAGTCCTTTTCTCCATGTTCAGCCGCCTCCCTCCACGTCACTACCACAGCTCAAGACCCCATCATAGCTCTCCAGACTTAGCAACATCTGCCTGAATGGTTTCCTGCCTCCACTCCCGTCCCCCTAGAGTCCTTTCCACACGGCAGCCAGGGGAGCGTTCTAAAGCATAAATCACCTCCTAGTGGATCTCTGCTCAAACTATGCAGTGGCTCCATCTCAATCAGAATAAGAGCCTGAGCCCTCGTAAGTCCGCAACCGTTTCTCACATAAGCCAGTACCTGTCTCAGCCACCAGACTGTGAGCACTGTAAGCGCAGGGACTGAGTCTCCCCCATCCCTGCATCTCCGGCACCTAATGCACCATCCGGCGCAAGAGGAGGAGCAAATGCTGAGAATCACTTTCTCCATGCCCTGTGCCATTTTAAACCCTTATGCCCATCAACCTCTTCAATCTTCATAACAAAGCTATAAGATAGAAACGATTAGTGGTGCTGTTTTACAGATGGGGAAACGGAGGCACAGAGAAGCCAAGTGCCTTACCCAACGTCACAGACCTGTTGGAGGTAGACCCCCAGGCAGCCTGGGTCCAGAGGCAAGTCTGTGCTCTTAGTTGGCCCATTATCCCCATTCTCCTGCCTTTCCTAAGTGTGCCTTTGGCAGATGAGTGCATAGGCCCTAAAGAGGAGAACTGGGGAGAGCTGTACCGTATCCCCTACATGGACTAAGGATTCTGCGTAGCATCTCATTTAATCCTCATTGCCCTACCATAATGAGTTATACGTTTGTTACGCCCACTTTATAATCAAGCAAACTGCAGTTTGGAAGTTGTGCCTAAAGCTGACCGATCATCCAGGAAGATAAGATGGGGATTCCAGCCCCGTGTGAATGATGAAAAGTCTGAGGGGGCCAGGGCCTTCATGCTGCCCAGGCTGCAGGCCCAGGCTCACCAGCTTCTTGTTGGGGCAGTGTTGTCATGGGCACGGGTCTCCATTGCCCGGGTCTGCCACTGCCTGTCTCCTGCTTGTCTCCTCCTCCCCTGCACGGGCATGTGCTCCTTCCCGATCCTTGCGCCTGTGGCCGGGGTCACTAGCCTGATTCCGTAGGGCTTCTGGGTTGGGGACACACACCGGGCCTACTCAGGCAGGGGAGTACTGTGCTGTGGCCCAGGGGTAGGCCAGCTCTTATCTGGGAACGATAGGAAAGAGAGGCCTCTTCCTCGGAGGTAGCTAAAGTAACATGATGTAAGCCTAGAGCTGCCTGTGGCCATGTTCCCCCAGCCTCCTCTATAGAGAGAGAGGCCAGGTGCATAGAAGAGAATGAGAAAGGAGGCCAGGGAAGAGCAAGTGAGAGAGATATGCTGGCTTGAGCTCCCGGGATCCCTGAGCTCTGACCTACCTCTGGACACCCTGCTTTGTAGGCCAATAAATTCCCCATTGGTCTCTAAGCTAGTACACATTGATTCGCTTGCACCTGCCGGCGGAATGAGAGCCTGAAGTCAAGGTGCTAGTTTCAATAGTGTATCAGTCCGTTTTTGGTGTGTAACAAACAGCCTCAGAATCCCTGCACTTACGGCAACATTCATTTTTCCCATTTATGGATCGACACACTGCAGAGGGCGTGGCTAGGCTCTGGCTGGCTTTTTTTCCCCCAGGCTGAAGGGCGGGCTCAGGCGGGCTCCCTGTGACTTCCTTCTGGGGCTGAGAACAGTGAGGCAGTTGCCTGGGCCGCTCGCTTCTCACCGAGGATTGCAGGAGCCTAAGAGGCCAAGCAGAACTGTGTGGAAGTTTTAAAGGTCCCTCCTTGCTGCAAGTCAAGGAACATTCCCGTGGCCAAGGCAAGTCAGATAGCAGACTGGGGCAGAGGAAGGTGATCCACCTGCCTTAGTGAGAGGTGCGGAAAAGCCACAGGCAGGGGCAGGGTGGGCACTTCGGAGGGGAGTGAGGAATCAATGGCCATGATCCAGCATGCTACAGATGTGCAAGAGGAATGAGGAGAGGGGGCTAAATGGCTCCTGGGGCAGGGGGGACATCCTGGCCATCACGCCGATGTCAGTGAAGGTGTCCCGTCCCCCACGTCCCCAAGGGCAGCCCCGCCTCTCCTGATCGTCAGAAATACAGCAGAGTCAGCGGAACCCCAATACCTTCTCAGAACGGCACAGGCCATCTCGAGGCAGCGGCTCTGTGTGCGGAGAAACCAGATCCTTTCTGAGAGATCAAAATCGATTTTAAACAGACACAGCTGTTCCCTAGCGGGGGCGTCGGAAGGCAGAGGGGGAGCCACGGTAGGGAATGTTTTGTTTCTTTTTGTTTTAAGTTGTTGGAATAACCAAAGAAGATTTCTGAGGTTTGATTATTAATTTCGGGAAGAACCGCTTGCCAAGTTTGCTGTCCTTTTCAAGAAAAAGAAGGGTGAGATCAAAGAGATGCTTCATAGCAGAGGTGTTCACCTTATATTGAGTTTGGAAGCTTTTCGCAAGAGAAGGATCAGAAATAGAGCTGGTTTGTTTTTTCGATGTGCCCCTCAGATGGATAAATCAGATACCACAGTTGAGTTCAGCTCCGCAGATGTTTACCGAACATCTCCCGTGGCCACGTGCTCGCTCGCTTATCAAAATACAAACAAATAATAACGGTAGTGAGGACTGCCCCCACACGTCTGGGTTGTCTGGCCCAGTCAGCTTCTGTCCCGGGGTCTCAGCTACGTCATTTGGAAAGAACGCCGGTGTGGCCTGTGAACGCCGAGGTCCCTTCCGGATCTACGATTCTCAAGTCCACAAGCTGGAAGACGTCCTTTTCCCGCTGGCTGCTGACTAAAAGTGCAGAGGTCCGCACTTGGGAAAGCAGACCTCCTGAAGCCACGAGCGTCAGAGGACCAAACAGGGGTGGGATGTTCGAGGTCCTTCCCGTGGCAACGCAGAGAGTTCCTGGGGCAGAATTCCTCAGTTCAGGTACATCCATGAAGCCCGTCTTCGCTACGCTTTTCGCTTTACCAACAGTGAGTTCAGAGGAGTAAGGAGGTGATGCAAGATGCCAGAGAAGTGGACGCCACTGACGCCCCCTTGACCCTGCCTCTTTGTCGGTTGTACGACCTGGGGGGACTTAGCCTCCCCACGCCTCACTTTTCTTCTCTGTAAAATGAGCGTAATAATAGTAGCTTCTTCCTACAGGGCCGTTGTCAGGGATGTAAGTCAAGTCCTTAGCACCGTGTTCAACGCAAGAACCCACTGGAATCGGTAGTATTATTTTATTAACAAAGCCCCCCCCCCCTTCATGCGCACTTTCAGGCAAAACTGGATTCTGAATCTGCCAGTTCATTTAGCCTCTGCTTAGAAAACCCAAAAGAGAAAGAAAGAAAGAAAGAAAGAAAGAAAGAAAGAAAGAAAGAAAGAAAGAAAAAGGAAGGAAGGAAGGAAGGAAGGAAGGAAGGAAGGAAGAAAAAGAAAGAAAGGAAAGAAAGAAAGAAAGAAAGAAAGAAAGAAAGAAAGAAAGAAAGAAAAGAAAGGAAGAAAGGTTTATACCATCGCTATAATGTAATGGGGAAGGTACGGTAACTTCCTTCGGCATTCTTCCCATACAAGGGTACACAGATTTGTAAACGTATGTGTTACTTTGAACTCACAGCAATAATAAAAGGAGCTTTTAAAAACTGGAACCAGAGAAACCCTGTGAGTCAGGGGGGAAATCCAGGTGGCAAGTGATAACATGGGATCATTTCCTGCTTGGTGTCCAGAGGGAACTCACCCACAGGCGGGCCGAGGCCCCGTTCTCTGAGTCTGCGCCCTCAAGCAGGGCTGCGTTCGCCCCGGGGGAAGAGGGCACATCTTTCCTGACTTGCACAAAGGTGCTCTGTGGGCTAGCCAGGGCCCCGGACCGGTTCATCCTTTAGGAGACATCCACGTTCATACTCTGGTTTGAAGCCTCCCTAATGAATGACGGGATGAGAACCTAGATCTGTCTTTCATTTCTCTCCGAAGCTGCCTGGGGGACTCAGGTTCCACATGCTTGCCCAGAGCTGTAAGGCTCCTAGGGCTAAGTGGCCACCTGCAGGAGGCCACCCCCGCCAGCCCCAGGGACTCCTTACTGGCCCTGGTGGATGAGGGAGCACCCAGCTCTGTTTCCTTTTTTTCCAGACTGTTTCTCCTCTTTGATACAGGACAGCTGTCTTAGCGCCATCCAGGCATTCCTGCCCTTACAGTCCCAGCAGCTTGAGAGGCTAGGTGTGGAGCCAGCGTGCCGGGCAGAGGGATCCAGGGCCAGAGTCATGGGTGCAGGATGACAGACAACGCCTGGCAAGGAGAAAGAGCGAACCACCCCCCTCGGCTCTTGTTTCCACGTCTCCCCCAACTTCTTTTAAACCCAAACCTCCTAGCTCTCTGTTTATCAAAAGGAACACACGTCTCCAGCTAGCTCTTCGTGGACAGAGGTGTCGAGGAACCGTTTTACCGTCAAGGCGGCTGAGGACGCTGACCCAAACACGCCATAACGGACATTGCTCTGAGCAGACACTGTTCCCTCTGGAACGGCGCACACACGCCTAATAGCGTGGCCTTGTGGTTCCCAATGTTGGATTATAAAATTGTTTTACTCCCCCCTGCCCCCCGCCCCGCGTAAAATAAGGCTGGTAAACAAATAAAGGGACAGTCGATTAAGATAAATATGCAACTTCACAATTTACCGACTAGAGACACATTATCCCAGTGAGCCCAACGTTGGGTAAAATAGCTCTTTTCTGACTATGTCTACAATTGGTCAGCTAATCCTGACTGTCAGGGCGGATGGTCCCAGATACAG
Organism: Panthera leo; assembly: GCF_018350215.1. NCBI lineage: Eukaryota > Metazoa > Chordata > Mammalia > Carnivora > Felidae > Panthera > Panthera leo. Next base: position 10,402,052 of record NC_056686.1, read on the forward strand.
TCCTTCGTGGCACACTGGATTGAACGGTGTATACTATTTGGCTAATAAATACTTTTCAGAGAGCACCTTAGTGCTGCAAAGGTTTAGCATTGACTCCAGGGGCCAGATTCCAAGGCCCTTTCTTACTGCCTCTGCTTCCAATTCCTGAGAAAGGACATGTTGCCATCGCCATATCTGAGATGCCTTTGTAATGAGTCATCAAGGGGCCCTGGGGTCCCAATTCCCCAAGCTGTTTGGTGCCTACTATGGGCCACTCCTCTGTGGCCTCGAGGGAGGGCCACCCTGGTCTTTCTTGCACTGGTCCTAAGACAGAAGGGGCTCAGTGCGTAAGGCATCGTACAGGTCAAAAGAAATGAACAGAGGGGAAAAGGAAACTCTTGAGAGTCTGAGCAGGGGGGTGGGAGAAGACATGAGAGAGAGACCTCTCCTGCCTGAGTTATCATTCAGTTAAATAAATGGCAGAGCAAAATGTGGGGCGGGGGGTTGGGGCGGCGGAGGATAAGGGGTCCTGAAAATCCCATTCTTGGAAATGCCCACTGTGCTCCTTACTGAATCTAATGCACTTCTGTTAACAACAACAACAACAACAACAACAACAACAACAGAAACAGAAACAAAAACAAAACAAAAAACGCCTATCTCCTCACCCACCCCTGGAAAGCATAGAAAGCAACTTGTATAGGATGGAGATCACATAAATAGTACTATCAGTGAGAAAAGAATAAATTACCCATTTAAGGTAGGGCTGGAAAGCATTTCAAGCCACTGGGGTACCATTTCATGAACCAAAAGAACTAATTTACCAAATGGGTCCCCAGGGCCTAGAAGAACTAATGCACCGGCCACTGAGGAGTGGCTCCTTCTGTTTCTCCATCACATCAGTGCCTTTGGCAGAGAATAAAGGGCGCAGGGCTGGAAGGGACGCCGAACATCCCTTGGTGCATCAGTGCGCACAGGGAGGAGACCGTGTTCGCGCATCCGAGGGGAAGGGGGAAAGGAAGAAAAGGCAGACGCGTTAGAATCAGACCTACCTGGGCCTGAATCTGGTTCTGCACCTTCTAGCTGGGTGCGTCTGAGCAAACCTGAGCTTGGGGTTGCTCCTGATCCGCTGAAAGGGGGTCCTAACACCTATCCTTAGCGTGGGGAAGAGTCAGCCTACGCTGGTGGTGATGAATGGATGAGCACAGTGGCCGGCCATGGTGGCATCCAAAGGACAGGAGCTGCCCGGACAGCTCTCGCCGTCCATCCTCCCCTCCGGGACCTCCTCCTGTGTGTCGCATCACTGATACATCCACTGAGTTCTGCCAGGCACCGGGCACCCTGCCAAATGCTTCACATGCATTGTCTCATTTAATTTCTCAACAGGTCTGCGAAGTAGGTAGTCACATTATCTCATTCTTCTAGTGAGGAAGGTGAGACTCAGGGAAGTTAAGGAACGCTGTGAGTGTCACGGGGTGAGTAAATGGCAGGGCTAGGACTTGAACCCTTGTCTGACCAACTCCATAGCCCGTGCGTTGACCCTACTTTTGCCCTTCGAGAAGAGTGAGATCATTCATGATGTCAGTTAGCATTGTCCTGCCAATGGGCTGTAGAGAAGGGCTTCACTGAGACGAGACATTGGAGCTAAAGACCCAATGACTGGAAGACTCTAACCATGTTCTCTTTAGCCCTGTTCAAGGAACCTCTCAGACACTGCTCTTGGTACTCAAAAGTAAACTAGTGCCCAACCCGTGGATCTAGCCAAGACCTAAGAACGCGGGAGGTCTGACAAGAGACCTGGGGGTTGGACCAGTTCTTTGGGGTGTAGGGATGGTTTTCTACAGGGGGGCAGATTTATCTCAGGGTTTTGCATTTTGCTTGGCTGTTGTTATTTGTCACCATCACACAGGTAGTAACAGAGCCCGGAGCCAAGAGCCCGGGCCATGAGGCACATCCCTTTGTAAGCCCCACACCACACCCAATAAACATCAAAAGTATGTGGAACGTTCAAGGGAAAAAATTACACTTCTATGAAGAAGCATATATATGCTTTCAGTATATACGCTTATGTGTTTGAATCTATGGTTAATATGTGCTTTTAATATTTATCTATTCCATACCTAGGTGCGTCTGAATCCTAAGTGATTGTTTGTAAGGGAAGAATGTGCAGAAATGACTGAGTTGATTAAATAGACACAGAAGGGATGCACCTGACCAGCTTCCCGACCCTTAGATGAGACATTGCCGGGGAAGTCAAGAGGAAAATGTCGTTCTTTTTTTTTTTTTAAGTTTACTTATTTATTTAGAGAGAGAGAGAGAGAGAGCGCGCATACAAGCAGGGGAGGGGCAGAGAGACAGGGAGAGAGAGAGGATCCCAAGCAGGCTCTGTGCTGTCAGCGGTCAGCCTGACGTGGGGCTTGAACTCATGCACCGAGAGATCATGACCTGAGCCGAAACCAAGCGTAGGATGCTTAACCAACCGAGCCCCCCCAGGAGCCCCATGCATGTCACTCTTCACACTAATAACTGTGCTCTGTGTCCTCACTGATGCCCGTGTGTGGCATCTGTTCTCACCTTACAGCTCTGGGCTGTTTCCCTAAGCCCCACAGTCCTCTGCCCTGTTTTCCTCTCCTGGTGTCTTTTTCCTCCAGCCCTTTGTTTCCTGGCTGTGGGTCTGAGGGTGACTGTTGGGGTTCGCTGGGGATCTCGAATGGAGGGGGGTGGGCGAGACAGGACAGCCGACATCCAGAAGAGGGGGCGGGGCTACAGCCACTCCTGAGGTTCAGAAGGTCTCTCGCATTTATGTGTTTCACACGTGTGAACAGTGCTTTATGGGCGCCTGCTCTGGGCGCCTAGGGCAGGGGGTCCCAGACTTTGTGGGGCACCAGACACTCCTGGGAAGCTTGTTGCAAATGCAGAGACCTGGCATCTCCTCAGAGCTTGCGGTTGGTTGGCAGAGGGGCTGAGGATCTACACTGTAACAGAGGAATCAAGCGACAGGAGGGTAGTGAGCAAAGGGGAGAGCCATACGAGATGGAGTCGGAGGCCAGATTGTATAAGATCGTGAGCTCGCGCTCCCAAATTTAGAGTTGAGGAAGCGCCACGTGCACCAGTGGTCTGGCATGACCGTGACAATACGTAGTGCTGGATACACAGTAGTAGGATGCTTGGTCATTTTCGAAAGACTCTGCTTTGTGGGGGGTGGGGGGGGGGCATCTGGGTGGCTCAGAAGGTTCAGCGTCCAGCTCTTGATCAGCTCAGGTCGTGATCTCACGGTCCCGGGATCCAGCCCCGTGTCGGGCTTTGCACTGAGCATGGAGCCCGCTTGGGATTCTCTCTCTCCCTGTCTCTCTGCCCCTCCCCCACTCACTCTCGCACACGCGTGAGCGCTCTCCCTCTCTCTCAAAAAATAAATAAACATCTAAAACACATAAAGACTCTGTTTTTCATCCCTCCCAACTCCTTTACCAACGTGGCTTCAGGGTCCCTTCCTGTCTCTGGGTCTCTGTTTCTCCATGAGTATATAATGATAGTGCTGGATGAAATGATCCCCAAATTGCCTTCTCGGACCAGATAGTTCATTCGGCTGTAGGTTGGGGCAACCACATACACTGGGTTTCCTGGGACAGTTCCAGTTTGTGCCACTTGTCCCGGCTTCATTATTCATAACACCCTCTTGTGCTCTCAAAAGTGTCCCAGTTTGGACATTAAATTATAAGGTCATTCTATTTATGGGAAAAGGGAGGTGCGTGTGACATGACTGTCAGCCATGGGCTAGGCTCTCTGCCTTAGTTCTTATCAGGAATTTTCTTTCTCAGAGCAAGGATGGTTTTGCAGACTTTCCAGAATGCCCAGGTAAGCTTCGAAGGAGGGCCTACGGGCCGGTGCGCTGCCCGTGGCTTGGATGGGGTATGGCTGATGGGGAGAGATGGCAACTGGTAACATTGGGGAAATGGCAGCAGATCTCTATGAAGCAAGCCTATTTCTGTGGCTACATGAGGAACGTGCACTGTCACATCCTCACCGTTGTGGACCCCAAAGCGAGAAGACTGTGATTGACACACAGCTCTGGAGCCCCTCCCCCTTCTCCTAAGAAGTGAGCTGTAGATGTGAGTCAGCCTGCAGGCAGGCAAGGGGGCGGGGCTCTGGAGGACTCTGTGACTGTTTTGCTACCTGGGGTCACCCAGGGAAGAGCACCAGCGGAAGTTGCGGGGAAGAGAGGTAGGATAGTCATCGTTCTGGTTTAAACGGAGTAGATTCTAGGCGGTAATTGTTCCCAGACTTTCTCTCTGAGATCTGGTCCTTTTGTATGTGGGTGAACATAAGGAGACACAGCTGGGAAAAGCCCCCTTTTTCGCGTGAAGAAAAAATTTCTCAAAATTAAAATTCTGTAAAATCCTAGGAGGCACCCCAGAGGTTTCCAAAGTGAGTTTCTTGACATTTCAATGGCTGTACTTCAAGTGGGGGAGAGGAGGCAGAGGCAGAGGAGAAAGAGCTCAAGGAATGGGGGCTTGCTTTCTTTTCTCCTTGTTGGGGTTTTGTGTTTTGTTTTGTTTTGACTTGATTTTAAGATTCTGGTGTGTGGGAATAATCTCACTGAAGAGGAAAATGAGTAACACTTGGTCAGTTTGTTTACCGTACGAACACGCTCACACACACTCATTTGCAGAGCGTTTACGATGGCGGCAGGGATTCAAAGACAGATAACGACGCTAAACGGTGACCACCCTCCCTCTCCCACGCGGAAGCAGTAGGTGAAGTGGGAGAGAGACAGGTAAACAGATGAATTACTGTGCCTTCTGATGAGCGCAGGGCTCTCCAAATGACCTGCTCCAGATCGGTTCCTCGGAAGATTTGTTCCCAGGACACCCCTCCCCCGCCTTTTATTGGTATTTGCATAAGTGCTGACTTACTGTTTATTGAGATGAAATTCACATAACATAAAACGAACCCTTTTAAAGTGAACAATTCAGTGGCATTTCGTACCTTCACAACACACCACCACCTCTGTCTCGTTCCAAAATATTTCATCTCCCCAAAATAAAACCCCGTACCCATGAAGCAGTCATTCCCCACTCTCGCCTCCCCCCAGCCCCTGGCAAACATGTCTCTATCGATTTACCTATTCTGGGTATTTCATGGAAATGAAATCATGTTACCTTCCGTGTCTGGCTTCTTTCACTTAGCATAATATTTGTGAGATTTATCCACACTGTGGCAGGTGTCTCATCCCATTCCTTTTCCTGGCTGGATAATATTCCGTTATATGGACGTACCACAATTTGTTTATCCATTCATCTGTTGTTGGCCATCTGGGTTGTTTCCACCTTCTGGCTATTGTGAACGGCGCTTCTGTGAACCTTTGTGTGCAACCTTTTGTTTGAGTTTTCTGTTTTCAATTCTTTGCCTATATACCCCGGAGCGTAAGTGCTCAGTCATAGGGTAATTCTGTGTTTAAGTTTTTGAACACAGTGGCTGAACTATGACAGCCCCTCCGCCCCTCCATAACTTTTAGCCAAAGGACTTCAACGAACTAAATCCTGATTTACAAATACGCCAAGCAGCCCAGGTTCCTTGGTTGGTCCAGTGGGTCAGGATTCCGGCTAACGAGACTGAGGTCAGGGGTTCAATCCCCAGCTGACCAGTTAGCTCAGGAGAGTCGACAGTGAAAAATTATCTCTGCTGCCACATGTTCCACCAATACTGTCTTGCCCTCTTACAAAAGCTTGTTAGTGGCCCCAGGGGGATGAAGCTAGAGTGGGTTTTTATGGTTCCATACAAATCTAGCATCCAAGGCACAGTGGGACTAATTGGAAAGCAGATGACTGCTTACTTCCCGTCTTGGTTTCACCGGATTTCTGTGGGCCCTTTGGGTAAATCGCTTCACCCCCACCCAGAGCCTCAGTTTCCTCATCGCTAACGTAGAATTCATAATCCTTACTCCAAAGAGATGATAACCCAGCTAAGCACTTTGCATATTGTAGGCTTCCTACCTAATAAACGCTGATAAATCTCCAGGGTGGGGAACTTCAGTCTGTCCAGGAACATACCACCAGCTTCTGCAGTCGGCCCTGAGCTACTCTCCAGAGGCTGACCGAGCTGGGATGGCCTTGCACTATTGTCCTCGGGGTTACATTGGCTGTTCTAAATTGTCCTATTTGCATGGAATGAAGCTTGCTATGGTAACAAGGTCTGGTGGCTGGAATCCAGGGCCCCAGTGAAAAATGCAAAGCCTGTGCTCTGGGAGAGAGAGGAGCTAGATAGGTTTATCAACTTTAAGGTTACCTCAGTTCTCCTTTGAAGGGGCAGTAGGTAAACTGAGACAGCAGGGCCTCAAGGCTCACACTGCTCCAGTAGGAGGAGAAAGAGGGAAGCCCCTTTGATGCCTTCCAGTCTTCTCTCCTGGCCTCTTCCCTCTCGCCCCCCCATACTTAGCCCAGCTAAGAAGCTTAGTACCTGGCTGAGGCCAGCCCTCCACCTCGGGTGCACGCACGGGGGTGGGGGCGGGGGCCTGCGAGGAGGCCCGAGCTCCAGTGGTCCACCCAGGGCCCAGACGGGGCCGGGGGCGGGGGGGGGGGGGGGGGTTCCTTCCGGGGAGGGCGCACAGTGGAGGTTGGTGCGGAGGAGGTGGGGGTGGTCGGGCTGGAGTGGGGTGGAGGGTGAGAGGCGCTCGGGGCACCAGCTCAGCTCCCCGCTGCACATTTCTTACCCGCATTTTAAGGGAAGCAAAGCTCCACTCCCGGCATCGCGCAAGCCGCCCCCTTCTGCGGAGCTCCGTCCCCGCTCCCCTCCCGGGCCTCCTTCCCGAGCACCCCTCTCCCGGAGCACCCACCCCCTCCCCAACCCCGGGCCGGCGCGGGGCGCTCGTTAGCCAGGGCGGGGGCTGCCCCACCGCTCCCGGGAGGGGACCCAGCGCCGGCCTTGGAGCAGGCGCCCCCTACCCCTCGCCAGGGGCGCCACCTCGGCCCACTGGCGGCCGCCGCCCGCCGCCCCCGCCCCCCGGGGGGGTGTGTCCCCGAAGTGGGGGGCGCGGGAGGCCGAGGGTGCGCCCCGGTCCCCGGCCCGGGCCCCCTCCCGAGCGCGCGGCGAATGGTAGGCTCCAGTGAAAGAGTGCCGGGCGGCGCGCGGTGTCCTTCCCCGAGCCGCGCTCGGCGCCGGGGTCTCGGCGATCGCTGCTCCTCCTCCTCCTTCTCCTCCTCTTTCTCCTCCTCCTCCCCCCCGCCGCCTCGCTACCGCCGCGGCTCCGGCTGGAGGCGCCGCTGTCATTCCTGCGCCGGAGGAGCCGGCGCTGCCGGAGCCCGGGGGTCGGGGCGCGGGGGAGCCGGGCCGCGGGGGACCCAACAGGTAGAGCCGGGGGTGCCCGGCCGCGCGCCCCCCCGCGCATCATGCAGCTCTTTGTCACCTCTCTCGCCCCCAGGCCAAAATCCTGAGCATGATGGAAGACAATAAGCAGCTCGCGCTCCGCATCGATGGGGCGGTCCAGTCGGCCAGCCAGGAGGTGACCAACCTGCGAGCCGAACTCACGGCCACCAACCGGAGACTGGCGGAACTGAGCGGCGGCGGCGGCCCGGGCCCGGGCCCGGGAGCGGCGGCCAGCGCCTCGGCGGCGGCGGCGGCGGCGGCGGCGGCGGCGGCGGCGGACTCGGCGGCGGCGAGCATGGAGAACCACCAGCACGGCGCGCAAGGTAGGGATCGCCCGGCGCCCGGGGCGCAGGGGAGGCGACGAGCAGCACCCGGGCCGGAGGCGGCCGGGGACTCGGTGCCTGCACGCCCCGGGCGAAATCGCCTTGCATTGTGGCTCGTAACCCTTTCCGCCCGGCGGTGGCCACCGCTGCTCCCCTGCTGGGAGTTGCAGGCTGCTGTCATTAAGGAAAACCCGGGCGCGGTGTGCACGGGTTCGCACGGTCACACGGGCCCCGGCTAGCGGGAGCGAGGCGCAGCCGGCGGGGCCCCTCCCGCGGCAGAAAGTGCCCTTTAGCTGGCGCACAGCCCCCAGCTCCGTGGGCAAACTTTTCGTGCCCGGGCCTTTGCCCCCACCCCCGACAGGGGTGGGTGCCACCGCTCCCCCCACCCCCCACCCCCCACTCCCCCCGGTTCTGGCGGCTCCTTCCTTTGGAAAGACTCTTACCGCCCCCCCCCCCACCCCCCTCCGAGAGCGAGCTCCGGGCTGTGCTGCCGTGGTTGGGGTAGAGGATTGGACTGGTTTGCACTTTTCTCCACGGATGCCAAATCCCTTGTCTCCATTGCATCTGGACTTTATTTTCTTCCCATTTGAGATCGCGCAGACAGCGGAATATATCGATGCAACAGTAGATGCTTTGCTCGGCAGTGAGTTTAAATTTCCAGCAAATATAAACACCGAGAGCACTTTCCAGGGGGAAATCTTAGACCTCAAAGGTTGAGTGATGGGCTCCTGGCGAAACGAAGGCTTAGATGGTGGGTTGCAGGGAGCCCGCTGCTCGCTGCTCTGCTCGAAGGGACTCTTTGCACTTTACAGGAGGGGGTGGGGAGGAAGACAGCTGGACCGTGTTGACATTGACAGTGATAAAGCCCTGAAATCCCCCTGCCAGGGTTAAAGGTGGAGGAAGCATCCAAAAATGTACTGTTTGGTTTCTGCCAATTGAAAAGTAAAAGGGTAGACCGGCTTTTCAGTCTTTTTTGTGTGTATTTTTGTGTATGTGTGTTTTGTTTTGTTTTGCCTGACTGTCCTTTAAGACATGGTTTCACTGATTATTAATAGCATTCAAATTATAAGCTAAACTGCTGAAATCCAGAATTCGACAGAAAAAAAAATATATAGGAGGGCCACTTGTATAAATATGTCACTTGATGAAGTATGAGGTACCAACAGCTCAGTGGCTCAGAGGGATTTTTTCCTGGTTTTGTTGTTATTTCAAGAGCTTCTCCTAAGTGTTGGGAGAGTCTGTGTTCATATGAATGCCTTCTCCCCCTCAGTTTCTATTTGCTCCTCTCCTTCCTGGAGAAGGTGTGCTTTTTCTGGTGGGAGATGTTAAGCCTATGTGTTCGTTTTATGCAGAATTCCAAGTCAGATGTCAACTTGGTACTCCAGGAGTCTGTCAGAAGTGTTAGGAATTGGGGCGGTAATTTGGTCTGACGTAGCCATGACATAATGGTGGGAAGGTGTCGTGAGGCTGTTCTTTGCTGCACAGTTGTTTTCAAGGTGGGTATCTTCTTATCCTGTCATTTATCCCCTGCTCTGTCATTGTGTGTGGAAGAGGCTGTCTGCTGGCATCTGGGAGAAAAAGAAAAAGGAAGGCAGACTGCGTGGTGATGCTTTACTCCTTACAGGCAGAGACCCTTCCAACATTAAAGAAATAGCTAAGAACTGGCCCTTCTTCTGCGAAGAATCAGAAACCGTGGTAAGGAGGACGGAACAACGCTGGTTTATTTCCCGCCGTCCGCCCCCCGTTCCTCAGCCAAGGAAAAGTTAAGTGGTTTTCATTTGAGTCATGGGTGCAGTTGCAGACTGAGTGTGCTAAGGAGGTCAGTACAGCAGTGATCCACACGCTCGACTTGGAAATGAAGCTGCTTAGCTGATGGGTAAATTGTAGTGGGAACAGCGGGCTGTTTCCTTCTTTTTTCCTACAAACCTGCACAAGGCTGTGGAAATGACTTTTGGATCTCTCGATGTCCCTAAAAACACACAAAACCAGCGTCTCCCTCATGCTTATAGGAGCGTGCCTGTCGGTGTCAGTAGCCATCGGGAGGGGGTGGGGGATGAAGGATGGTCTCGATTTTTCTTCTGTGTGTCCCTGATAGTTTTCAACACCTTCTCTAGAGGGAATTGAGTGATTTTATAATCAGAAAATAAAACGTTAAAGGTTTCAACTCAACTTAATTGCTGGCCACATGTCCCTCTTGAATGGATGTGACTGACAACCAATGGGATGGTTGAAAAGAAAGCAAACCAAGAGGGCATCACTTGCTTATCTCTACAGGAATACCTCGATCCTGTACATTTTACATTAGGTAGCCTTTGTGAGCTCTTTAGATTTTGTTTTTCTTTTCTTTTGTTTTTGTTTTTTTCTCGTGACCTATGACAGCCCTGGCTAGAGCAGAAACCCTCTGCAGATGTGGTCTGGCAGTTTCTTCTGCTGGTGTTCCCATATTCCTAAAGGAAAACGTGGGGTTCTCTCAAGTTATTTCTAAAGTATGGTCGATTGATTTCCTTATGCTTCTTTGTAATATACATCCAGGAAGGCTCACGGATGCTCAGCTCCTGGGGAGTTCCTGACCATTCTTCCAAATTCATCTTCTGTTTTAATTTTGTCTCTGTTGGTGAGATTGAGTGGGACCCAACCCTCAGGAGCATTTTGTGCTATTGAGTTGTCCCGTTTCAAATCAAAGTTTTGAATGAAATGAAGTATCTTTCAAAATGCATCTGTGGCAGTCATATTTTACTGAAGGGCATTATGCACATATTAAATGAACGCTAATGCACTTTTAATAATATTAACACAAAGGGTTACAGGGAACAGTCGCCTCTCCCTCTCCCTGCCAAGAAATTGTTAGCTCTATTTTCAGATTTTTTTGTGTCCCCCAATTTTTGTTTTGAATGAATTAAACAAGCTTGTCAGTTCACCAAGGGGTTTTGTCCCAGTGATGGTATCTGACCCTCGGTAAGTCGACGAAGAACACCTGGGTTTTCCTAGAGAGTTAATGCAGTGCGTCATCTAAACAAAATATTAACTTGGTTGGTACCCTGTGTGAGCTGGCATGGTTGCTATGTAACGGAGTCTAGAAAGTGAACTGCTGAAAATCTGGGCTTTCGACACTTTGCAGGATCTTCTTTTGGAATCTGTGTTGAAAGTACATTTGGCCGCCAGCCCATCTTCTCTCTCCCTGCTCCGAGTAAGTTGGATAATCCCTAATGAGGATTCTGGCATACAGTGCCGAGGGCATCCGTGCAGGGGGGCGCGTTTCACAGCTCTGGAGCTGCCTTGTGGGTTGGGTGGGGGTGGGGGTCAAAACTGCCTTTGACAGGTGGACAGAAGGAGCCTTGGAAAGAACAGAGCCAAGCATTTGTTCCAATTTGTCTTGTTGGTAGCCAGAGAACGGATTTGTTTAAAGTAACATTTCTAAGCTGTTTTCCTCGGCGTAACATCTCTGGAAAATGTGTTTAAAATGCTTGCTGTTCTTTGAGGAGAAAATATAGCAGTTTGTTTCTCTGGAAATGTCTTATCTGATGAATGACTAATATTAGATTCAATTGCTTGCTTTGCTATGCATAGAACAAAACAATTAGGCTCCGTTGTACCCGATTCAAATAGGTGTTAACCGTCTACACCGTAAAATAACTTGTGCCCGGTAGGATACATGCCTACTGCTATTAGGGTTTTTTGTTGTTGTTGTTGTTGTTTTAGGGAAATAATTGTTATTTATGTGCCTATGCAAGTGGAAGCGCTTGAGAGCATCTTCTTTGAGTGTTGAGGACACACAGCCTACTGTGTGGGGCTTGTTAGGGTGGGAATGGAGAAAAGGGTCACTTTCCTACGCCCTGGTAAATTTCCATAAATAGAGGCAGGTTTTATTTTTTTCTCCCTCGGCGCTAAAATAGGCTGTTACTTCAGGTCTGCCTGTTCTTATCTAGCATCACTCCAACGCTGGAAATTCTTGGGCGAAGTATGAATTACCTCTGGACTGAATTGAATGTGTGAGCGGTCTACGGAGATGCTACACACTGTTGCTTTGCAAAATCAGTTCTGTCTTTTGGCCTCCCCTTCCCAATTCATTCTCCCTCGGCTCTGGTTTTCCCAAGTAGACATTTATCTTTTCTTGAGAAAAAAAAAAAAAAAATTACAAATGGCAGAGTGGATGGAACAGAATGGGGTGGGATTTCTAGGGCCTTCTGTTGGCTTGCCCCCAAGTTACAGAGCTCAATTCACGGGTCACACGCATGTCGGTTTTCCGGCTGTATCAATGGGCCGAAAGAGACAGGTGTCTTTTCCTCATCCGGTAGGCTGTCGTGAGATGGGACTTCCAAGTTCTTCCCGAAAATCACCACGCATGGTCACAAAGAGATTACTTACAGATCAGTACGTCGTGGTTGAAATTACTTATTGATTGGCTGTTATTTACTGTCTTCCCATTGTCTTTGGAAAATGCCTTTGGAGGACCCCTTCAGTCGAGTTTCTGGCTCTGACTAATTTCATGCTTCCAGTATTTCATGATTTACTGAAGCTTTTCAAAACTTTGATATTAACCACAAGTCTAAGCCAATCTGATTTTTATAGTAGGAGCTATGTTGCATATCCTCCCAGGGTAAGGTAAGGCATTGCTCTCCCCATCCCTTTACTCTCCTACGCCCCAAGACTGCTGGCACTTTTTAGGAATCCTGGAGGCCGAAATTTGTGACTTCCTGGCTGCCCGTGAACTTGTAGCAGATGGGCCTGGCAGGTGGGGAGTGCTGGTTGGAAAGGTACCTGCTCACTGTGCAAATCACAGGGGGCCCAGGAGGTCAAGCTTGGGGTCCTGGCCATATTCATTGCATATTTTGTGTATATTTATTTCTGAGTTATACAGTTAAGGAAAGTGAAATCAACACGAACCCCTCAGTTGTTTTCAGACCCTTTCCCGGATCGGTTTGTGCGAACATTAGCGCTTGGCTTTGTACCCCCTGCCATCCGTCAGGCAAGAAGACAACTCGTTCAGCCTGCTGAGGCTAGGGAATGGGTTTTTAAGTGATCTTGTAAATGAAAATGAGTCTGTACCGTTTGGGCTGGATATTAGGGTAAGTAACACATGGAATGACAAAGGGGTGCCACCAACAGCACTCATCGTAATGTCTTCACCGTCTGAAATGCAGGCAGAGCGGGTTCGGGCAGGATCACTTAGGAAAAGAAGCCAAGAGAGTGACCGTCCATTGTGGCAGATTGCACCCAACAATTCAGAGCAGGTAAGAGTCCTGCTGGCCCGTGTCACCATCCTCAAGGTCTCCTGCCAGGCCCCTCTCGACTGTGAAGAAGCTGGAGGAAGGCCAGGCCAACGGACCTCTTCTTCCTCCCCACGTGGTTGGATGAGACCAGAACATTCTTGCTTGTTTGATGCAACCTCAGATCTAAGCGGCGGAGTTCAGGTTGTGCTCTGTGGGCATTCCCGCTTCCCCCTTGGAGTCCTAAGCTGCTAGAAACATGAAAGAAACTGAACACGGTCTTAATGAGTTTGGCAAGAACAACTGTTTGGGCAGGTGGCTTCTGTGTGGTGGGAAATCATTGGTTCCCAATTTGTTTTGGTGTCTTTGTTGACTTGGCCTTGCTGGGCCTTCGGGTCAGACTTCTGAAAAGCTCCCGTCCCCTTCGCCCCTCTGATGAATTGAGCCCGTACATGAGAGCTTGGATGGAGCTTGTTCACAGGCAGTTCTGCAGGCGAAGCCTTCCCAAGGCCTCTGGGATCTCCTGTGAGGTGCACTCTGTCCGGGAGGATGGACAAAAGTGGAAAAAAGGAGGCGTCTCGCCCAGCCCCACCCCCATCCTCTTCCATGCCTTCGTAGGGTGTCAGGGCCTTCTATTACCGGTACGGTCTCAGCCCTGCGGATGGTTGGAAGTCAGGTGAATCATCAAGAGCAAAGTGCCCTCTCAAGGAAGGTGGGTCCAGAGCTAATTTTTCACACTCACCTTTAGCAATCCATAATGGTTCTCGGAGCTCACTCTTGAGTGCATTGCCAGGCCTTCCGGAACCATCCTGACGGCACGCGGTTTTCACCTGGTGAGTGGTTTAAATGTAGGACTAAGTGAGACCTAGTTTCAGCGCTTTTGGCAAACTTTTCAATAAATAATAAGAAATGACAACATATCAAGTATTGTCCCAAGTGTTTAACATGCGTAACTGAATCCCATGCCCAATGAGTTGGCAACTATTCGCATTTTTCTTTTCTTTTTTTTAAATGCTTATTTGAGAGAGAGAGAGAGAGAGAGAGAGAGCGTGCACGCATGTGGGAGGGACAGAGAGAGGGAGACAGCATCCGAAGCGGGCTCTATGGTGAGAGCAGAGAGTCCGACGCGGGACCTGAACTCACAAACCATGAGATCAGGACCAGAGCCGAAGTCCGTCGCTTCACCGGCTGAGCCACCCAGGCGCCCCTTGTGCCCATTTTTCAAAAGAGGACACTGGGAGTGGGAGAGGTTAAGTCACATAACATAGTCATGACTGCGGTGGCACTGATAACAGCAGGCTTTGACATGGTCTTGACTCGGAGCCAGGTACAGTGTTCCAAGTACTTTCCTGGAGTAACGTATTTAACTGATGCCTTCAGTCCTCGTAATGACTTGTGAGGCAGGGACCATTCTTGTGCCCACATTACATATGAGAAAACTAAGGCACAGGGATAATACATTACTTGCAAAAGGGCCTTCTGCTGTTAAGTGACCAGGGTCTGGCCCTCCCTCGTCCCCCTTCGATGACGAGGGCCACTCAGTTGGCAGTGACTGAGCCAGGGGTCCAAACCCACCAGGTCCCTCTGCTGCGTAAACCTGTATTGTCGCCTAAGTCAGAAACGTCCTTTGGCTTGATATGTGAAGAAGGTTGAGGGGCGCCTGGGTGGCGCAGTCGGTTAAGCGTCCGACTTCAGCCAGGTCACGATCTCGTGGTCCGTGAGTTCGAGCCCCGCGATGATCTCGCGGTCCGTGAGTTCGAGCCCCGCGTCAGGCTCTGGGCTGATGGCTCGGAGCCTGGAGCCTGTTTCCGATTCTGTGTCTCCCTCTCTCTCTGACCCTCCCCCGTTCATGCTCTGTCTCTCTCTGTCCCAAAAATAAATAAAAAAACGTTGAAAAAAAATTAAAAAAAAAAAAAAAAAAAAAAAAAAAAAGAAGGTTGAGGGAGCTGTAGGCTCATCTCTATTCCTGAGTATTATTTCACTAGGCTAGTGGTATTTTCTGGGCCCTTGTGATGAAATCTTTGACCGAGAGTGAAGGGAGCAGCCATACTTTTCACTTGGGTGTGAAGTTAGCTGACCGAGGAAACTGGCTCCTACCTGCAAGATTCACAACCCAGGGGTCACTTGTCACCACTGAAGAGAGCCATCTGATCCTGGGTTCGGGGCCTCCTGCTTCTTGGACTTTGTGCACTTTCTCTCTCTCTGGAAGCGTGAGTCTTGGCAAAGCTGGAATCTTGTGGTCCCCTTATTCTCCATCCACCTGTGTCCCTCCCTTTCACAGCTTCCCTTCCTGTGGTCTCGGTAGCCTTCAGTTGCCCAAACCGTACCCAACAAAGGACCCATTGATATTTTACAGATTCTTTTACACTAGAGTTTCTCAGCTTCAGGAGTGTTGACATTTAAGGCAAGATGGTTCTTCGTTGGGGAGGGAGGCTGTTGTGGGCACTGTAGGATGTGCAGCAGCATCCTTGTCCTCTGCCCACTAGATGCCAGTAGAACCCTCTCCACCCTAGCTGTGGCAACCACAGACGTCTATAGAAGTTGCCACACGTCCACTAGAGGCCAAAAGAGCACCCGGCTGGGAACTGCTTTTTATGCCAGGCATTAGGGGGAGACCTAGTTGTGAGTCTAGAATGATAGCCACGGGAGAGCAGAGTTTTGTCTGTTTGTTCTCAGCTCCATTGATTAGCACCTAAAACAGTGCCTGGCACATGGCAGGAGCTCCGTAAGTCGTTGGTTGAGTGAAGGAAGGAAGGAAGGAAGGAAGGAATCCATGACTGGTTGCTAATTGCAGTGTGTGAAATTTGGTCTGCTTATCACATTATACGTGATACCAGGAAGATCGCTGGTTTAATCATTGATGGTTTTGAGTGTCTACTTGCCACGTCAACCCTGTTCCACACCCTTTCCCTGTATTAGCTCAGTCGACCCTTTAAACCACCTTCTGAGGGAAGTACTGCGTTTGCCATTTTACGGATGAGGAAATTGAGGCGCGGGAAGGTTGTGTGACCTGCCCAGGGTCATGGAGCTAGCAAGTGGCAGAAGCAGGAGACAAGCACAAGTAAGTGGGACTCCAGGGACCACCTGCTGTCTCACCCAGGATGCTGAACAGCTTTGCAGTTTTGCCCACTCTTGCCCAAGAAATCGTTTTTGTTCCAAAGCTGGCACTGTGGCAATTATAATTAGGATTTGCATGTCCGACACGAAGTCATTCATCATAAATCCTCAGAGCTGCGCTGTACGGAATGTGCTTCGTCACGGCCAGAGAGTCCGTAGCCAGGAAGGATTGGTGCCTGGCCAGAGATAAGAGGGCAGACTGGTGGCCGAACCATGTTCAAAGGTGAGAGTCTTCCTTCTTTCTACCCAGCTGCTGGGCTTTGGCTGCACCGAGTCATGGAGAGGACGTGGACTTCTTTCCTTTCTGGGAAAGGGGACAGTGGACCTCTCCTAGCAGGGGTTTGACTCATTCTTCGAAAAAGGGATGCTCCAGGATCAGAACTGGGGAGCTAGAGATACTTTTGAGGTCATCTGAGAGTAATAGGAGCAGCCATAGCTAACGAGGGTCGAGCCCTTCTTGGCTTTCCCAAACACTGCCCCGTGTGCTTGAGGGACGCTGTCCCTGTTCCTTCCCTACCACAGTGCGTTAGGTAATGTTATCACCTCCATTCTCCGGATGAAGAAGTTAAGGCTTAGACAGGCGAGGCTGCTTTGCCCAGCCCTGGAAGGCGGTCATCTGCTGAACAGAACAGGGGATCGGAACCCAGGCTCAGCCAATCCCGGAGCCTGCTTGTTTCACTGCAACGAGAGATGCCGTGGCCAGGCAGCACAGAGACGTGCCATTAGGAGGGCTTTGCCTTTTTGCTTAGATGGCTACCCTGCCACCCTCCCTCTTCTTTCTTCTTTCCTTCCTTTCTTCTGCCTCTCTTCTCTCTGTCTCCGTCTGTCCGACAGATTGGGCACACGGGTTCGGGGACCACAGATTTAATAAGATACGAACTAAGTTATCTTGGAGCTCATGGTCTACTAGGTGTGACTGACGTGGAAACATAATTACATTTTATAATAAAGGTCTAGACAGATGTAATGGCAAGAGAGGTGAAGTGACAGATACGGAAGCCTTCACAGATGTGCGTGACAGCGGCGACGTGCGATAAAGGCATGCTGGGAAAATACATTCATTTTGCTACTAAAGGTTAAACTGACCATGAGAGATGATTAAAAAGCACAACCTTTCGGAGAGATTAGGGTTGGACACTGCAGAGAGCAGCTGCTGGCTGGGACCTTCTCCCTCAAAGGGTTTTCCTTAAGGAGGAAGAAGACGTAGACGATGTAGGGTTTAGCTCTTGAGTAACAGCTTTCTTTTTCTCCCAAGAGAATAAGAAAAATATATGAATTTCAGCGCAGGTATGGCCCTGCGTCTCTTAAAGTAACCTCACCCTTTGTAGTGTCCTCCTGGCGAAGGCTGGGGCTTCTTGTCAGCTACAACAAATGAATTAGTTCGTTTTCCTTGATTACCTTGGACTTAAAAAGAAAAAAATTGAACGTGGTGTATGTGCTTGAATTCAGTAAGTACGACTTGGAACACAGTGGGATTTCTGTCTCCTCCCTGTCCCCATTCTTGCCGTTTGAAATTCTGTGCTCACCATTTCTGGAAATTTGGAAATTTGGAAATTTGACGCCCTGGAGAGTACAGTCGTGGTACCATAGAGCCTGAGAGATGATAGCTGGGGAGAATGGACCCGAGATTTTATGTTTATCGATTTTCTTAATGAATGTATTCATCAAGTAGATTGTTCTTCCTATTCCTACAAGATTTACTATGTGACGTGAGAAAAAAATGGGAACGTTGGAGACGTCTTTAGTTTCGAGAGTTACCAGAGAGGCGAAGCCCAGCTGCCCTTTTGTGGACACTGTTGGCCCATAAGCTGGCAGGGGTGTCCTGGTTGTTCTGTGTGCAGTTTGATGCGGTGCCACGCAGCCCTGCTGGAGCAAGGAAGCAGGTGTAAGTCTTAATGGAAGTCCTGTGGGAAAGGATCACGATTCCATGGTCAACTCTCCTACAGTGCAGGTCATTGGCATTGGCCAATAGCGTAGAACGTTGTTGAAGTTCAGCTGGTCAACACATGGGTTGTTGCCACCATGGGATAACTCAGAACCCGCCTTCTAACAGTTCTGGTGTACCACCTTGCCTCTAAAGCAGAAGCTTGGTCTGGTACCTTCAGGCCACGAACCCGATGCTCGGTCCCTCTTTCCAGGATTCCGCTGCATTTGTCCACTCTTCTCTGCACCTAGGAGGGCACCAGGGATGCACCGAATTCTGTCACTGCCCAGCTCTTCATAGTATAAAAGGACGCTCACAGGCATCATCTCTGTGGATTCCACCAACTGGCACCGTGTAATGGAATTGGGGTAGACACAACAATCTATTTCCCGAATAAAGAAACCAAGGCACAGTAATTTAAGCTGATTGATTCAAGATTGTTGAGCTGGTCATTGAGCCAAGTTCTCCTCTCTTTCTCCCATGGCAAGGTCGGGTCTGACTGCACGGTGGTGGAAGAGGGCTGCCCTGTAGCCTATGATTGGGTGAGACCTAACCTTGCCTTGGCCGCTCTCTCTCGGGCATGGGTCACCCTGATCTGGAAGGCCTGGACGGTGAGACCATCACCCCAAGCCTATGTTGTCCTGCTCTGAGCCCTCATGTCCACCCATGGTGAGGGGGAGAATACAGTTTTACAAGTGACCTGTCTTCTCAATGCCTAAGCTTAAAGCTGCTCTCCCAGCCTCCCTGACAAGCAGGTAAGGGATCTATAAACTGGGGCAGGGCTGCACCAGGTAACTTCCTGTCTTTGAATGAACTCTCCTTTGGAGGAAACTTTTTTTGCACCTGCCGCCACTGTCGTTTGGGATTTTTGAAGATGGAAAGTACATCTGGGTGGGAACCCATGGTCTTAGTGTATGGATGTGTATATTCTCTAAGTGTTGGGGGCAGGATTTAACCATCACAGTAAATCTGCCTAATTTCCGTCTTCACTGTCCCTTTGGGGGGACTCCACTAAACCTTTGGGGTCTCTTTCACCAGGTTCTTTGGGTTAATATGCAACCAAAAGGTGTCGGTTTAAATTCTCCATGTAACCTGGGGCGCCTGGGTGGCTCAGTCGGTTAAGCGTCCGGCTTCGGCTCAGGTCACCATCTCACGGTTTGTGAGGTTGAGCCCCGCGTCGGGCTCTGTGTTGACAGCTCAGAACCTGGAGCCTGTTTCAGACTCTGTGTCTCCCTCTCTCTCTGCCCCTTCCCCACCCACACTCTGTCTCTTTCTCTCTCAAAAATAAATAAACATTAAAAAAAAAAACTTAAGGGCGCCTGAGTGGCTCAGTCGGTTGAGCGTCCGACTTTGGCTCAGGTCATGATCTCACGGTTCGTGGGTTCGAGCCCCACGTCAGGCTCTGTGCTGACAGCTCAGACCCTGGAGCCTGCTTTCGATTCTGTGTCTCCCTCTCTCTCTGCCCCTCCCCTGCTCATGCTTTGTCTCTCTCTGTCTCAAAAATAAATAAAAACATTAAAAGAAATTTTTTTTAATTTGCCGTGTAACCTATTGCACGTAGGTGATGTAGGTGCACGTTCTCACTCCTGCTGTGGCTGTACTGCCTGAATAGTAGGAAGACCTTCTGCTGCTCAAGGTTCTTGCCCTAGACCTGAGTCATCCATAGACCAAAGGCCAAGAGTGTGGTAGAAAAACTCAGGGAAGAACAGAAGAGCGTCTTTTGCATCTTAGAGGAATGGAAGGGAGGTCGCAACCTGGAGGTCTCTGTAGATCATCAGACAACCAGCTGTGATGAACCCACTCCTAAGCAGCTAATCCAGTGCTAGGGGTCTGATCCTGGTTTTCATTTCATTGCGATGAGGAGCATTCACTGTGGGCTTCCCCAACCTCTGACAGCAAAACAGAAATAACACACATTTGAACTTCATTTGAAGATATATTTATAGTGGACTCTAGAAAAGCCAAAAGTATATTCAAGGATGAAAATGTTTTGGTGCTTGGGAGCTGCAGATTTGTATTAGCATTGAACAGTTAGGATTTCCCCCACTGCCAAGAGATCCTATAGTTGCGGGCATAAATGGAAACACTTCTTGATTTGGTCTGGAGTTCACTTTATTTTTTTATTTATTTAAAAAAAAATTTTAATGTCTGTTTTCAAGAGAGAGAGATAGAGTGCAAGCAAGGGAGGGGCAGAGAGAGAGAGAGGAAAACACAGAATCCGAAGCAGGCTCCAGGCTCTGAGCTGTCAGCACAGAGCCCGACGCGGGGCCCAAACCCACAAAATGTGAGATCATGACCGTTGCCAAAGTCGGATGCCCAACCGACTGAGTCACCCAGACGCCCCTTAGAGTTCACTTTAATACTCGCTCTGTGGCTTGAATGATGGAGCTGGTGTAGGATTGGCCAACTTTTTCTGCAAAGGGCTGGATGGCAAATATTTTAGGTTTGGGGGGCCATAGGTATCTGTCCCAGCTTCTCAGCTGTGCTGTTGTAATGGGACAGCAGCAGCCACAGACGATAGGCAAACGAATGGGTGTGGCTATGTTCCCGTAAAACTTTACTTACGAAAACAGGCGGCCTTTGGGCTGTAGTTTGCCAACCCCCGAACTTGTAGTTCCCTTTCATTTGCCTTCTGACCTGTTTACGTGTAGTATTTTCACAGTGCGCAGCATACAGGGGGAGCTTAATAAATGGTGATTGAACGAGTAAGCTAGTGGATTCAACGTGAACAATAAAACTGCTCAGTTATAGTGTTAGAGGAGCAGAAACAAGTCAGTCGCTAGGGGTGTAATGGTTAACAGACAAGAGAAAGAGACATTGTGGTTTGAGGTATAGTCACCTGTGTTTAGACATCATTCCTGACCTTAAAAGCATTGTGAGGGGACAAAAGTCAATTGATCACAGTGAGGTACAGGGTGGGACAACTTGGCATCTGAGCCTCAGTTTCCTTATTTATGAAATGAGGAGGTCACTTCCCTCGTCAAGATAATACAGCAGATACATGGGTTTAAGGGAGTGATCCAGATCCCCCCCTATATGTGCGGGACCTTACGGCTCTCGGTTTGTACATTTAGAACAAGAGTCTGATAACGCCTCCTTTTATCAGGCGATCGGGATGGTTTCATGCAGGGTTTCTCAACCTCGGCACCATTAACATTCTAGGCCAGAAACTTCTTTGCTGTGGGGGGAGGGGGAGGGCTGTCCTGTGCCTTGTAGAACGTTAAGCAGCGTCCCTGGTCTCTACTACTAAATGCTCCCATAGTAATGTGGGAGCTCCCGTAATGTGACCACCAAAAAAATCTTCAGCTGTTGCCCACCGTTTTTCCCTGGGAGGAAAAATTACTCCTTGGGTGGGCACCGCTGGCTTGATGGAATAACAGCACATAGTGTGCCTGGCACAGAGCCCAGCACATTCTGGGATTCTGTCGATAGAACTCTTCATCCTGAGTAACATAGTCTCTTATTGAGCGTTGAATTCTCCCCCCTTTGAATGGCGTTCTCTTTATTTTCCCAGCCGATTTTTGTATCCCAAAGGAGAGGGTGTTTTTCTTCTACGCTCCAGATCTCTTTCCTGATATTTCTGTGTTGCTTGGAGGCCTTGCGCCTAGGAGGAGCTAGACTTGCCATGATGTCCTGTTGAGTATGGTTTCCAGGCCTTTTCACATACGTGTACTCTCGACTTGTATTGGAGCTTGTGGTTAGAATCCACCAGTAGCTCGTTTAAGAAGTCATCCAGATGTCTGCAGCATGAGTGGACAAGGAGGGTTAAGGGCTGAAAAGCTTAACTCACAAAGGCTGGCAAGCTTAGGTAGTAGGTTGTACTCAGAGGAAATAGGTAATATACCCCAAACTAGCACCAACAAAATGATCACTTCCCTACGGAGCATGCATGTGCTTCTAACTTTAGCCAGGGGCCAGTTTTCAGTGGTTTAAATTGTAGGCAAGACGGCTGTTCCGTACCATCGGTCTCCTTCTGGATTTGATGACTTGGCCGTATTACCACTGAAACAATAGTTCTCAGTTTTTATATATACTCTTTTTAATGAGAGAGAGAGAGAGAGAGAGATTTTTGAATGTATGACTTCTGGCCCCTAATATTAGGAGGTGTCATTTTTCTATGTTTTTAAACGTATAAATGCAAAAGAGTGCAGTGAATTCTGTAGCATGGTCAGATGGATGTTGCCTCTGCATCTGCATATATTTGGAAACGATGGTGCATACATGCAAGAAAAATGATTCATTCACAGCATGCCGGAGACCTTTAGATTTTCTGTAAGTGGCTCTCTCTGGTCACCCAGGGTCTCGATGGCCCACTAGTTGGGAACTGTTGCCACTGAATGCATCCGGGCATGTGTGTTCAGTCCTGTTCAGCGTGGTCCTCAGTATTGTCGTGTGGGTTACATGCTTTGATATGTGCCTTGGAAGATTACGGCTCCTGTTCCAGAACTTAGACTATTCCGCTGATTTCAAAGGATCCTTCTGTTTCTCAAATTCATCTCCACCTCACTGTGACACAAGCAGATTGATCTCTGATTTGGTCCCTTGACGTTAAGCAAACCCCCCCTTCACGTAGGCAAAAATTTCTACAGTGACTTCCTGGCATGAATATTGGAAAGCGCCAGTCACAGTCAGAATAACAGAACTGGCCCTAAACTAGATTTCAGGCAATGTGATTTGATTGGCCAACTGCCATTGCTAACTAGCGTCATCCTGCCCCATCTCCAGCTAACTCCTAAAACCCCTCAAGCATGTGATCCATCATATCATTTTCTCATTTATGCCAGTGCTGGATAATGGCCTAATCTCTCCAGCAGCATTCAGATTTATTAGAGAAGATGGCATTTACAAAATCATTTCACTGTTCCACTGCAAACACCCTAAGCTGGCGTGCACTTTCTCATTATAAACCCTACTTTTAATGGTGGTTTATAACCTGCGATTAAAATCACCTGGAAGACCCAAGTAAACAGTTTTCATTTCCCTTCGTTGGTGTTTGGCTGATACTTGGCTGGTGGGCCACCTAGGACTTAGGCGCAAACCGTAGGGAGAGGCTGGTCAGCCTTGCTAAGGAGAAGAGCTGTCCAGTGGAACATGGTCAGTCCTAGAGCCCGGATGAACGTCTTCCAGGAGTGTTGACGAAGCACCTTCTGTGTGGGGTTTGGAAGTTCAGAAGAAAAAAAATAAATAAGAGGAACACCCAGCGTGATCTGGTTGAGAGGAATCGTCCCTTTATGGTGTTTTCCCTTCCTATTGGCCATCAAAGAGAATGTCGAGTTTAGCAGTCACAACAGGCCATCATTTGGGTACAACCCAGAGAAATGTTGTAATTACTGGGGAAGGGCCTCACTGGTTTTCCCCGTAATGACTCGTCTCAGCACACGAAGATGCCGACACACGTTTATAATGTAGGACAGAAATCTCTTGAGCCTGTTGCCTGGATGCATACCATGTTCCCAGCAGTTTTTAGCTGTAGGAGGTGGGCAAGTCACTGTACAGTCTAGGCCTCCGTTTCTTTGCGGGTATTACCCTAATCCAGACATCCCAGGGCTGTTGTAAGACCACAGGAAGAGCATGGGTCAGGTGCTGAGCTCAGCCTCCCCCCACCCCACCCCATGAGTGTTGTCAAGGTCACAAATGGGCACCATAAGGGTCATGAATGGGTGCCGCTAACGTGCATCCCAGCGGGTACCAGCGTGGGAGACTGAGTTCATTCTTTTCTGTTAATTCATTCAGTTAGCGTTCATTAAGCACGTTTTTCTGATTGACAAGGCAGGTGGTGGGCACAAAGGATCCGAGGACAAGGTGCTCACCTCCTGCTGGAAACCAGAGCAAGAAAGAGCAGCAGGAGAAGGGTGCAGTGAGGGACTCCAGGAGACTGGATTCTCACCCTGACTTCGCAACTGAGAGGCTGAAGAAGAATAACTGGGACGTTCCAGCGGCCCCAGTGCCCTGTGATGCCAGCTGTGTGACCATAGACATGGGTCACGTCACTCCCACCTCCGTCTGCCAGGACTCCTTAAGAGGCATCCAGATGGTCGCTTAGGAGCTGGGACATTGGGTGCGTCAAAGTGAGTGCATTGGGTAAGACCTCTCTGAAGTCCCTCCCATTTTTCAATTTCTACAATTTGTGACCTTGAACAGCATCACTCAACCAACAGGTTCCCCTTAAAGAATATTTTAGAATAGGTTGTTTAATTTGGGGGCTGTCATCTTCCCTGAGTTAAGCAGAGATAACATAAGCCTGTGACTCAACGATAGACATGTGCGAGAGAGCCACCCTAAAACGGATGGAGAGAACATGGAAGCACCCGAGAAAAGCACTCACGTGGGCTTACGGAATCACGGGATGTCGGTACTGCACTGGAAGGGACATTGAAGACCATGTCGTCCAGTTTTTGTTGTTTGAATTCTTTTTAACATTTATTTATTTTTGAGAGACAGAGAGAGACAGAGAACGAGAAGGGGAGGAACAGAGGGAAAGGGAGCACAGAATCCGAAGCAGGAGTCCAGGCTCTGAGCTGTCAGCACAGAGCCCGACGTGGGGCTCGAACGCACGAACCGTGAGATCATGACCTGAGCTGAAGTCGGTTGCCTAACCAACTGAGCCACCCAGGCGCCCCATCCTCCAGTTTTTGTTTAGCACTTGGAGAAACTGAGGCCAGAAACCACACGTGAGCTGATTGAGGCCACGTAGCCCTTTGAAGCAGAGCCCAGGCTAGAGTGGGGACGCTGGCTTCCTGGTCCGGGACACATCCCCCCGGTCCATGCAGAGGCCATGCTGATGCACACGTGCACGGGTGACAGCAGAGCCCTTCATGTGTCATAAACACATCCTTTCTGTGCCTCAAGGAACTTCTATTCTGAACCAGGCAAGTGGGAGACAGAAGAGCCCTCCAGAACAGGTTTGTGGTTCGGTCTTGTTTTCCAGGGCGTATGGAAGAGGATGATTTGGGGGGTTGGCGGGGGGGGGGGGGGGGGGAAGAGCACAAGCCAGATGCCCAAATTAAAACACTAAATTTTCTTGGAGTTTATGTGCTCCAAGCAATGTAAATAAAGGTGAGGGCTGGGCGACTCTGCCCATAAATCAGCCTCAGCCAAAGGCTCACTCAAGGTTTGTTTCGGTATTTCGGCCCATCACCCATCCTTCTTGGCATTTCCAAGATACAAGGGGGAGGGTTCCATTTGTCATCCTGGTCGTCCTCCCCTGGGTTTTCTGGGAGCGGCGATCTCAGTGTTGCCTTTTGCATGAAATATTAAGCTCAGGGATAGAATCAGGACGTTTCAATGCAGGCAGGATACACTTGGGAAGGCCGGTTTTCTGCCCTCATGGCCTCATTTGCATTTATTTTGCTCCCGACCATTTGTAATATAGTGGTGGGTGTCCATCAAATAGCTATTAACTCTTCAGCCAGCTCCTAAGGGGGCTGTCTGGGCTGTCTGTTACAAGTTCAGGGGATAACATGGCCCATACCTTTGGCCATTCAGTTGGTATCACGAGCCACTGTGGATGCTAGAACTTCCCCTTTTGTTTCTGTGTAGTCTCTCAGAGACCCCGCAGAGACAGCAGCCTTGGTTGTATGACTGCCTTCCTTTAACTGGATCCGAATTCCTTGGTTTAACCACCAGTTCCACCACCTCCTAATGTGTCGTTTTGTTGGGTCACATGACAGATGTTTTCTTATCTGCATCGTGGGGCTGATAATAGTTCCTCACACCTTATAGGGTTTTTTTATTTTAAGATTAAGTTAATATTGGGTTAATATATGTGAAACCCTGTGCTAAGTGCTTGGCATATGTGTGTGTGTGTGTGTGTGTGTGTGTATATACATATATATATATATATATATATATATATATATATATATAGTATATATGGATATATATGGATTCATATATAGATAGATACATATACATATATATACACATATACATATATACATATACATAGATATATGGATTCAATAAGTATCAGCTGTGAGTATTTAAAACTATGGGTCAGAGTCTCCCATGAAAGACCTCTGGTGCTGAAGAGTGACTTCTCATGGGAGTGATAACAAAATCATTCAAGGAGTAGCTGCTTTAAGTTAGAATCTTGGTTTTTCAAATACAAATCCCAGAGTGTATGAAGCCTTAATGTCCTCATTTATTTTGTGGTTTGATCTATGGAGTTTCCCATTTGGTGGCGGCAGAAGGGACTCCCTGAGTGCCCACTGCTATCTGCACTCACCTTAAATATGCCCAACCAAAGTCTTATCTCCGACAGCTCATGCATCATCCTCCCTGGGAGAGGGAGCCCCGCTGACTCGTGGACAGACCCTCAGTTAATTTCTGGATTATTTTCTTCTCGATTATTTATAGCTTGCCTGCTGATGTTTCAGGCTCTTGTTGTGAAGCAAAGAAAGGTCTCGAGTGCTGAGATGTGGCAGCTCAGCCCAGCACTGGCCTCACTCTGATGGAGAAGTGTTGTTTGGGCCACATGACAGGATTTGCAAGGTGTGCAGCCCATCTCCTTGCAAATACACTGGGATATTGTCCCATCGTGTCTTAGTGGTGAATGAGGACACAACGTGGGAAGTTCACGACCTCCTTCTGCCTCCAGCCGTTTGCATGACTGGGCAAATCACTTTCGTATTTACCCATCAGTAAAATGAGAACTGGGTGGATGGATCATAACTTCATTCAACATGTGGTTGTTGAACATCTATTCTATGGCAGGGCCCTGTGCTAGGCTTGTGGGGCTCATAAGCTACTGGGGCAGAGGGAGGATGATGGGGGCGGTGAGGACAATAACGACACTAACATTTACTGGGTCCCTAGGAGGGATGAGGCACTGTTCTAAAAGCTGTCTATGTATTTCTGTGTTTAATCCTCACATCCTCAGTAATTATCATTAGCCCAATTTTTACAAAATAGGCAACAGGCACCCAGCAGTTTGGTAGTTTGTCCGGGTACACAGAGCAGGTAGAGCTGAGATTTGAACTGTAGGCCAGTGACTCCCCCCGCCCCCAGGCCTCTACTTGTAACCAGCACATGCTCCTCTGTTGTATGAAAGCTTGTAATTACAATACGCTGTGGTGAGTACTGTGACGACGGTACATATGAGGCATGTAAAGCATCAGCGCTGCCCGAGCCAAGGCAAGGGGCTCCGTGACAGCCTCCACAGGATGCTGTGCTTGAGTTGAGTCTTGGAGGACAAGTGGGCAGAGAGTATAGGAGGGGACCCTGAGCAGGGCTGGCTGCGGGATGATGGGTGGCACATGGTTCGCAAGGGAGTGGCTCGTGTTTGGGTCGGGCTCCAGGTCTGGGTGTGATGGGAAGAGTGGTTGGCATTGAGAGAGAAAGAGAGACAGAGAGCAGGTGGAGAGGACACATTTGGAAATTTCTCGCAAATCAAGACCAGAAATAGGGATTTTCCCCCATGTACAATGAAAGAGGCATTGAATCATTTTTTAATTTTTTTTTTATTACTAAAAATTTTTTATTACTAAAAATACACATGGTTCAAAATTTACCATTTTAACCATTGTAAAGTGTACCACTCGGTGGTATGAATTACATTCACGGTGTTGGGCAATACCACCACTATCCAGTTCCAGAACTTCCAGATCGTCTTGAAAGGAAACCCTACCCCCATTAAATAGGCACTCACCTGCCTCCTCCTTCTAGCTCCTAGCGGCCAGTAGTCTGCTTGCTGTCTCAGTGGGTTTACCTGTTCTAGACATTTCACAGAAAGGGAACGATGCAGTGTGTTTTGACTTTTTGTGTCAGGCATCATGTTTTCAAGGTTCGCCCATGTTGTAGCAGGTGTCCGTCCTTCCTTCCTTGTCATGGCTCAGTAATATTCCATCACCTGTATATGCCACATTTTATTTATCCATCCAACATTCGACGGACATGTTGTTAGAGTTGTCGATGGTGCTGTCCCTACTTTCTGGCTATTGTGAGTAGTGGCACTGAATTATTTTAAGTTTTGGCCTCAGCTCAGCTCCTCAGACCAAAGTACTGTAACCCTAAC
Organism: Panthera leo; assembly: GCF_018350215.1. Taxonomy (NCBI): domain Eukaryota; kingdom Metazoa; phylum Chordata; class Mammalia; order Carnivora; family Felidae; genus Panthera; species Panthera leo. The sequence goes on from NC_056686.1 coordinate 10,429,979, forward strand.
CCCAGTAAGTGTTGGTTTATCCATCTATATAATGGAAAGATCTATGTCTCTATGTGTATGTTTGTATGTGTAGGAAAGTGTATCATCTGCTTCTCCCTAAATTACAAGCACGCAGGAAAAATGACGTAACTTTGAAATCGTTTGAAGCTCCACACATTCTATTTGAAACCAAAGCAAACGTTCCCTGAGGTGTAAAATGGGGCCTCCCATTTCCGAGACTTCTCGAGGTTACTGCACGTGCTCGTTTATGAAGGCACGCAGATCGGAAGCACCCGGTGACGGTTGGTGGTGATCATTCCTGTAATTATCATCGTTGTTATCTTTGGCATGCTATCCATTTTGCCCCGTGTTCTCTGGGCGGCAGGAGGCTGGGATGGGTTTCCTGGATCTCCACCAGTCTACGAGGGAGACCTGCCAGGTAGACTTTGGGCACACATCGCCCAGAGATTCATGACAGTGTAACGGCAGGAACTCTCCTCTTCTTTTGGCCTGTTCTTTCTAAAATACTTACCGAGACTTCCATGTGCCAGGTGGCAGAGGCGGGCCGTAGTTTTGACCTTGGTCCTGTCCAGGGCATTGATAATCTAGTACTTATAACAATAAGTGGTGACAAACTCAGGCTCCAGGGTGCATGGCCTAGAGTTGGGTCCTCGCCTCACGGTCACTTCCTTCATGATCTGAGCAAGTTATTCAACCACTCTGGGCCTCAGCATCCCCAACTGTAAAAGAGAGTGTAGCTCATTTTGAGGTTCAAATGAGGGTCTAACTTTTTTCTTTTAAGGAGAAAACATACCCAGTCATCATGCTTATGAACTACAAAAGGATCTGTACACCTGAGACTGATGTCACATCGTGTCAGCTGTACTCACAAACACTTTTTGAAAAAGGAGAAAACATGTGCATCAGTTACATAACACAAGTTCGAAAGAGATTTTCTCTTTTTTTAATATTTATTTTTGAGAGAGAGAGAGAGAGAGAGAGAGCAAGTGAGCATGAGCGGGGGAGGGGCAGAGAGAGAGGGAGACACAGAATCTGAAACAGGCTCCAGGCTCTGAGCTGTCAGTACAGAGCCTGACATGGGGCTCGAACTCACAAACCACAAGATCATAACCTGAGCCAAAGTCAGATGCTCAACTGACTGAGCCACCCAGGCGCCCCTCAAAAGAGAATTTCTAAGAGAACTTTTAACATCCTTTGGAAGTTCGGAGGAGAGAGACGATCTCTGGCTAGAATGGACTATGGAAGTTTGATTTGGGATCTTGCGAAGAACTCATAGTAGCTCTGAGTTTTTAGCGTTTACTCTGTTTCAGGAATTGTGCTAAGCACCTTGAATCTTTATTATAAGAGTGGCGTCCTTTATTAGGCTGGATTATGTTTTTAAACCTTCTCTACAATCCTCTGAGGCTCTAGCATGGATTATCCTGGCTTCTTAGATGGCAACAAGGCCTCGCCCCAGGTCAGCCAGCATACGAGGGGTGAGAAAGGAACGCACGTCGGGTCTGGCTGCCTCCCGAATCCCCACCAGCGGGTCACCTGCAAGCAAACCTCAACCCCAAGCGGACAGTTTGTGGCGCCAGGACGTTGCTCTGGTGTCGCTGATCCACAGAGCGATCCCCCTTCTGCGAGGAATTTAACTCGGAAGTAAATTTGCATCCTGTGAGGCCACAGCACCACAGCCTAAAAAGAAGCAGGTCAGGAAGGGTGTTGGGCGGCAGAAGCCAGCTAGCATAACACAAGGGGCAAGAGGCTGCGGAATCAACCCATCGTGGCTTCCAGCCCCAGCCCTGCCACCTACTAGCTGCGTGTGACCTTGAGTAAAGCGTGTGGTCTCACGAAGCCTCGGTTTTGTCATCTTTAAAATGAAAATGGCGAGAGTACCGACATTTCCGGGTGGCCGCGAAGATCCCAGGAGATGCCGCTTGTGTGTACTAAACCTCAGTAGAAGGGTCCTCGTCACCATCATCAAGGTGCCAGTTCAGTGGCACAGAGGGGTCTCTATCACGTCTGCTTGTCCTGAAAGTTGGAGCCATCCTGTCGGCCTTCCTGTGTAGGGACTTCCTTGCTGGCCTGGAGGAGGCCACGGAACAGATGGGCAGCTCCGGGGGGACACTTTCTTGGAGCTTTGACCTCCCAAGGGAGCTGCCAAGTGAAAAGACAATCACTAGAGAGGAAGGCTGAATCCTTTGTGTGCTGGTCCATCAGGGACTGAACCAGGGCCACCCAAGTCATTTGTCATCTGCTAATGGGGCTGATCAATGGCCAGAGGGTGGAAGCCGGGCGGGGCGGGGGGCGGGTTGCTTACTGCTCACAGCCACCGGATCCACACTGCGGCCTTCAGGATGACTGCGCTGGCAAGGTTATTTTTTTTTTTTCTCAAGAATGGGTGCTATATTTCACAGATAGGTTCCTGCTGCTTCTGAATGCAGAAAAGTCCATGAGTTTGTTTATCTATTTATTTATTTAATGCTTATTTTTTGAGAGACAGAGGGAGAGACAGTGTGAGCAGGGCAGGGGCAGAGAGAGAAGGAGACAGAGAATCCAAAGCAGGCCCCTCGCTGCCAGCACAGAGCCAGACCGGGGGGCTCGAACCCACGAACCGTGAAATCATGACCTGAGCCAAAGTTGGATGCTCCAAAAAATGAGCCATCCAGGTGCCCCGGAAAGTCCATGAGTTTAACCCACATGCGCGTTTAAGTTGAAGTCCGATTACTAATTTAACCCACTTTGCAAGATGGTGTGTAAGGAACCTCCGGGGCCGCACTCTCCCCCAGCTCCCTCTCAGGACCACACTGATGTACAAAGGCCTCTTTGCCTCCCTCTGACTCTCAGGGTCCAGTCGGCTTTCTCCACTTCTCTGCACCTGCCACTGCCCAGTGTTTACCCCCTACGACTGGCTGCAGAAGGGGACCTTTTCCCCAGGCCCCATTTCTTTTTTTCTTTTTCTTTTAATTAAAAAATTAAAAAAAAATTTTTTCTTACATTTATTCATTTTTGAAAGAGAGGGAGAGAGAGAGACAGAGTGTGAGCAGACAAGGGGCAGAGAGAAGGAGACAGAATCTGAAGCAGGCTCCAGGCTCTGAGCTGTCAGCACAGAGCCCGACTTGGGGCTCGAACCCACAGACCGTGAGATCATGACCTGAGCTGAAGTCGGACGCTTAACCAACTGAGTCACCCAGGTGCCCCTAGAAGAATTTTTTTTTTTTAAGTTTATTTAGTTTTGACACAGAGAGTGAGTGGGAGAGGGGCAGAGCGGGAGAGAGAGAATCCCAAGCAGACTGTGCACGTCCGCATGGAGCCCAAGGCAGGGCTCGAACTCACAGACCGCAAGATCATGACCTGAGCCAAACCCAAGAGTCGGACGCTTAACTGACTGAGGCCACCCAGGCATCCCCCTCACCAGGCCTCCTTTCTCAAAGCTTCTGAAGAACACGGGCCTTTGCTCTGGGGAACTAGACGGAAGACAAGAAAATAGTGAGCGTGGGAAAATTGCAACCCTAGGAAACCTTACTTCCTGTACTTACAGCCTGTACTTCCCGCTCAGGCAGGGTGTAAAGTGGGGGAGTTCAGGGACCAGACCCTTGTCACCTTGTGCGTGGCAGACAGTCCTCTCCCCTTCCTGACACCAGTTGGAGGGGCAATTTTAGAAGAAAAGTGCACACGTTTATTTGCTCTCACCTTGTGAGCTTCTTGAGGTCAGATATGCTTTTGACTTCTTTCAAAACACAGTGGGCATTTAATAAATATTGACCGACCAAACTCCCCTCAAGTGAGCCCACTGGGACTCCATCCTGGAAGGAGACTGTATTAATACATTTTGGTTGGAAGGTATATGGATTTGCTTAATTGTAGGCTTTCACGAGACATTTAAAAAACACCACGGTGGTAGATGGTATTATTATGTTTAATCAAATAAGGTACCTTTGAGGTTTCTTACACTTTCATCAAACATCAGTGAATACCCGTCAAAATCTCCACTTCACCTTTAAGCCTCACCCGAAACGAAATTCGGATCACCCAGTGATATGTACACTCTGATTTGTCTTATGATGGGAGGTGCTCAAAGCGTTGTCTTCAGAATCCAACAGACCTGGTTCAAATCCTGTTACTTAAATAGCTGTATGACCTTAAAATTTTTGCTTACCTTCTTTGGCTGTAAGTTTTCCTTTTCTTCTTTTTCGTTTTCTTCCCCCCCCCCCCCAAAAAAATAAAGAGTTTTGAGCATTCAACAACATCTCCGCGGACCACGCATGGCCAGCACAGAGTGCTATTGACAGCTGAGAACTCAACAGAGAGTTCATTCATTTGGTCAACAAACACACGTTGGGTCTTTGCCATGCGCGTGTCATGGCTGATCATGACCCTGCCCCCGTCCGCAGTTTACGCTCTCATGCTAGAGTTTGTAGTTTTGTGCTAGTTAACACGGTCAAGTCCGGCCTTTCACGGGAATATTATTTTTTGAAGTGGGTTTAGTGACCCAAGAGCAAAAGACTTTCTTGTTCCTGTCAGATCCTTTCTCCCACCTACCCCACCTGCTCTCACCAGACATTACCAAAAACTGTATGTGGACGAATGGGAACAACATTTAGGTTTTGATGAGGTGATGTCTGGTTTTTTGTTTTTAAATTAAATATCACAGGTAAATTGCTAGTCCGTGCCAGAAACCAAAATACAGACATTGCCACCGTTTCCAAGAGAACCGCGTCAGCCCAGCCTGTGTCCCCTGGAGGGTCCCCCCGCCCCCCAACTCCCTCAGGTAGTAATCAAGAAAGAAATCAGCACTGGTAACCAGGATGTGATGCATGGTGCTTTATTACACATTCTTTGCTTTCCCCTCGAGCATGTTTTCTGTTGAATTTCTTTAAGCTTCTGCACACGGTTCAGAGGGTAATACCATTAATTAGACCAACAAGGTAATGTAATGAAAGGTATGAGCCTTTGCAGTGCATGAGATTTGTCCCTGATTAACAGAGGAGCCCCTCCCATTGTGAGGCTTTGGTCTGTACTATCTGAGGATAATGCTCCGATTGTAATTAAAACTGGGGAAGACATTTCACTCTTCCCGCAAGTGGAAGACGAACAGTTGAAAAGCAGAGGACCAAACTCATCACTTAGAGAAGTCAAAGAGATATTCCAAAAAAGCCCCAAAGAGGCTTGACTTATAATTTGCAACCCAAAGATTGCCAGTGATGTTACACATCAGTCTTTGTGGAAGAAAAAAACTTTAAGATTATTTTGACAAGCTAGAGTTTTGACTGAAGTTGAGGGAAGCTAAAAGCGTTACTTGAAAATGTAATTATGTGAAGTTTCCATTATCTTCCTCCCTTTCAAAAGTCTCTCGACCCAGCAGGCAATTAGACGTGAAAGAGGGCAGACAGGTTTGTGTGGTGCACAGTGTGATTTCTTCCCAAGGACACACACACCTGGTGTGGCTTACTGTTTCCAGCTTCCTTGGAAAGGACAGGAGGTGGGGTGGGAACGGTCAGTCTGGCCGGTGAAGGGATCTGGACATCGTCAACAGCTGTCTCTTCTCCGTGGCTGCCCCCATGTTCATTCCCAGACACCTGTTTGGGTTTTTTTTTTTAACGTTTATTTATTTTTGAGACAGAGAGAGACAGAGCATGAACGGGGGAGGGTCAGAGAAAGAGGGAGACACAGAATCTGAAACAGGCTCCAGGCTCTGAGCAGTCAGCACAGAGCCCGACGCGGGGCTCGAACTCACGGACCGCGAGACTGTGACCTGAGCCGAAGTCGGACGCTTAACCGACTGAGCCACCCAGGCGCCCCCTGTTTGGGGTTTTTTTTTTTTTTTGCCTTTGGGGGGGACCTAAGAGATTCTTAGGGATGTTTGACAGGTCATAGATGTCCACCCCGAGGCTGTTGTCCTCTGAGTATAGACTTGAGCCAGGAAAGCTGGTACAACACATAAGAATCCTTTCCTTCCCCATCACACCCGGTGGAGCTGAAGAATCAAGGCACCAGCCAATTGGACAGAGCCCCGCTGGGAACACGCAAATGCCACCAGAGGCCTTGTGTTCTGCCCTGGTCCTCTCGGGCTGTCTGTGCGCCTTCTCCTGCATTGGTGACTTTCGGCTGTCAATCAAACGGCACCATTATTCAAATTCATCAGGGTTTAGATTCGGGCACACTCGCTAAGTGCCAAGCGGGGATGATCATGGAAAGCCTCAGCCATCAGCCGGTAAAGCTAGCCGTCATCCCAACAGCTCGCTTTTGGAGAACACTTAAGCCTGCACTCCCCCGGAAGCGGCATCGTTGACACGGATTCTCGAAGCAGACCACCGTGCTGCTCAGCATACCCACGTGGCCGGCAAGAAAGCAGAGGTCCAGGCGGGTCAAGCGACGTGCCCAGCGACACCGAGGTCCCGGAGACAGAGCCAGGCTCTCTGCTCCTCTCCAGGGCCACCGCTCCGGCTGGGGCACTCAGCATCTCTCTGCCACGGCCCCCTCCGGCCCCTGACACCTCACTGTGGCCCCCGAGGCACTGTAGCGCCCGCCCTGGCTTTCTCCCTACCGTGGTCCGCGTTCCGGCCACACCGAGATTCTCGCATCCTCTCCCAGATTTCTCGAGGCTGCTGGTGCTGTCTGCAGTCCTGTTCCCTGTTCTCCACGCAGAAAACTCCCACTGGCCGTGAAGTGGCGCTTCCAGGAGGCCTTCCAGACTCCCAGACACTGAGCCCCTCCTGCGTGCTCCCGCGGCCGGCTCTAGTAAATCTGTATCGAACATCTGCTGGGTTCCAGGTGCTGCTGGAGTCCTGGGAGATGAAGCGGTGAACAGCAGGGAAAGCAGGGGAGAGACACTGTAAATAAATGTGTGAGGAACATAAGCAGGCGAAGGGGGACGGAGCGAGGGTGGAGAGCGAGCTCCTTTAGGTCAGGGGTCAGGGCAGGCCCCGTGCAGAGAGGTCAGGGGTCAGGGAAGGCCCCGTGCAGAGAGCGGGAAGGGGGTGAAGTGTTGAGCCTTGTGGATGTGCAGGGGACAAGCATCTCAGCGGAAGAAAAAGCAGGTGCACGGGGCCGTGAGGCTACAGCCGCTTGGCGTGTCTGAGGGAGGAGGCTCAAGCAAGTAGGAGAGGAGGCGGGAAGAAATGGCGGGCAGAGGGGCAGCTGGGCCACAGCCTGCAGAATGGCCGAGAACGGGGAGCTCGGGAATCTGGGGAGCCGGACAAGGTGCTTCCGCACGGGCCCACTCACTACGCTGCGCTCAGGGTTTAACAGACTCGACCCTCCCTCCCTTTGTGTTGCCGTCGGTTTACTCTGTGGTCTTCCCGCTGCTTCCCGTGAGCTCCGTGAAGGCAGGCAGGGCCCGGGTCTAGTTGATCCCTAGGGCCTTCACAGCCCTGCCTCCTGGAAAGTGCCCAACAGATAACGCGTGAAACGGTTCCCAGACCAGCCTGCTTCCTCTTAGACGCCAGAGCCATTAGCCAAGCGGAGGGCGGGGCTGTTCGTGTTCTGGGTCATGTGACCCTCCCCCAAATTCCAACCGACCAAAGGGGAGCTGGGCACCTAAGCCTGGCCGGTGCTGTGCAGGGTGCCTCGGGTGCATGGGGAGGAGGCCGCCCATAGGGGGACACCGCCACTCCTCAGGCCCCTCCCCCGGAGACACTGTGGGCAAGACGCCTGTGAAACTCTCTCCTCCTCCCCGCCGTCTGACTCTCTTGCCCTCTCCTCCCCAGGAAACGGGCAGCACCCATCCACTACTCGGGAACACATTCGGTGTCTTCTCTGAAGTTATTTTCTCCTTTTGCAATGGGTCACCCCGGTCCCTGCTGCTGGGCAAAGTGCACAAAATGCACCTCGTCCGCAGCTTTGTACTTCTGCGGCGGGGAAGAGTGGGGGGGATTGGCTTTGGCGGGAAGGGGGGTGGGGGGACGGGGCGGGGGAGCGCCCTGTGTGCCCTGTGTGCGTATGGATTCTGTGGGTTGGCTTGAAAGGCTGACCTTTTGTTGGCGGAGTAATTTTAGTTTTCGTTGGCGCCCAAGACAAAGCAGGCTTTCAACCCACCCGCAGCATATAGGCGGCCAGGATTTTTTTCAATGAGATTGTAGGAGATTTGCCAAGTCGTTTGGGGCCTGTAAATTAGGCCTTGTTTAAAAATTTAGATAAAGCCCGATGTGAGAGAGAAATGCTTTCATAACACGAAACGGGAATCACGCTGAAAACCCCTTTCAAGTTAAATGGAACCGTTCTCGGGAAGCACAGGGACGTGAAATGCTTCAAATGTCAAAAGAGTTTTCATTTATTGTCCCAAGTGAAACGAAGGCGTTTTCTGTGGCTTTCTAGTTGAGACGCACATGTAAATGGAATTCGTTTGGAGAATGCCCCTCCTGTTTCGGAATCCCTTGTCACAGACCTGCCTGATTCCGTCCCATCTGTGCTGTAACCCCGCGAGGGGTGGGTCCCCCCGTCCCCGGTGTCCCGAGAGGAGGAGCGCCGTTCTGTGATGGGCGCTCCTGCCACCAGCATGGCATCTTTAAGCCGCAACAAAACTGGAAGTATCGTCACGTCTTAAACTTGCCTTCCGAAGAGGCCACTTGTTGGACCGTCTGGAGGGGGTCTCGTGGATAACCAGTGAAAGGTGTCGGGGTTGGCTTCTGTGGGTTAGTGTCTGCCATTGTTAAGAAGCCTTTGTTCTTTCTCTGAGAGCCTTTCTGTACCCTGGCTCCCTTATTTACCACTGCTCTCTATGGAGCTGCCTTCCCCATGGGCTGATTCCTTTGATGGGCCGCTGTGTTGCTTAGGGTGTATTAGTTGCAAGGAACAGAAACTCCCAAGTTTAGACCGGCTGCAACGGTAAGGGGCTCTCACGACGGAAAAACGTCCAAGGCTTCCAGCACTTTCTGTGCAATTCCAGTTAAGCCTCTGGTGCAGCTCGGCTCAGCTGACCAAGCCCCGCCTCCTCTTGGCCTCCTCAGTGTCGATTCCAAAGGCCACAGGGGTCTTTACCCTTCCTGCCCCAGGATGGTCACCGCCGGCTGCAGAGTAGCATGCTTCCTCACTCACGTCCAGTGGGTAAGAGCTAACTCTTGTCCGATCTTCAGGAAAAAGTCCCGGACTTAGGTGTGACTGGATCAGAGGCGGTTCCCGAAGCAGGGACGGCGGAGGGGCGAGGGAAGAGTGCAGGTGGGTGGTGCCGTTGCCTTCCCCCTAAAGCCGCGAGCCCTGGACTGCTGCTATGCTGTGGCATGCTGGTAAATGTTTAACGAGTGACTCTCCCAGAAACAAAAAGAGAGGCAAGAGTAATAATAATAATAACAATAATAATACTAACGCAGACTTGGCTGGTTCCTGGGGTGTAAATCATCCTGCCATGGACGATTTTAAGCAACGGATGTGATACCACTGAACATACACTTGGGAACAGAAGCACATACGTAATTGGCTCTCAGGCCAGTGCCGCAGGGTGACCCTTCCTCCAATGTCTGCGGGCCGCACAGAGGGCAGTACGGGTCCCCAAGCCAAAAGCAGAGAAAGGGAAAAGGTGCGGATGTGGGGGGCCCTCAATCCGGCCAGCCGTAGCATGCCCAGGCTTCTCTCCTGACCCTGCATCAGCCTGGTCCTTCCCAGGCCAGCATGAAGCCCACTGCCAGCCTCTCTGTACCTGTGGGTAGTGGAGACAGTTTAACTTGGACTAGAAAGTCAAGCTGGGGCCCCCGGGCGAGTCCTTGGACCTTTCTTGGTAGCTTCAACCATAAAAGGATTGTAGGAATAGCCTCTCCCCCGAAGGGCCACCGTGAAGATCAGACGAAATGCCACCTGCCTGTCCAGTGTGTCCCTCACGCCATGGGGACCACAGTTCAACACCAAGTGTAGCCCAGACAGGCCTGGGTTCAAATCCCAGCACTGCTGTGTATGAGCTGTGTGACTGTGGAGAAGATCCTTAACCTCTCTGAAACTTTGCTTTCTCATCGGTAAAAATGAAGGAGAATAATGGACCTTATCTGGAAGGGTTGTTGCAAACATTGAATAAGATAAAGCATATGAGGGCACAATAAAGATAAAAGTCGTTGTTTTTTATAATTTCACAGCTAGTACATATTGATTACCCCCACACCCTGCAATCCCCTGCTCTTCCGGCAGCAGCCTCCAGTTTTTGTTTTGGAGGTCCGTCTTTCCCTGGTGTTTAGGCTAGGAGGCTCATGGAACATCCCCTATCCCCACCTCACCCCACGTCCTGCTGTTTAAGCCAAAGGGTATAGTTACATCCCATCACCACTGTTACTAGTTTAGAGGTCCAGTCAGAATTCATCCAGGAGCTTCTGTGAAAGCGACTAGGAAGTGACTCGCTCTGCACTGAGACCTGGAAGACCAGAAGGGTGGAGCTGCTGCATCCATTTTGCCACCATGAGGTAGGAGCCGAGTAGCGTCTGTATGAGCTGACAGATGGCGGGAGCTACAGGCGTTTGAGTCTTGGATCAAGAACCTCATCCTTGGATATTTCGCCCCTATATTCGGTTTATTCTTAAGCTAGTGAGGGCTGGGAATTTTCATCAGTTGCAACCACGAGACTCCTGTCGGGCACACTACAGCTGGAGAAACAGCCTCAGAAAGTGGCGCAGGCGGGAGGGCGTAGCAGTGCCCGGAGTGGTGCAGCAGAGACACCCGCCAGGCTCTCCGGCTCCAGATCCTGTTTCCTCCCACCCCGGGCTCTGCCACTACCTCCACAGGATCTTCCTCGAGCTTCCAGCTGGCGGCCCTGGCGTGCACGGTGGAGAAGTGTGACTGCAGACTGTGCACGTGGCAACTTCTCCCGTCACACGGCGTCCTTGCGAGAGAGCTCAAGCACGCGAGCCTGCAGCCTCGGGCTGGTTGGATTTGTCCCAGGGAATCAAGTGGAGAAAATTCCCAGACAGTCCATTCCCCTGCGTCGTCGAGGGAGCCTGTGGGTATAATGCACCTTTGTGGGTTGTGTGTCTGAAGCACTGTGCCGTTTGCATAAAGGAAGAAAGAAGAGTCGTGAGAGAGACCTTGGGGTCGACTGTCTTAGTGTCTCAGCACACATTCTGGCAAGCACCCCCAGGTTTTTAATAAATGTTATTTTGATTGGGCTTTGAAGTTTGGAGACGACAAAGTGACACATTTTCACAGTTCCCTGTCAAACCAAAGCATGACTGCCAAACTGTTAAGTTAAAAAAAAAAAAAAAAAAAGGCAGGAAAGGGAGCAGCTTGCGTGAAACATCTCCATTACGTTTTCAAGGTTCTTGGGGGGGGGCTTTGCCTTCCCCCCACTATCATCTACAGGTACATTTAATGTCGTGGTGCTTCCTGGGGTGGCTGACGGTGGGGTGGAATCTCAGGAGAATGTTTGCAAGAGTGTTGTAGTCAAAAGGCACTGTCAAGGGAGGGTGTTTTCATTTTAAAACAAACTTTTATAGGGCCGCCTGGGTGGCTCAGTGGGTTAAGTATCCGACTTCGGCTCAGGTCATGATCTCGCAGTTTGTGAGTTCGAGCCCCGCATCAGGCTCTGTGCTGATGGCTCAGAGCCTGGAGCCTGCTTCGGATTCTGTGTCTCCCTCTCCCTCTGCCTCTTCCCCACTCGCACTCTGTCTCTCTCTCTCTCTCTCTCTCTCTCTCTCAAAAATAAATAAATGTTAAAAAAAAATTTTAAACAAACTTTTATGAAGCATGGCATCTCTCTAGTGGTTTCTTTGTGGGGGAATTAGATGTGAATCCCTTTATAAATAGAAAAATCCTTCTATAGAGGAAAGAATCACCCTGGTGTCTTCGTCAGAAAATGCCTCCGCCGTAAAAGCTAGATTAGCGACACACACATAATGAAGAACGGTCTGTGTCGAGAAGTAGCCTGAAGATTAATGGCACAGGTTCCAAAGTGTTCTGAGAAAGTTGAACAAGCCTCCAGCGGGAGAATCCTTCCTTTTGGAGAAACCTTTCCTTTATTTTATGCTTTGGTTTGTTCATCTCACTTCTGGTCATTTTCCTGCCCCACCCCCTGCCCCCCGAAGCGGCAGGTAATGATCCCCTCCTACGCAAGTGATCGTGCATTGCTCTGAGCCAGGGCTGGACAAACGAAGCCAAGAATCCAAGTAGAGGACCGTGTAGAGGCCCATCGTTTGGCCTCATCCCACCGGCATCACCCGCGTGCCTGACTTGACCACCTCACCTTGGAAGAAGAGCCTGGTGTGGGGTGTGGCTGGCCCCGAACAAACTGATCACCAGTACTGGACCAGAAGAGTAACTCAAGATACTCACCTGTGATATGATAGATGGTGCCCTATTTGGGAGGGGGAGTGAGACACGACCTCAGATGATCAGATCTCCTGGTTTTGAGACGCTGTGGTACGCAGCATCATGCCCCCCCCCCAGAGACGTCCGTGTCCTCATCCCCCAAACCTCACATGGCAGAAGGGCCTCTGCAGACGTGAGGTGAGATGATCGTGCGTTGTCTGGTGGGCCCAGCGTCCCCGCGAGAGCCCTTATGAGAGGAAGGCAAGACGAGCAGAGGCAGAGAGGAGGTGTGTTGGTGGAAACAGGTCAGAGAGATGTCCCTGCTGGAAGGGGCCACAAGCCAAGTCATGTAGGCGGCCCTAGCAGCGGGAAGAGTCGAGGGAATGGATTCTCCCCCGGGGTCTCCAGGCGCATGCAGCCTTGCGACACCTTGATGCGAGCCATGGAAGGCACATTTTCGGACTTTTTTTTTTTTTTTTTAAGGCGCTGAGTTTGTGGTAATTTGTTACAGCAGCGATAGGAAACTAATAGAGACATCCGCTGTCAAAGGCATTAAAGTAACACACACCCCTGGGCTCTCAGATCACAGAACATAATTCATGCTTTCTTTGATGATGCAGAAGACACTTCAGGCCCCTACCGTGCTTTGGGCACATGCTTCTGAAAACACGTTTCTGTTACATTAGTGCCGCTTAAGAAAGAGCTTGAACTGATGGGTTGTGAAACTCGCCCGCTTCTCCCGTACTGTTTGAGAAAACAACAACCACAAAAGACGATCATTTGGAGTGGGAAGTTTGAAAAAACAACAACCACAAAAGACGACCCTGGAGCTTCACAGAGTTGTGAGCTGTCCCGTCCTGAGTTCTGTGTCATCGTGCCTAGTTCCGTCGCCCTCCGAGGGTGCCACCGATGTGTCCGATGCTATGAGACAGGAGAACCAGGGTAAATACAGGGTTTGCAGAAGGGGGGACCCATACTTCCCCCTCTCTTTGCATGCCTGTTTCTCATTAACATCACGAGGCGTTATGAGGCTGCGTCCAGAAGGCAGTGGCTGCCATTGACTGGAAAATAGCCAGTGCACAACAGTCTGGGCTCACAGACACTACGCTCGCACTTGAACTATTCCTTCCCCCAGGGAACTTTCTCCCCAGCGAATATATCATATACTTCCTGACTCTATTTTTTTTTTGTTTTGTTTTATAAAGCCTGGCTGATAAAAGATGAAAAGATCACTAAGGATTTCTTCCCTTTTGGCTTAAAATTTTCCATCTCATAACCACACGTGGAGAATCTGTCTTCAAAAATGGATTATGTGTCGGCAGGAGGTTGGATGCTTCAGTCCTCGTGTCACTGCAGGTTGCCTGCTGCACCATAAACGAAGCCTATGCATTATGTCTCCCGGGCCGTGGTCACTCAATCACAGCAATATGAAGGCAGGGCAAAGGTGGGGGGGGAACCTGGCCCTTGGGCACTGTGTGGGGAGCTCTGCCTGCATTTGGGGCAGTGGGTCTAGACAGCTCCGCTTCCTTCCCCCCACCATTCAGTCACATCCTGTTTATGCAGCCCGGCACAGGCTGGCTTTGTTTGGTAAGTTGCCTTCTATAAGGGATGGTCAGCAGGGCAGTCCAGGGCTCTCTGACGAGCTCACTGTGGGCTTTGGAGGGGCTCCTAAAGGTCACCTAGTGCTGGCAAAGATGGTTCCTAGGGCTAGAATGCACTTCATGTTTCCAGCCCATTTTTCTTCTTCAGCAAGAATCCACTCAGGGGATGGGTAAGTTTGCAAATTTGCCCTGACTTACTGTGCGCATGTAATAAAAAGAAGAAGGAGAAGGAGAAGGAGAAGAAGAAGGAGGTGAAGGAGGAGGAGGAGGAGAAGAAGAAGGAGGAGGAGGAGGAGAAGGAGAAGGAGAAGAAGGAGGTGAAGAAGGAGGAGGAGGAGGAGGAGAGGAAGAAGAAGGAGGAGGAGGTGAAGGAGGAGGAGGAGGAGAAGGAGGAGGAGGAGGAGGAGGAGGAGGAGGAGAAGGAGAAGGAGAAGAAGGAGGAGGAGGAGGAGGAGGAGAAGAAGAAGAAGAAAGGAGGTCAAGCGGCTCAGAAATGGGGCTGTGGAGTCCAGCTGCTTAAGGTAGAACTTGGCTTTGCCTTGTAATAGCCGCGTGAACTTGGACAAGTCCCCCAGCCTGCAGGTGTCAGTTTCCCCACTTGTAGTATGGTGGGGGAGGGGGATGAGAATGGTACCCACCCCACAGGTATTACGCTGAGGGGGGTGAGGGGGATGGAGTGAATGCCAAGCTGTTTGCATGGGCTCATGCCGAGTGTTGAGTAAATATTAGCTTTTTGTTGTTGCTGCTGCTGTTAATTGGGTGAGATGATGTCATGGATTAGTTAAGCCCAAGGCTCTGAATTCTACAAATCCTCTGTGCCGGCTCCTGGCACTGGGGCTTTGGGCCAGTCCCTGACTGCCCTGACTGGGGTGCCCCAGTACAGCCATACAGCCGTGAGGGGTCAATGTGAGATACCTGGTCAGGGCCGGCACCTAGGTAGCCAGAAGGAAGTCACGGCTTCCTTTCGCCACTCTTCCTACGCCCCCTGCTGCTACCACTGTTATTAGTAACGGGGTGGCTCTTAGGCCTCCTTAAATCATCCTGTCCCTTTTGCCGTGTTCTCTACGGGGACCCTAGCAAATGTAATCCACCGGTGCTTATGGGCTTTCCCTGCTTCAGGTGTAGCTGTGTCTGTGTGTGTGTTGTAGCTGATGTGAAATAATCAGACCGGCGGTACCCAACCACGGCGATTTGGCAATGTCCGGAGACAGTTTTGGGATGTCACAACTAAGGGGGGGGGTGCTGGTATCTAGTGGGTGGGGGGCCAGGGATGCTCCTAAAATCCCTACAATATATTAGGACAGCCCCTGACCCCAAACGTCAACAGTCCAAGGTTGAGAAACCCTGAACTAGATGATCTCACAGGTGACGTATCGGTTGTCCGCACCCTGATTTGTTTTATCCCGTCGATTTGTTGTATTTCCTTATTCCAGTGTCTGTTTACATTGAGGTTTGTTGGCATATGGAAAGTCACGGTTGCCCAGGAAGCTAAAGGGTAAAAATGTGCTCTCTGTCCCCGTTCTTGTATCTCAATCTCAATACATCCAGTCCAAAGGAAGGAGGAAAGCAGGCCCTGAGGGCAGAGTGAAAGGAGGGAGGGTGTAGGTGGGGCCCTGGACCCCAGGATTCTGGCCCCCTTTCCACCTCTCTGGGCTTCAGGTTTCCCACCTGGCAAACGAAGGGGTGGGACCAGATGGAAGTTGCCATTCGGCTCTAAAATTCCTAATTAGAACTTTAAAATCAGATGGTCACCCTGTCAAGGTCCTGGTGGAGACTAACTTGCATGGTGGAGACAGTGTTGTCTGATCCTCCCTACCCCCGCCTCCTCCAAAAGGAGGTGAAATGAATTGGAGTCACCTGTGTGCCGTACCTTGAGCCCTTGGGATTGGAGAGCCCTTGGGATTGGAGAGCCTTTGGGATTGGAGGCTGCTTGTGTTGGTTGGACACTTCTGGCTGTCCTCTGTCCCTAAAAACCCTTACCATCATGACAGTGACAGCAGCTGGCAGCTTCAGGAGCCAGGCGCCATCACTTCTCCCGCCTTACAGATGGGGAAACTGAGGCACGGTTGTTGATCACAGGTGGGAGAGCTGGACGGTCGGAGTCTCCCCCACAAAGTAAGACACGATCACTCCAAGTTGCAAGAAGCGATCCCTTCCCCGGCAAGCCCGTGCACACGCTTTACTACTCGGCTAAATTTCAGATGAAGCTCATTGGTGAGATGCCACCGTCCTTAGGAGGGGAGAGAGAAGACCAGAGGGAACATAGAGGGGAAGTAGCCGAAGTTATATATTGCTCCCCGCCCCCCACCCCGCCAAATGCATGCTCGTGTGATTGAGGGGAAATCCGACCTGAGGTTCAGACGTTTCACAGGGAGATGAAACCCTGAGAGCTCTGATTTCAAAGGGGTCCCTCTGAAGAGCCTGGCCCCTGGTGACGCGTCACACAGGCTGCCTGGAGAGCCCGTCCAGTCCCAGCTTTCTGATTCCTTTGTTAGCCGGCTGTGTGTTCTCTCTGCGATGGGACTCCCCCTGTACCTTGGATGTGTAATGGGAGGCGTGCAGTGAAAATAGAACTAGGATAACCTGGGTAGAGCTCATCAGAAAGGGCAAGAGGTGATAGAAATGGGGCCAGGCAGAGTCACCGTCGGCATAATTCTCGTCAAAGGAATATCATGATATGAGCTTTCCCGTTTTACTGAGCACCTACCACGTGCCAGGTACCAAGCTAAGTTCTTTGCTGGCGTTAACTGTTTCAGCGTCCCAACAGCCCCAGGGGGCAGGTGGGAGGAAAGTTGAGGCTCAGAAATGTCACAGGGCTCACCAAGGCCACAGGGTGGGACGCGGTGGACACACAGGTAGCTTGAGCAGGACCCGCGCTTTCGGTCACCCTCCTCAGATACCTCTCACTGGCTCTCTGTCCAGTCATCCAAGAGCTTTTATAAGTGACGGTACCCGGACTCCACCTTCCAAAGCTTCTGCTCAGTTAGTCCTGGATGGGGCCTGGGCATGGTATCATTTTTTTTTTTAACTCCCCAGGTGATTGTGTGGGGAGCCCGGGTTAAGAACCAGTCACGTATAGGGCACCTGGGTGACTTGGTTGGCTGAGCGTCCTTTGTCGGCTCAGGTCATGATCTCATGGCGTGTTGAGTTTGAGCCCGGCGATGGGCTCTGTGCTGACAGCTCAGAGCCTGCAGCCTGCTCTGTAATCTGTCTTCCTCTCTCTCTCTCTGCCCCTCCTCCGCCCATACTCTGTCTCTCTCTCACTCTCTCAAAAATAAATAAACATTGGTAAAAAAAAAAAAAAAAAGAACCAGTCATGTATAAATGTGAGTGTGAATCTGTGTATCTGAACACGTGTGTGTGTGTGTGTGTGTGTGTGTGTGTGTGTGTGTGTGTGTTTGTATCTCTGTGCGTTGTATTAGTTTCTAAGTGCTGTTGTAACAAAGTCCTAAGTCTGGGTGTCTTAAGAGAACAGAAACGTATTCTTTGTCCGTTCTGGAGGCTCTGAGGGAGAGAGTCTGTTCCGGGCCCGTCTCCCAGCTGCTGGTGGCTACGAGCAGTCCCAGCGTCCTTGGCTCCGAGGCTCGCCATTTCTGTCTCTGCCTTCGTGTCCCCATGGCACTCTTGCTGGGTGTCCTTGTCTCTCTCCATAGGTCCGTTCCTCTTCTTATAAATAGGGCGCCAGTCGTTGGCTGTAGGGCCCTTACTAGTCCAATAACTCATCCCAACTGGTCACACCTGCAAAGAACCAGTTCCGAATGAGGTCACATTCTGAGGTTCCCAACGGGCAGGAATTTTGGAGGGACGCTATTTAACCCACTGTGTCTATGTGCCTGGGTATGCGTGCGTGCGCAAATCACTGAGGTTGTGTTAAGAATGGCTCTCCTCTCGAGACCCGTAAGGCCCTGGCCACGGTAGAAGACCATCGTGTCTGTTTCTGGAGAGTCAGCAGGGAGACGGGTCCTCTCCCCAAAGATGGGGTTGAGTGTTCCTCTTGAATGGGTCTTGGGTCCTTCTACTTCTCCATCCACAGGCCACACCCCCATCCAGGCCGCCATCGTCTGTCATCCGCATGGACGGCAGCAACCACCCCGCCGGTCTCCCTGCCTCCCGCCTTGCAGACTCTGCAAGCCCCCACTTCCACCATTGCACGCAGTTCATTGCGAACCAGCAGCCAGTCTTCTAAATGCCAAAGCTAAACTTGTTACTTCTCAGCCAAGGCCCTTCAGTGGATCCTGTTGTCCTCCTGAGAGCCTTTCCGGTCTCTCTGTCCAGCATCACCTAGTGCTCTCCCCATCATGAAGGTGCTTCTGTGCCGGAAGCACATCTCCTGGCTCTTTTCTTCAGGCCATCCTCTGTGTGGTCCCTCTGCCTGGAAGGCGGGACAGACGCCATCCCAGGGACCCTGAAGGCTGATGCGCTCAGGCAGGTCTGTGATCCCCCCGGGGGCCCCGCAGACAGCATAGAGTAAGCCAGGGAGAGTCCTGTTTGGGCCTCTCCTTGAAACCTTGAGTCGGGCAAAGAAACTGGTAAATAACCCCACTGAGATTTCTCCAGCCACTTTCCAAGCTGGAAATGAAATGACCAGCTGTAAAAATGTGATGCATAACACAGACCAGCTTAACGGTTTTCTGAAACATTAAAAATGAATGTTGAGCATCAACACTTTTAGTGGTCAAATGTCCCCCATGGAGCTCCATGTCTGGAAATTGTCCCTGTGGGGGACATCGGGGACCATGGCTGTGGGCCTGTTTGGGATGGTATAAATGCCCTGTGGAGGAGAGGCCGTTTAGGGGTGAGCTGGGCTTAAACGGCTCAGGCAAGGGGCACAGAAGCTTTCTCCCTAATCTCTGCTCTCACCAGTTGTTTGTAAACTTCAGAGGCTTTTCACAACCCTAGCTTGTTTTATGCAATGCGGAGGGCAGGCCTGTCCGAGGCCCGGAGCCGGCCAGCGCCTATGGCTGCTAGGTACTCTGACCCACGTCCTGTGATGTTTTTAGCCATCCAGGGCAGGGAGGCGAGGCTCACATTCCCAGTGGCTGCCTGTGGCTGCCCGTAGGGCTGCCCCTTTCCGTAGATCAACTTTGAATCTTACTGGCTTCTGGAACTCGGAATTCCCCGCCCCCCAACTTCCTCATCCCCTTGGGGGCAGAGGGAAGGATGGGAGACTTCTTTCCCTAACTTGTGCCGCTACTAAGCACCCCAGGTGGAGGTGGAGGGAAGAGCCACAGGCACAGCCCAGAACAAAAGGTTGTTGGAGAAATGCGCGCAGTTTGTTCGGGCCTGAAACAGCAATATCTTTAAAAACACAATCTGCTGGGGGCTCCTGGGTGGCTCAGTCGGTTGGGCGGCCGGCTTCGGCTCAGGTCACGATCTCGCGATCCGTGAGTTCGAGCCCCGCATCGGGCTTTGTGCTGACAGCTCAGAGCCTGGAGCCTGTTTCAGATTCTGTGTCTCCCTCTCTTTCCGGCCCTCCCCTGTTCATGCTCTGTCTCTCTCTGTCTCAAAAATAAAATAAACGTTAAAAAAAAAAAATTTTTTTTTAAAAACACAATCTGCTGCTTAGCTAAGTTTAAAAAAAAAAAAGCACCCCTTTGTATTTTAGATAATAAAGCTCAAAATTATTCACTATGTTAGATGCTGCTTAATACACTTATGGTCTAATGAACTGCCTGATTGGTATTTGCCAGGTTTCAACCGTCTGGGACCCGCTGGGATGTGCTCTGATACTGTGGCAAGTGGACTCAGCCTCTGTTCCGTGTCCGTCGGGGAGGCAGCGGGTTGGGACGTTTGTCATTCCCTTAAAGGCCTCTTAAATACCCACGCCCTTCCCTGCCGGCACAGGTGCTGGGGCAAGGGGTCCGGAGAGGTCTGTGGTGCCAGGGCAGCCTCGAATTGCAGCCATTCCCAGGGGGCAGCCATTGCTGAGATCTTTGGTTTCTGTGCTAGGTCTACCTATCATGTGCCTGAGTAATTAGTACCTTCTTGTCCTACTACTTTCCCGAAGTGTTCACCTGGTGCTTTGCAGCTTCCTTGGCAGGAACCTCGGGAGCTGCAACTTAGTAAGGATCCTACCCTTCCACTGCAAAGCCCGGCCCAAATAGAGAGTCTGCAGCCTATGCTCTGACCTGTAGTCATGCTGCCCCTGGGCCTTTGCGCATGCCATTTGCTCTGCCTGAATAACTTTTTTTTTTTTTTTTTTGAGAAAGAGAGAGAGGGAGAGAGAGAGAGGGAAAGCGTGTACACATGGGAAAGGGGTAGGGAGAGAGGGAGAGAGAGATTCTTAAGTAGACTCCACACACATCATGGAGCCTGAGCCGGGGCTCGATCTCACCACCATGAGTGGAAATCAAGAGTCGGATGCTTAACCAACTGAGCCACCCAGGTGCCATCTTCCTGGATAACTCTGCTCTCACTCCCCATATCCTCACCGCCATCCCCTTTATCGTATTAACTCCTCTTGTTGCTTCGGGTCTCCTATTAAATGCCTCTTTCCTTGGAAAGGCTTACTGAGCTCCCGGGGCCCTGCTCTGAATCTCTCCTTCTGCCAGCACATTTTCATCCATCTCTTGGCTCTTTGATCTGGCTGTATTCTCAGGAAGGCTCTTTAGTGGCACCCTGGTTGTGGGTGACTGTGAACTCACAGTCCCCAGATGAATCACGGGGCCTTACTCCTAGTGGTTGTGGCAAAAGTCCCGAGTCCTTTGTCCATCGCTGAATCAATTCCACTATGAATCTGATTGGCCAGGCTTGGATCTCGGAACTAAGTAGAGTCAGCCCCTCTTAAACCACATGACTTAAAGTGCTGAAACCAGAAGCAGAGGAATGTTCAGATAATTAATACTAAAATACCAGTATAAGGACGTATACTGGGCAGGCGAAAACCAGATGGCCCCTGGAGTGCCATGCGGCCCACTGGACTCCTAGGTTGAGTTGTGGGAGATAGCCCTGCATGTTGCTGCATCAGGTCGGTCTAGATTTGGCCAGCGATGACAGAAAATCTGAGGTAACAGTAGCCTAAGTAAAACAAAAACACAAACAAAAAAACCATTATTCTTCTTTCCCATAAGAGCGAGATGTGGGCAATCCGGGACTGGCATGAGGGCTCCTCCACAAAGTGGAGCTGAAGGGTGTCTTTCAGCTTCCCATGGTGCCATATCCCTGCAGTGTGGCCCCAGAACCTTGAGGGCCAAGAGGGCATACCGGCCGTCACAGCCCCACTCCCAGAAGCAAGACCGAAGAGTCTGGAGTAAGGAGCAGAGGAGGTATACCGGCTGACGTCTAAGGAGGCTCTCTGGAGGAAGCCACCTCCTTCGCACCCTGTTGACCGGAACTCGGTCACATGGCCACCCTTGGCTACAAGAAAAGCTGAGGGTGGCCAAGAGCCCCTGGAAAGTTGTTTTACGCTTGCACGTGACAACAAAAGCACAGTCCCTAAAAGACAAAATTGATAAATTGGACATGAGAAAAATTAAGACCATTTCCTCCGTGAGAGACGCTAATGAGGAGAATGAAGCCACAAGCTACAAACTGGGAGAAAACAGTTGCACGTTGCACGAGAGGCTTGTATCCAGAGCATATCTGAATCCTCAAACCTCAAGAGTAAGAAAACAACCCATTTTTAAAAATGGGCAAAAGACTTGCACAGACACTTGGCCAAAGAGAATAGAGGGCTGGCAAGGAAGCCCATGAAACGATGGCCCACGTCGTTGGCTGTTCAGGGAAGGCAAATTAAAACCACGACAAGGGGCGCCTGGGTGGTTCCGTTGGTTGAGCGTCCAACTCTTGATTTCAGCTCAGGTCGTGATGTCACAGTTCGTGAGATTGAGCCTGCATTGGGCTCCGTGCGGATGGTGAGGAGCCTGCTTGGGGTTCTCTGTCTCCCTCTCTCTCTGTCCCTTCCCCACTCGCTTGCACGCTCTCTCTCTCTCTCTCTCTCAAAATACACTTAAAAAATAATAAAACCATGACAAGTCACCACGACACGCCTGTTGGAATAGCAAAACTCAAAAAGGTGGACAAGACCAAATGCAGGAACCAGACCTCTTAGGAGGAGGTGAGATCGTGTAGGCAGTCCAGAAGGCGTTTCGGTGGCTTCTTATAAAGGAAAGCCTGTAGCTACTGTATGACTCAACAGTCGCACACCTGGATGCTTCCCGTGGAGAAATATGGACTTAACTCCACATAGAACCCTGCACGCAAGCGTTTACAGCAGCTCTGCTGGTAACAGCCCCAAACTGCAAGCGACCCAAACGCCCTTCCACAGATGAATGGAGACACAGGCTGCGGTTCGCCCATACGACGGAAAACCGCTCAGTAGTAAAAAGGAATGAGTTACTGATCCAGGAAATAATCTGGGTGAATCTCAAAGGCATTATGCTAAGTGAAAAAAAAAAAGTCCCCAAACACTGCCTGCTGTATAATTCCATTTATGTGATATTCTTGAGAAGACAAAAATGGGGACGGAGGACAGATTTGTGGCTTCCACACGTTGGGGATGGGGGAGGACGGACAGTCCGGGGCAGTTTTTTGGGTGGTCTAACTGTTCTGTATCCTGATGGTGGTGCCGGTTAGTTACATTTATAGAATTGTGCGTCCCCCAGAAGCCAATTTTATTGTAGAGAGTGTTATTACTCTAGTGGAAAGGAGGCCTGGGTAAGGTGGGGGGAGGCAGTCAATAGCGATCCAACGACCTGTGCCTCACTTTCTAGCACGTTCCCTTGGTTGGGCCAAGGCGGGGTTTCTCAAACCCCGGTGCTTTTGCCATTTAGAGCCAGACAATTCTTGGTTGAGGAGGCCGACCCGTGCACTGGAGGGTGTTTACAGCAATCCCGGTCCCCGTCGTGACAACCAAAATGTCCCAGACGGTGTTGAATGTCCACGGGGGACACGGTTGCCCCTGGTTTTGAGAACCACTAAGCGAGTGTGAGTGTGTTTCCGTTACTTACAACACATGACCTCCAACTGGTGCTTTCCTTTCTCAGAGACCCTGTTGCTTCACTCTGTCTCCATTCCCGGCTCTGTGACAGGTGCTCCGGAACCTGCCAGGTGCAGCCAGATACCCCTGAGGGCGGGACCCCGCGAGGCGGGTGGGGCTGTTCGCTGAACTTCTGCTCCTTGTAGCCTGTGCGGCACCTGCCCCACCGGCCCCTGCCTCCCCCACACCCTCTCCCCGCACCCGCATCACCCCACTCCGTCCCCATATCCGCTACCTGGCGGAGGAGGGCTGAGCCCCCGGGGCAGTTAGTGGCACCAAGTGGTGGTGCGTCAAGCCCACATTTCAGTTACATCTCAAGCCATAGGTATTTCCCTTGGCTCATTTTAAGGCTCAGAAAAGCCATTTCACTGTTTAAATATAGAAGAGCAACAGATTTTAATAATCATCCTCCGGGGCACAGTTTCTCCCGCTGCGTGAAAAAATAATGGTCAAAACAGCCCGCAGCCAATTGCAAAATTATGTAAAAGTAATGAAAAGAAATCCGAACCCACACGCCTTCCACCACGCAAGACCACCTTTGCTGCCGCCGTGTTTCACCCGCTCTCCAGCCCAGGATAGAGATCCTGGAGGTGTTCAAGTCTGGAGAAGGGCTTTGCTTGTTCCAAAGGTGGCTTAAGAGGTGGAGCTAGAGAAGGACCGGTCCACCTCCAGGTTTAACTTCGGGACCAGCAGTGGCGTTTACTGAATTATCTTAAACACAAGGAAGGTCAGAGAATCAGAGTTACTTTAGGACACAGGGCGACAAACGCCAGTGCTCGCCGACTCTGGGCCGGCAAGTAAGTGATGGGGCAGCCGAGTGGAAGCCACGAGGAAACAGTTCGAGGGCACACACCTGTTCGGAAGAGCCAAGTGCCACCTGACGGCTACAGAACTGCCGTCACGTGGGAACTGACCTGGGCCTGTCAGATGGCATGTGTTTCCGGCCGAAGTCGTGAACCCAAGCCTTTATTTGATCCCTCCTGATTCGTAAATGCTGCAGTCAATTCCGATGGACAAGAGCAAGCGTGCAGGCTGGGTCCACGAGGGTGTGACTGTCCCCCACCCCGACCCTCTGGACGTCGGCTCTGCAGGGAGCCCTTTGAGGGATGAGGGAAGTTCACCGTGGTCACAAGTCCGACCCTGGGTCTCCGTTGGCTTCCCGTCTCCTCATGGGTCCTTCCTTCCCGGCTGGCGTCTTAGTATCTTCTGCTGCCCCTACTGTCCAACCCAGCTGAGAATGGGTGCCTCCTCCCCTCCAATGAACTAGATCGGGACGGAGCGTGTCCCTAGGAATAGTGGCAGTGTGATCCGAACGTCGGCAGCACAGAGGACACGCACAAGCCAGGAAGCCCAAGTGAAGAGAGCAGAGTATGAAGTTGCACAGACGGAACGATCACATTCTTGTAAAGATCACAACCAAGAACTTGGCAGTGTGGGTGCAGCCACCAGAGAGAACGGTACGGAGGTTCCTCAAAAAATCAGAAATAGAACTACCATGTGATGGAGCAGTTCCACTCCTGGGCATATGGCCGGAGGAAGCAAGATCACTTTCTCTAGAAGCGTCTGCACGCCCCACGTTCACTGCCGCATTATGCATAACAGCCAAGACCTGGAAACGGCATAGGCGTCCACGGATGGATGAATGGATAAAGGGAATGTGCTATTTGTATATGGTGGAATATTATTCAGCCACAAAAAGGAAGGAAATCCTGTCTGCGACTGAACAGATGGACCTTGAGGGCATTATGCTAAGTGACACGAGACAAATAGAGAAAGACAAGTACTGTGTGATCTCGCGTATACGAGGAATCTAAAAGTACCGAACTTACAGAAAAACGGAACAGATTGGTGGTTGCCAGAGGCAGGGGTTGGGGATAGGGGAAGTAGGTGAAGGGGGTCAAATGGTACATACTTCCATTTATAAGATAATAAGTAGGTCCTGTGGATGTCATGTACAGCATGGTGACTATAGTTAAGGATTTTTTTTTTTTAACGTGTATTTATTTTTGAGAGAGAGAGAGAGAGAGAGCATGAGCAGTGGAGTGGCAGACAGAGAGGGAGACACAGAATCTGAAGCAGGCTCCAGGCTCTGAGCACAGAGCCTGATGTGGGGCTCGAACCCACAAACCGTGAGATCATGACCTGAGCCGAAGTCAGACGCTTAACCAACCAAGCCACTCAGGTACCTCTATAGTTAAGGCTTTAAAAAAATTTTTTTTAAACATTTATTTATTATTGAGAGATAGACACAGAGCATGAGCAGGGGAGGGGTAGGGAGAGGGGGAGACACAAAGTCTGAAGTAGGCTCCGGGCTCCGACCTGTCAGCACAGAGGCTGACATGGGGCTCGAACTCACAAACTGCGAGATCATGACCTGAGCCGAAGTCGGTCGCTCAACCAGCTGAGCCACCCAGGTGCCCCAAGGCTTTTTTAAAAAAAATGATTATTTATTTATTTTGAGAGAAAGGGAGTAGAAGCGGGGCAGGGGCAGAGAGGGAGAGAGAGAATCCCAAGGAGGCTCCACACTATCAGCACAGAGCCCGAAACAGGGCTCGAACCGACGAACTGTGAGGTCATGACCTGAGCCAAAATCAAGAGTTGTCATTTAATTGACCGAGCCACCCAGGCGCCCCAGCACGATGACTCTAGTTAACAATAGAGTATTATATATTGGAAAGTTGTTAAGAGAGTAGATCTTAAAAGTTGTCAGCACTGGAACAAAAATTGTAAAGACGTAGATGATGGATATTAATTAAACACCGTGGCGATCATTTTGCAATATATATACACGTGTGTCACATAATTGTGTTGACTACGTGAGACTAGTACAATGTTATATGTCGATTATATCTCAGTAAAACCGGGGGGGCGGGGGGGGGGGGAGTAAATTACGCAGAGAAAAATAGACCAGAAGGAGATACAGCAAAATATTGACTGTAACTAACTCTGGGCTTGGGAATAGAGGTCATTTTCTTTCCATCAACTTTCTTGTGTTTTTCAAGCTTTTCATGCTGGGAATGTGCTATTACTAATTTATGATGGAAAACATGTTTACAAGAAATCTCATTTGGAAATTAAATGAGAAACATGAAGAAACTTCAGTAACGATACTTAGTGAGCATCGATTCTTTGATAGATACCTGATCTTAGTTGATCTAAGGAAAAAACGGGCTTGCCCCCTGCAGTGCGTGTCTCGGATGAGGTGATGAGGTGGTTGGACAGGAGCCCGGAATTGCAGAGAGGCTGGGGTAGACGTTGCCCCTGGAGTTCAGAGAAGGAGGTGTAGGGACTGAGCCTTGCAAGGGAGTAATTCCCAATCCACCATTAAACACGACGACGGATCCCTCGATTCAGAGGGTTTTTCCTTCCATGGATATTGACGGGACTGATGGGATGGGAGTCACTGTTGTAAAAGTGGGAAAATAATGGAGCTTGCTAACGTAAAGTGCATGCCTTAGGTCATGTCCCATCAGGAAGTGGCCTCTCCGCTGGGGGAGGTGCAAATGGCAAAAGTTACTCGAGTCTTTGGGCACGAAGCCATTCTGCCCTGAGTTAGACAACTGTGTTCATCTCATCCCGTTAAAAGCAGGCAGCTTGTTGTACTCGGTTCTTTTAAATTGGCAGCAGAAGAATTTGAATGAACACATCCGTTCTGTCCACACATTTAAATTTTCCAGGATGCTTTCCCAAACCACTAGGAACAGGGAAGCGTGCCCCAACTTGTTTGCCATTGGGTCTGAGCGCGACAAAGCAGGGAGCAGTTACCAGGGAACGGGCACCACGTGAGTTCTGTGATGGTGGTCAGGCCCTGAGTTCTTCAGCCAAGTAAAGGCTTGTCCCGTTCCCCAGACTCTTGGACAAGGAGCGCCACAGTCTCTGATTCATACCCTCCCGGAAGACCTAATCCTCAGACCCCTGACAGGGCACTTACTTTATGCCACACCCAGCCCTAAATTCTTTACATTGAAGGGTGGAGGAAGGCAATATTGTTTTTCCGATTTTAGAGCTGGGGACGTGAAGCACAGAGAGGTTACATGATTTGTGCACGGTCACACAGCAGGTGACCGGAAGAGCTGGAATTTAAACCCAAGGAGTGTTCTGTGGAGTCTGTGATCTTCCAGGAGTGGCTGATGGTTTGCATTATGTCCCGGAGCCTGAGCAGTGCCTCGCCATAAGCCAGGTTCACAGTTTTCCTATCGCTGTGATGAAGTATGTTTCTAAACACGTGCAGCCCAAGGAAGGTCCTAGGGTTTGCCTGCTGGCACGTTACGGCAACACTAATAAGAAGCTGCTTTAAAACGGGCCAATCTCAAAGACAACCAGTGCAGCCTGTTAATTAGGAAGGTCTCTCAGTGGGTGGCTTTTAGCTCAGGATTAGGAAAAAAGATACAGCATGAACTAAGAGGAGCGGAGATGGAAAAGCCAGAAATCCCACTCCGACATGATTTTATTCCAGTGATCGTCATGATCCCGTGAAATCCAAAAATGTGTCGTGTCTGATTGCTTTTCATTTGCACATTTTGAGGTAGTGTGAGTTGGTGCAAAGACATTAAAGAGAAGAGGGTAGGGACGCCTGGGTGGCTCAGTCAGTTAAGCCTCTGACTTCGTCTCAGGTCGTGACGTCACGGTTCGTGGGTTCGAGCCCCACGTCGGGTTGTGTGCTGACAGCTCAGAGCCTGGAGCCTGTTTCGGATTCTGTGTCTCCCTCTCTCTCTGCCCCTCCCCCGCTTTCTCTCTCTCTCTGTCTCTTTCTCAACAATAAAATAAAAACATTAAAAAAATTACAACGAAACATTAAATCAAATGTGCCTTAAAGAATTACAATGGGACCAAAAGTCAACAGAAGTGCTTTCCCTTAGTTGTAGGTAAAAACCATTTTCATGATTAAAATGCTTCTCCTCCCATTTGATGTAGCTTCGCTTTTAACATCTTTTGACTGATAAAAATCACAACTGACACGGAGGCTATGCATTCAGTAGTGTTTTAAATAAATTTGTACTTCATTAATCGGTGGCTTCTTCATGCAGTGGAAAATTATGTGGCCGGCCCACCCAAAAGGAGTGTTTGGTGCATGTGTGGGTTTGGGGACTGAGTAAACCACACCAAGGGCCCCATCTCCCCTCTTGGGGCCAGTGGCTCACCAGATTGGGAACAAGTGGGTTCAGGGAACCAAGGAGAGGACTGGTCAAAACCTTCAGTCTCCTCCTGCTACCCACGCACACGGGGCAGGAGACTGTGTGGAAAGCAAACCCATTGGGCTGCAGGTCCGGTGGTTTTCCTAAAACTGCGTGCATTTGGAATTCAGAGAAAGTCCCTCAACACCTTTTAAATCCAAGAGCCTCGCTGAGATAAAACCGCCTGTTCTTTGGGTGATCAGCTGAAGCACCTCCTGGTGTTCTCGTGTCGTTTTCAACTTGCCACGTCTGGCTTTGTGAACTTGGGGAAAGAAGTTCTTGGCGAACGTTGCTTGCACGGGCTGCATGGTTTCGAAGAAATGGTTAAGACTTGCTTTGGTGGCAAGAAGACCTGGCCTTTTATTTTGCCGGGGACGGTGGGGGGGTGGGGGTGGGGTGGGGAGGGCTCTCTGTATACTGGAGCATCTTGCCAGTTTGCTGGTAATGATTGGGAAGGTTTTGTTTCACTTGCACACCTGTCTTCCCTGGTAGTGAAGAGGGACCAGAGGAATAGTGCATAATAAGTGAGAAATCAGCCTCTCTCCTCCTCACCTTTCTACCGGACAGATAGGGTGTGTGTTGGGGGGGGGGGTGGAGGGTGGGCGTGTTGGGTGAACCCTGGAGGGCCTCTGACCTCTGGAATGAAGAATGCTTCCCCAAACAGGCAGGAATCAGCTGGCACAAAACCGTGAACTCAGTCTCGATGAGTGTTATCCTATGGAGGCATCCTTGAAAAGAACAACATTTACTTGATTGGATTTGTTTTCCAGAATTTTGATTGGGGCTTTTTTTCCCCAAGAGAATAATTACAGGGTCTAAATGAACCGTTTGAACTCCAGCATTAAAAGAAAAGACAAATCATGATGTAGCTCATGACATTTGATGGGTGGGTAACGTGTCTTAGTTGGTCCTCGTTAAACGGCTAATGTGCCCGAATCCAGAGCCCCTCCCCCTCCCCTTTTCAACTTCTTTACCTAAAATAGGGGTAGTTTGAATGACACTGCTGATCCCATAAGATGCTTTCGAGATGGAAATAGACCCCTCCCCAAGAGGAAAATCATGTAGTTTCTCAAAACTCTGCCTTCATTTGCTTTAAATTAACTCCTATAGAATAGGACATTCTGGTACTGAAATGAAGTCTGCACAGGGCGGATCATCAGGCCACAAATCAGGGCCCAGCTTCCAGAGCAAAAATCAAAAGTGAAATAAACTGAATAGTAGAAAACAAATTCAGTTTAGGAAGCTGCATTTTTGTATGTTCAAGGACTTACCCCAGCCCTGTAATTCTGATCCTGCTATAAGCTGTAACAAGGGTTCTTCACTTGAAGTAACTCACAGCATCCCTGAGAAGTTGCTCAATTTGCTCTCATTCAAAATTGCCATTTCCAAGTCATTGTATTGGCTTCACTCCTCATTATGTTTCATTTGGTTGTAGCTTGAGTTTGTCTACCTTCTTCTTCCACCTGCTCCTTAGTCTTGCTGTCCTATGTTTATTTTTGGGGGCCATCCGTTCATCCATCCATCTATCCACTCACCCATCCACCCAGCCCCACACACACCTATCCGTCCATCCATCCACCCACCTGTCCATCCATCCATCCATCTATCCATCCATCCACCCACCTACCCACCCACCTATTCATCCATTCATTCATCTATTAACTCATCCATCCATCCATCCATCCATCCATCCATCCATCTATCTACCCATCCACCCACCCACCTACCCACTCACCTATTCATCCATTCATTCATCTATTAACTCATCCATCCATCCATCCATCCATCCATCCATCCATCCATCCAAAAGACATTTCATTGCTGCCTATGCTCCAGGCCATACACCAACTCAGTGATTTTTTTTAACGTTTATTTATTTTTGAGACAGAGAGAGACAGAGCATGAACGGGGGAGG
Source organism: Panthera leo (assembly GCF_018350215.1). Classification (NCBI taxonomy): domain Eukaryota; kingdom Metazoa; phylum Chordata; class Mammalia; order Carnivora; family Felidae; genus Panthera; species Panthera leo. The sequence goes on from NC_056686.1 coordinate 10,459,847, forward strand.
GTCAGAGAGAGAGGGAGACACAGAATGGGAAGCAGGCTCCAGGCTCCGAGCCGTCAGCACAGAGCCCAATGGGGGGCTCGAACTCACGGACCGCAAGACCATGACCTGAGCTGAAGTCGGACGCTTAACCGACTGAGCCACCCAGGTGCCCCTGAGCTTAGTCATTTTTAAGTGGGGGCAATTTTGCCTTCCTGGGGCAATGCCTGGAGACATTTTTAGTCGTCCATCACACCCTGGAGTGAGGAGGTGCCTCTGGCATCTAGTGAGTAGAAGCCAAGGGTGCTGCTGAACATTCATGATGCGTAGGACAGCCCCCAACAACAGAATTATCTGATCCAAATATAATAATGCCGGCGTTGGGAAAGTCTTCCAACTGAGAGATAGATAACGGGTGCCTGGCCACGTGGAATTCACAGTTCTGTAGAGGAAATCGACAGATAAACAAGGGAGACTATGTTGATGCTCCTGATGAGGTTAGAGGTGCTCCCATCATTTCTCCGTTGGAGGGCGGTTCAGCAACGAGCCCATTCACAGTTCTACAAGAGCATTCTTTTCTGGAGAGGTCCAGTAGTAACTGGAAATAGGGGAAGAGATGTTGAATAAACCAAAGGGTTACGGATACATGTTTGAGACATATCAGTGCAGGGGGGAAGTTGGAACCCTGAGTGTGGGTGAAGCTCTGATGTGGAGGTAACACGCTCATACACCTGCAGGTGCCAGGTGAGGTGACAAGAGCAGTGATGACTGGCAGCTGATTACAGCTCCCTGGGGAGTGCTGGGGACCGTGGCAAACATCAGAGCCGCTAAAATACACAGCAGCTCCAGTCAGCTCTCTCTCTATCTACGAATGCAGGCCCAGAATGGCCAGATCCTTGTGATTTTTCAAGAAAAGTTAGAAGCCCAGACTTTCTATGATGTTTCCTGAGTTTTATTTTTTTCTTTTTTTTTTTTTCAACTTTTTTTTTTTTTTTTTTTTTTTTTGGGACAGAGAGAGACAGAGCATGAATGGGGGAGGGGCAGAGAGAGAGGGAGACACAGAATCGGAAACAGGCTCCAGGCTCCGAGCCATCAGCCCAGAGCCTGATGCGGGGCTCGAACTCACGGACCGCGAGATCGTGACCTGGCTGAAGTTGGACGCTTAACTGACTGCGCCACCCAGGCGCCCCGTTTCCTGAGTTTTAAATGTTAACAGCTAATTCGATATTGGTTTAAAAAAAAAAACCAAAAGGCACCGCTCAGGCCACACAACACATCTGTGGGCTGCATCCCGTGGAGTTTTGACGTCTGTTCTAAGGATTAAACGAATGAAGGCGTGTGATAACCGATAGGGTACCTGGGAGACAGTAGGTGCTCACTAAACATTGGTCAAGCATGAGTACTTCATCTAAATCCGCCTTTCTCAGCCTTGACGTGATTGACATCTGGAGAGGGATCGTTCTTTGTTGTGAGGCTCTCCTGTGCCCCCGGGCCTCTTACCCACGGAAGCCAGTGACAGGCCTCATCCCTAGATGTGCCAACTAAAATGCTTCTAGACATTTTGCCAACAGAGTATTTGCCTAGCAAGCTACAACTCAACTCAGCACCTTGAGTTCTTTGCTGTGGCCTCTCAGTACAGCTGTCAGCCCCAGTAGAGAGCTCAGAAATTGCTGAGGAAAGGCCTCTCTCAGTCTTCCTGGCCTCCCCAGGACAGGCCCCCAGGCCCCTCTCCCCCGCACAGAGGTAATTTTGTGGCTCTCTGCTGCTTCTGGGGCCTGTGGCGTTTGCCCTTTCAAGGCCCAAGTCACCTCTTTAGTTAGTCTTTATAGAAATGCCTTCCGAGACGCAGCTCACAGGGACACGTGCCAACGCCCCCCCCCCCCCGGAAGAATAGTCCCTCTGCTCCAGGGACCCCAGCCCTGCCCGTGTGTGTCCCCAGGGTCGGGGAGGCCACCCTCTCAGCCAAGTCTGTGATGGAATCTGTAATGAGAGCAGCAGCTGTTAGCTTTGTCCAAGTTGAGTAAGCCCTTAACTGATCCAACAGGTGGTTCTCAAACGTAAGCCTCAGAACCGCTCCCATTTCTTACAGGTTACTAGGTGCTGTTGCTGTTACTGGCCCAGGGGCCGCACTCTGAGAACCACTCCTCTGGGCTCTCATGTAGATGCCATCTCCCCACGTCCACCTGGTTCCTCCCTGCAGCAGAGAAAGCAGAGCCCGGGGAGGCCGGGGAGACTTAGGGACACCTGTCTGGCTCTTTCTGGGTTCTCTACTTGGGGCCGAGGCATCCCCGGCAGAGGCATCCCCGGCAGACCATAACCAAGTACTCATGGCACTGAGTTACCTTGTAACCTTGCTGGTTGAATAAAGTAAATTTACATGCCTCCCGGCTCTTTGGTTTTTTAATTATTTTTCTCATCCCCCTGATAATGTCGCGTGTTTGGATGGGTCTCCTGGTCATTAGAGTGAATTAGTGAAATCCCCCTTTATAGGTTTTTGTTTGTTTGAGCTTAACAGAGGTGGCTTAAATCACTGGACGTCTGAAATGCCTTCTCCGGCGAGTGCTTGGATAGTGCTTCATTATAAGCAGGCTTAGCTGCTGGGACAGATAGAGATGAGAACAATTTGCTTCTCCGCTGATGGGGAAGCTGTGACATTTTGGTGGCTCTGATACAGAGCTGTTTTTCAGAAAGGGAAAGCGTCTTACGTTTCTGTTCGGTTCCAAATAATGTAGCTCCAGGATGTAGCAGGTGAACCAATGCATGTGCCTGCGTGCTGGGGGTTGGGGGCGGGGAGCAGCCACAGTGGGGTCTCCAGGCCGGGAGGGAGCTGCTGGCTCAGAGCAGGGTGATCAACGCATCCCAGTTTGCCTGAGACTTTCCTGGTTTGAGCACTGAAATTCATCCCGGGGAAACCCTCCGTGCCAGGGAATCTGGCCGTTTGGTCCGCCCGGCTTAGAGGGTGATGATGGCTGGAAATTTCCCCCGGGGCAGGGCTCAGAAGATCTCAGAATAATAACGCCGACAGTCGTCACCCAAGATGTAATAATTCACAGACTAACAGACCAGCCACTTCATCCACATCCCTCGTTTCGTCCTCAAAACAATGCAAAGCAGTGCGGCTAACACCAGTTTACAGGTGAAGGAAACCGAGCTGGTTAAGGCTCTCAGGCTGAGTCTCGGGCTTCTGGAGGCAGGGACTGGCCTCTCCAGATCCCAGGTGAACCACCCACCACAACAGGTCTGGGGTTGTGTCCTCAGACCCTGGCGGAACCCGTGAGGCCCCCTCCTCTGTTGGGGCAGCTCCCCAGTGCCAGGACGTGCCTTCCCTTCGTTCACCTGATTGGGAAGACCGAAAGAGCCAGCATCCTAGGGCGAAAGCAGTTTCCCCTGGTGGATTTCTGAGACCCGTGCGAAACGGGGTGGGAGCCTACGGTGGGGGGCTAGAAGGAGGCATTTCGGAAGCAGTGGTCAGGAGCGGGGTCAAGGTAGGTACAAACTCCAGGGGAGAGCTGGAGTAGGAGATGCCACTTCTTGGCTCTGTGGCCATGGGTGAGGTTTTATTTTTTTTTAAACATTTATTTATTTTTGAGAGACGGAGCACATGAGCCAGGGAGGGGCAGAGAGAGAGGGAGACACAGAATCCAGAGCAGGCTCCAGGCTCTGAGCTGTCAGCACAGAGCCCGATGGGGGGCTCGAACTCACGAACCGTGAGATCACCACCCGAGCCGAAGTCGGACGCCTCACCGACCGAGCCACCCAGGTGCCCCGGCCGTGGGTGAGTTTTTAAATTCTCTGTGTTTCACTGCAGAGAATGACTATGAGGACCTGAGATAATGTATAAATATTGCCTGGCGCACAGTAAGCACTAAATAAATGTGAGCCGGTATTTTTTCCATCGTTGCTCTCTCTGCTGCTTGACCAAGCTGGAACCTCAGTTTCTCTATCTGTAATAAGGGAACAAAGTGCTAACGTAGCTCACCGTGGAAGGGGAGGAGCAGGTGAACCAGTGTTTGTGAGGCTCTGTGCCTGGCGCCTGGAAGGACCTCAGTAAATGTCCGCTCTTAAGATTATTTATAATCTTTCTAGGTCAGAGTTCTTGGAGCATTTGGTAAAAAGTATAGACTTCGGGAAAAATACAAACATAATAACATTGTGCACATTGGGTCAGAGACATTGGCCCCCTAAGCTGTCTCTCTCTCTCTCTCTCTCTCTTTAATATTTATTCATTTTTGAGAGAGAGAGACAACAAGAGACAGAGTGGGGGAGGGACAGAGAAAGAGGACGACAGAGGATCCGACGCGGTCTCCTCACTGACAGCACAAACCCGATGTGGGGCTCAAACTCAGGAACTGTGAGATCGTAACCTGAGCTGAAGTCAGACGCTCAACTGACTGAGCCACCCAGACGCCCCTTCGACCAGGTTTAGAATGTCTCCAGTGGAAGGGGTACCCACAAATAAGTGGCTTAGGCCACTGTCCACTGGTGAGTTCTCTGTGTTCCCATACTCCTTCTCTCCCTCTATCCCCCGTTCTCCTACAGCAAACCCTTCTGCGAGGTTCATCCACTCCGTGCTATGTCAGGGCACTCCAGGTAACTTCCCAGGTAGTCCTGGACTTATCCTAACTCACACAGGAATCGTTAGGGACTGGCCAGGAATTCCACCTGTACCCGCTTTAATGACATTTCTGTTTTAAAGGAGGCTGCCAGGAAAAGGCAGAATCTAGTCAAAGGAATGTATTACAAATTGTGGAATTAGGGGTAGTTCTATAGATCACCAAGGAGATGAAATGTTAGCCTCTGTGAAATCCAGGACGCTATGGTGTTTTGTTTTGTTTTGTTTTGTTTTCCCAGGATGTGGTAGCCAGTAATGGGGAAAAATATTGAAAGATTAGGGAACAAAAATCATCAGGTACCTAGCCTCTCTGCTCTGCTCACTTTAAGCCCAATGAGTTCCTTTTCCATTCCTGTCTCCCGCAGGCAGTGCTATATGTTGTATCCTTTACAATCAATGGAAACTTCTAGAAAATCAACCACCACCTTGGCCCTGCCTGGGAAAGTAAAATGTTATGTTTTCCATGAATACGAGATGCACAAAGTCTCTCCCAAGCCTGTCCCTGAATTGGATATGTCATCTTAAAGCGAGTTTGCTGCTTTCAGAAACCATGATCCCTGTTGGCCCTACAACAAGGCAATTTTCAAATAAGGCAGGTCCTGGCATCTGGGAAGACTAGCTGTTTCCTTTGTTGCCACGGAAATCATTCTGAAACAGAAAAAGCCTGGAATCCCAGCCCCCAACAATCTCCAAAACAATACGCATTCTCAAACAAAACAAAAAGATCCAAACAACAAAACAAGAGACTACACAAAACCCAACACATTACTGTACATCAGGAAGGCTTTTTTTCCCCCAACTGAAGGGATGAAAGGGCATCATAATTTTGTTTTCAAATGTGTTTAAGAACCTGTTATTAAAACGGAATTAAACCCGAGTCCCAGGGCAGCCTGCTCGGGAGACCGCAGGGAGATAATCCCGATAATGCGATTAGCGCCTGCTTGAATAGGGCCTGGGAGGCAAAGAGAAAAACTGGAAGCCTGAGCTGTGCTGAGCCACCCCCGGGTGCCTGGGGCTGAACACAGATGCCTCCTTCCCCCCCCCCCCGCCCCCCCCCCAGGACTGGGCAGTGGACCCCTGCCATGGGGGGACATTGGGGGCCTCAAGGATAAAAGGAACAATAACCCTCATCCACGGTTCCCTCTGTGCCAGGCAGCGTCTAAAGACTGCACATGTGATTTCTCATTTCTATTCAGATACTTAGTATCTAAGTCAGGTACTGTTCTAGCCACACACACACCCATTTCTCAGATGTGAAAACTGGTGGCGGTAGGGGGGGGTGTGTAGGGGCGGGGGCGGGGCGTGAGTTTCCTGAAGTCACATAACTGATGAGCGGCAAAGCTAGGATTCAAACCCAGGTCTGGCAGCGGCCCTGTACAGCCACAGTCGAGCTACAGATTGGGCACTTAAATGCAGAAGACTCAAATCTGTTGGAAAGTAATAGCAAGTCCTGTCTCCTCCCACAAGGAGTCGGACAGCTACAGTCACGGATCAAACTGTTGCCAGCAAGGTCACGATAATATCGACACAAGGCCAGTGGCTATGCAGTAAGAAGGTCCCTCGAGTATGCTGCATTTTGCCTTTTGCGTATTTATCTATCCAGAAAGCAGAGCGCTCTCTCTGTTCCTCTGCCTGATGGGCCTGTTGAACAGCAGGCTGGTGGCAGGGGCTTCCCCCACGGCACCACACTTTTGCCAGGCACATAGAATGATGTTGTTGGTCACAGGCCGAAGGAAAGAAGGAAAGAAGGGGTCATTGAGGGCAGACTCTGTGCCAAGCCCTGTCTTGAGCCTTTTATCTCATAAATCTCACTTAAATGTCGCGAAAATTCCATGAGCGATGTTGCTGTTCTCCACGTTTGTGAATGGGGAAACTGAGGCACGGAGAGGCAGAGCGATTCTTGAGCCGTGGGAAGGGATGATCCTAATGCTAGATAGAGGTCAGAGACGATGAATAAAGGATATGAGGATGGTCCTGGTCTCTGGTGATTCCGTCCGGAAGGGCCCTCTAACCCTCCCACCTGGTTCAGCCACCCCTGCTTTGTGTGCTGGGGCCCCTGCACCTTTGATCAAATTGAACATTGTTATGGTTAAGAGCAGGGGCCAGCACACTTTCTGTAAAGGCCTAGGTAGTAAACATTTTGGGCTTTGTGGATCATTCAGTGTCTGTGGCAACCATTTAACTCTGTCGCTGAAACAGGAAAGCAGTTGTAGACAATACATAAATGAATGGGTTTGGCTGTGTTACCAATAAAACTTTATTTACAAAAACAAGTAGTGGGCCTCAGTCTGCTGACCCCTTAAGGGCATGGCTTCTCAAGTCAGCGAGGCCTGAGGTAGAATCACAGCTTCACCTCTCCTAGCTGCGTGATCCCGAGGACTATTCTTTACCTCCGTTTCTTCGTCAATAAAGTGGCTTCGTAATCATACCCGTCTTGTATGGTTTTATGAGGTGTCTGTGTGTGCCCCGGGTCAGGAAGGAGAGGCGTTCCCCGGGGGAGAGGCCAAGCACACCAACTTCATTAGCCTCGCTCCCCAGCGGGCAGGCTTTCGCAGAGGCCTATTCCCGACGGACTGGATGGTGACCATTTTCTTTGGACTGATTGACCAGCTAGTCTTTGGACTAGTTGCCTGTTTGTGTGCTCAAGTCCAGACGAGACTTCTGGGGCATCTGCCATGGCGGGTCAATGGGCTGCTGACACCACAGGCCGGAAGGTTCAATGTTGGTCAGCTTTAGGGAATGGACAGCCAGCCACACACCCTCGAAGCTTACAGTTGCCATCTGGGTGTGTCTCGGTCTGCTCCTTGAGTGTTGTCTTCAGGACTGACTGTTAGAGGAAGAAGGCGTTGCTTAGCTCACCGCGTCCCAGGCACCGTTTGTAGCAGCCCTAACCCCAAAACCATGAGTATTTCAGTTCTTCGGAAGTCCGTGTACATCCATCTCTGTTTCTCCTGACGTGACAGTCTTAGATCTCTAATGCCGATGCCCAGTGTTTGAGAACCATCAGCACAGTCCCCTTGCCTAGGAACAAGCCTGGCTTTGTATTCTTAGCGAGGCATTTGGAGCTGCCCATGTGTCCCTGTTTCCACCCCGCCCCCCACAAAGTGGTCTTATCCACACAAACACTGTAACCAGAGGCTGTGACTTGCCCCGTCCTGTATCATGCCAACAGCATCTCTTGGGAACGGGACAACACAGCATTCCGACGAACAGGAGATCTGAGCCAATTAAGCAACCCTCTCTCTGTTACCTTTTAGCAATCTCCAAGAATGTCCAATAGCTGCCTTTAAAAAAATAATAATAATAAGCACATTGAAACGTGTTAGCACTGTTTATCTCTTCATCCCCTGAATAGTTAGGCATGAAAAGCATGACATTTATCGGTTGTGCCGATAGAGTGATTGATGAATAAGTTATGCAATGGCTTCGTTTCCCTCAAGATCAATTATTTAAGTGCTATCAGTTTATACTTGGTGTCGAGAAAGCTGAGGTTGCAAGAGTCAACCCTAGGGTGCTTGTTAGGGTTCGAGCAGGGTGGAGAGGCAGAGGGTGGCAGGGTGCTGGTTCAGGACGCAGGCACTGCAGGCCGGGAGTCAAAGCCAGTTCTGCTCGCTGGAGGAACTTGACCTCTGGCGGGTGGTTCCCCTTGTGTGAAAGCACAGGGGATGATCGCCCCTACCTCCCAAGGATTCAGCCTGAAAATCCCAAAGAGTGTTTGGCACCGACTGGCCCGTTGTCAGATGCTGAATCCCCATCGACTCTTATCATCTTAGCTGTTTGTATTCTAGTTGTTTTGTTTGTTTTTAATGTCTGTTTATTTTTGAGAGAGAGACAGAGTGTGAGCAGGGGAGGGTCAGAGAGAGAGAAGGAGACGCAGAATCCGAAGCAGGCTCCAGGCTCTGAGCTGTCCGCACAGAGCCCGACGCAGGGCTTGAACTCATGAACCGTGAGATCGTGACCTGAGCCGAAGTCGGGCGCTCCACCGACTGAGCGACCCAGGGGTCCCTCTAGGTGTTTTGCGAAGACACAGCCACCTTATTTGGGTAGCTTCTCACCTCCCACAACTGGGGCCCAACGGTTTCATGTTCCCTTTGCAATTTGGAGGCTCCAGGAAGGAAAAGGTTTGCAGAGAGAGAGACCTGGAGATTCAGAACTTGGGGAATGATGCGTAATTAAGATATGCTTCCAGTATAGTATCTATACTAATGTAATAGAAGGCAGTAATGAAGCTCGTATATGAGTTTTCTAGGGCTGCCATGACAAATTACCACAAAGTGGTGACTTAAAGCAACAAAAATATATTCTCTCATAGTGGGGGAAGCCAGCCGTACAAAATCAAGGCACCAGCCAGCCCACACACCCACCGAAGGTTCTAGGGGAGGGTCCTTCCTCGACTCTTCTTGCTCCCAGAGTTCCTTGGTTTATGGCAACCTTACCCCAATCTCTCTTTCCAACCAACACCTGTTTTGTCTTCTCGTGGGTTTCTCCCCAGTGTCTCTCTGGGTTTTCTCCTCTTTTCACAAGGACACACCCTAAATCTAAGAATTCGTCTCTGGATTCCATAACTACTTACATCTATTAAGACCCTTTTTCCAAATTAGGTTCATATTCTAAGATTCCAGGGAGACTTGAATGGGGGTGTTGGGGGGAGGGGGCGGGACATTATTCAACCCACTACGGCCTACTACCCGTGTTGCCAGCCACAATCCCCACGTGACGAACGAGGGGAAGCAAGGCAAGATGTGAGCCCTTGCTTTCTCTGGAGCTGGAACAGCCAGTCGGCATCCTTAGAGCGCCTGATGAGTGGCTTTCCTTGAAGACCTGGCCCTTCCAAAGGGTCTGAATCACCCTGATGAGGAGACTTGTAGGTGAGTATACGCCGGGGAGCCATTCAGCCAATGATCCATTTGTCCCCAACTCCTCGAGCACGAGGAAGCTGAGGAAATTACCGTTTTCGCAAGAACATTAGAGGCCTGTGCCATTCTCTTAACCGTGCGCCTCTGATTATGCGTTTGAGGGTCTGAATTCACCCACAGCACAGGAACACTGACTCCGTCGCGTTTTTCCAGGCAGACTGGCTGTGTTTTATCCGATCCAAACAGCTGACTTTAACCTCAGGCAGATTTCTCTTCGGGTTGTAATTATTCCGGAGCAAACAGAGAAAATGGGAAGGGGTGTCCCGGTGGGAACCACCTTGCCTCCTGGGTGGAAGGATTCCCACTGAAAAGCTTCAAACCACGGGGCTTCAAGTTGATCCAGATAACTGCCCACAGCTGCAACCCACCTTCTCTGCAGTATCTGTAGATGAGTGCGAAAGAAAGAAAGAAAGAAAGAAAGAAAGAAAGAAAGAGGAAAAGAAAAAGAAAGAAAGAGAGAAGAGGAAAGGAAATCAAGGAAAATAGCTCTCAGTGTCTGATTAGGTGCCCTTACATACAACTCTGGTGATCAGATTGCCCCTTGGAGCTGAACCAGAACAAAACCCTGTCTCCCCACACTTCACACCTTCAAATATATCTTCTTCATCTTCCTTTTGAAAATAGAAATCCCTTAGGCTGCAGTGTGGGACGAACTGTGGTGTGACAGTACTCACAAAGGATAGGGAAGCGGGGTGCCTGGATGGCTCGGTTGGGCATCCAGCTCTTTTTAAAAAAATTTTTTAAATGTTTATTTATTTTTGAGAGACAGAGAGAAACAGGATGTGAGCAAGGGAGGGACAGAGAGAGAGGGAGACACGGAATCCGAAGCAGGCTCCAGGCTGTCAGCACAGAGACCGACTCGGGGCTCGAACTCCCCAACCGCGAGATCCTGACCTGAGCAGAAGTCAGAGCTTAACCGGCTGAGCCACCCAAGCGCCCCTGGGCGTCTGACTCTTGATTTCAGCTCAGGTCATGATCTCATCATTCCCATGAGATCAAACCCTGTGTCGGGCTCTGCGCTGACAGCCCTGAGCCTGCCTGGGATTCTCTCGCTCCCTCTCGCTCTGCCCCTTCCCCGCCCGCATTCTCCATCTTTCTCAAGATGAATAAATAAGCATTTAAAAAAAAAAAAAAAAAGATGATAAGGAGGGAACCACAGGAAAAAGCCCACTGATTCAGATGTTGCTTAAAAATGCTAGGATCCTAAGACTCCACAGAGATATTCGGGCACCTCTGAATACATCTTTAATTAGGAAGAGAAATGGGGGGGGGGGGATCAAGTCTCCGGGAAACTCGGGAACTTTATATGTAATTTCCTTTCTTATAAGTGGAAGCATCTCAGATGCTCTCAGATTTTTCCCATTCGCTGTCGGGCAGGGGAGCACACAGTCCTGCTTCAGGGGCTCCTCATACGTCCCTGGGCTGCGGTGGCCGTCCTCTGCCTTAGCTCTCCGGTGGCCGTCCTCTGCCTTAGCTCTCCGGTGGCCGTCCTCTGCCTTAGCTCTCCGACATGCCACAGACCCCTTCTCTGAGCACAATGCCTTTGCTGTTTGCAGCCCTGCTTCCCATACTCAGCATTTCAAAGAGAAGAAAGGCAGGTCCTTGTCCTTAAATTTGCCTTGAGAAATCCCGAGGGGCTCTGGAAATCCTGTGTGCGTGTGGAGGAAACCCATCACCCCCCCAAACACACACACCGGCTGCCCTGCCCGTAGACCCCAGGGCGCCATTTTGTTTCCCTTTCTTGAATCAGCAGGACCCGGGGCACAGGAGAGACACAGGAGCTGGTGACTGTGGACAGCGAGGGTGGCAGGGGGCTGCTACAGTGCCGCTGACCGCAGGCTACCCAGGGAGCTTGTGACTTAGACTCGGGCCACCCTCAGCTGGACCAAAAAAGTGCCCCCAAAGAGTCCGGAAGGCCAGTCCTTCTCTGACACGGAGATGGGCTCTCTGGTCTCCCATGGGGCCATACCACGTGGCACGCACTCCTGATCACGTGCTCACGTGACCTCACAAGGACCCATATGAAGTGGCAGGAGGATTTTTGGCCCCGTATCTCAGATGGGGAAGTTGAGGCCTAAACCCTCAGAGTGACCTCCGAAGGTCTCCTTGCCCCCTGTGGGGGACTGTTTTCTCTGGATTCAAGAGAGAGTGGGCCACTTTCTCTTCCAGAGAACATGCCGGGGGAGGAGATGGTCTCCTTCCCGTGTCTCCCTCCCTCTCTGGCTCTTTGTGAAGCAGGACTTCCCGCCTCCTCGCCACCCCCACCCCCTGCAGGATGTTGATGCTGCTTTAAAAATCTGTCAGGAGCTGCTTACCCTTGCCCCGGTAAAGTGAGTCCGTCGCAGGAATTCAGACTGGGAATGCGATCTCTCCCCTTCTGCGACATGCATCTTTGAGCTTTTATCATTTAAAAATAAATAATAGAAAAGGTGCCTGCTCCTGGCAGGAAGCTGGCTGCAGCTCACACACTTGCCATCAATTTGTAACTGTATTCTGTTACGTATTTAGAAGGAGCTGGGTTTGGAATTCTCTCCTCCCAGAGCAGTGCACGGAATGGAAGCCACACAGAGACCCTGGAGACCCCCTCAGACAGAGAACATTTATCACGGACTTGGACGAAGGGGGATTTGCAGAGACTTATGTTCGTGAATATCTTTTCGCCTGATGTTATCACAAGGAGTTTCTTCTATCGCGTGAGAATGACGGGCATTGTAAAGACAGGCTGAGAACCCTTATTGAAGGCGCCCACCATCCACCCCTGTCCCAGCTTGGGAAGCCCTCACTGCCTTCATCGGGAGGATGGATGTGGTTAGCTAACATCTTCGGTCTGTTGAGAACCACTCAAGGGTTCTCGATTCTTCAGGTGTTTTGAACAGACGAGGAGCACAAGGCAGGTCAGGCTCAGGACTTAGGCTGCGGTGCCCGGCACGTTACTGATGCTCCCGTGTTGGAAGCAGACGTGGGCACGGAGCTACGTGCAGAGGGTTTATTGGGGAGCAGCAGGTGTGCAAGGCAAGGGGAGAAGGAGGATTAGATGAGGGGACGAGGGGGCCTTGACCGAGATTTGACAAAGCTCAAGGCAGCCCGAAGGTTGCTCAAGAGAAAAGACAGCCCCCGCCCCCCCCAGGGGAGTTGTACCCTGGATGGCAATGCTATCCTTGGCCGGGGTCACGCTGTGAAAAACAGGACCTCGGTTAAACATTAAGGCCGATTTTTCTCTTGTTTTGGTCCTTTCCTGCTTCTCATTCGGTCGTGCTCAGCCAGAGACAGTTTTGCCCCCAGAGGACCTTTGGCAATGCCTGGGAACATTTCTGGTTGGGTGGGAGGCTGTCAGCATCTGGTGAGCAGAGGTCAGGGGTGGTGCTAAGCGACCCTCGAGGAACAAGACAGCCTCCCCGCCCCCCTGACAAAGACCTACGTGGCACCTTAGTTGTCCACGCAGCTAAGGTTGAGAAACCTGCTCTCGTGCAACCTTTGCCCTGAGAACCTGGTCTTCCACATGCCAGCTTCTCCCAGCCGAGACTTTCCTCGGTGCGTTTTTTGTTTGGAAGCAGTTGGCGCAATGAGAATTCATCAGAATCTGACCAGCACTTCCTGGGTGTCACCAGCTTATTACAGGTTACCGCAAACTAGAGATCTGTCCTCAAGGAGATCACTGCTAACTTGAGGAGGCATCCAGGTTTTCGTAGGAAGACGACAGCCATATAAGGTATTACCTCTTGCAAGATGGCCAGATGGGAGCCCCCCTCCCCCCGCTGATCGGGTCTGCAGAGGTTTTATTTGGCCAGGGAGCTTTCTTTTTCTTTCTGTCCTGTTTTTCATCCAAATATTATGAGCAAGAACTTAGAGTCTCTAGTTGACTACAGGTCCTTTCCAGATATTTCACCTTTATTCATTCCATACCTTCCTGCCTGTATCCCTGAAGGCTATTGTGTTTGTAACCCTCTAGTCAAAGACAGTGGTTCTCGAAGTTGAGTGAGCCTCAGAATCACCTGGAAGCCTTGTTAAAACAGATTGCTTATCCCCGCCCTGGAGTTTCTGCTTCAGTGGGTCTGAGGTCGGGCCTGACGGTTTGCATTTCTTTTTTTTTTTTTTTAATTTTTTTTTTTAACGTTTTTATTCATTTTTGAGACAGAGAGAGACAGAGCATGAATGGGGGAGGGTCAGAGAGAGGGAGACACAGAATCTGAAACAGGCTCCGGGCTCTGAGCTGTCAGCACAGGGGCCCGACGCGGGGCTCGAACTCACGGACCGCGAGATCGTGACCTGAGCCGAAGTCGGCGCTCAACCGACTGAGCCACCCAGGAGCCCCTGACGGTTTGTATTTCTAATAGGTACCAAGAGCCTCTGGTCTGGGGACCATACTCGGAGAGCCACTGGTCTGATACAATGATTCTCAAATGGTAGTATGCGTCAGTTACCTGGGAAGTTGGCCAGAAATTCAGATACCATTACCCCATGCCATTAGATTCTGGTTCCATAGATCTGGGGAAGAGCCCAGCCACCCCTACTTTGTAGAAGCCTTCCAGGGGAGTCTGATGCATACCATGTTTGAGAATCATGGCTGTAAGGGTCCAATGAGTGGTGCAGACCCCTGCTTCCCGGGGACTTCATGTGCATATGAACCGCCCAAGGACCTTGTTAAAATACTGATGCTCATTAAACAGATCTGGTCATACCCGAGATTCTGCACTTTTAGCCCATCCCCAGGCAGTGCTCATACTGCTGGCCCACTGGCACTGTTTGAACAGCCAGGTAGACCATTGGTTCTCAACCACGATGATGTTTACCCCTCAGGGGACATCGGCAACGTCCAGAGACATTTTTAGTTGTCACAGCTGGGGGTCTAAGTACTACTGATACGGAGTGGGTAGGGGCCAAGGGTGCTGCTAAACATCGCACAAGGCACGGGACACCCACAACCCGAGAACGAGCCCGCCCAGAATGTCAGTCAGTAATGCTGATGTTGAGAAACGCTAGGTAGACAGGGTCACTGAGAAGTCGGCTCACCATCAATAAATGGGCCAGGGTGGCCAGCAAAGACATCAGGAGGAAGGAGCACTTACATGAGTCCAACCGGCTAATATTAAGTTCCTGTCAGAGACAATGAGGTCGCAACCCTCCCCTGCTACCTCCTGTGCCTCGTCTCTGCTCCGTTCCGTCTCCGAAGCACATGCCACGATCTCACATAATTTAACTTACGTGCGTCTTATTGATAACCTGCTTCCCCTATTAAGATTTAAGATCCGGAAGGGCAAGACTTCCATCTGTCTGATCCACCTTGTAACCTACCCCAGCACCTAGAACAGTGCCTGGCACATAGCGGGGGCTCAATAAATAGTTATTGAGTGAATGAGTAGATGTCCGGGTTTTTGGAGGAGTGGAGGGGAAATGGGTGCCAGGCCACAGGTTAGGGGAATGGAGAGCTATTTATTTTATCCTTCCTTCCCTCAACCAATCATAGGATGTATACTAAAGGCTTGCTTTGTACCGGCTCCTGGGGCCCACACTTGATGTGTTCGTGGTCAGGCTGTGAGATATGCCCATCACCCACTGTTCTTGCCTTTGGACATTCAGAGAAGGGCAGTAGAGTTTTCCCCAATGGACAAAGAGCCCATGTATTTTTTTTTTTTTTTTGGAGACATCCTAATTTCATGATGCTCGGGAAGGAAACTCCATGGAACTGAGAAAAGTCAGAATGAACATACATGTCTGTATCTCCTTTTAATTCACCGCCTTTCTTCTCTCTTTCTTTTTAAACCTCACTTCCATCCAGAAAGTTCTTGCCCTGTATTTTCTGAAAATTGGAAAACCAGACCCTTAATCTGTGCGTCTACAACTGCCGGGGAGCTGGCCGGGGAGTGCAGATTCAAAGGCACTCTTTTCAGAACATCCCATTTTCCCATTAGCACGAGTCTCCGAGCACCTTTGTATGTTACTGTCTTCAGAGAGGAGAGTATTACAAAAACACTTTCTAATTATTGTTGGCCTTTTATTACTTTAGAGGTCCCGCAGCCTAGAAATGAACATCCGTGCCTGAGAATTTGTCCTTTTTCTCTCTTGGGAGATGCGTCATCCCCGCGGGGGTTATTGATGGAGACTGAGCTGGTGGAATTTGCCTAATGTGTGTGACGTCAAAGAGATCAGGGCCACAATGGGAAGGACAGCTCTGGGTTCATTTGCATTCGCTCCCCTGCTTCCGGAACAAAAGCCCACCCCAGGCCACAGCCTTCGCTTCATGGTTCACTTATTTTGGCTCATTTCCTCCAAATTGAGGAGTAGATTAAGAAGAAGAAAAAAACCAGTCAGGTTTTCTCTCCCGTGTCCTCTGCCCAGTATTCTTGGCTGGACTGTCATGTGGGCAGGTCACTATTGTCTCTAGAGGAGGAGGAACCTTCGAGTGTGATGTTGGCCAGAGCCCCTCCCTTTTGACAGGTCAATTCCATAACTGTGTGGCGCTTTCTTGAAGGACTGCCGGGCTGAGGATCTTTGAAAGCTCATTTGCCTGAGGTCCCACCCAAGCAACATTTCTCCCTTTTCTGGTAGCACTCAGTGTTACCACCTGTACCCAGGTGCCTTGGTGCAGACAGCAGAACGGCTTTCTGGCGGTCATCAGGGGGCTCACAGAATCTCCAGAGGTCGGGCAGCTGGGCTCAGGGCAGCTACGGAGCAAGATCATCGTCACAGAATTGCCTCCTGGAGACACCCGTGCCGCCACCTCTGAGAACAGAGTGCCCCGATGCTGGGCACCAAGTGCCACCTCTAAGCTGTCGTCACGGCCTTCTCCGCAAACTGGATGTAGTGGCCGTGCCCTTGCCTGAGATCTGCCCAGTGCCCGTCTCTCTCGGCCACGAGCCTGAGTCCAGCTTGGGCATAATCGGAGTGTTGGAGCCCAGGTCACATGCAAAGGAGGCCGAGAAAGAAAACTTGTCACTTCTCATTTGAAAAGGGCTCCTAAGTAAGGAACTCTCCGACTACAGGCAGAGTGTTCGAAGCTTAGGGTGACCCGGAGGAATGACAGGTGCCTAATAGCCTAGGCAAGGCCTTCCACTGAGCTTTGGCATCCTTGTGAGCCAGAGGCTTCAGGCTGTAAGAGAGGGAGACCTGCCAAAGGATCTCCGCTGTCCCCGACTTCCCATCTGAGGCAGCAACAAGTTACGCTGCCCTGAGGTTTCCCAGCCCCCCTTCCAGGCCTCGGCTGGAGATAGATTCTGCAGACGGACACAGAGCTGTCCTACCGTCCACGGAAAAGCTCCTCTCCCACGCCCCGGGTAATGGTTCCAGAGCGGCCAGGTGCTCCTTCCCAGGAGCAGCAGTCACAAGCTCGTGACGATTTGATGACTTTGATGTAGGAGCTGATGACGGCTGGAACAAAAGCATGCATGGTAGGCAAGCAGTTTGGTTAAAGAATACCTGACATCCAGAACGTGGGGGAGGCAGGGCCTTTCCAGATTCTGAGGACCAGCCCCCCAAGTTTCAGCAGCTGGAGGAGAGAGGCGTGTAGTCCCCAACTGCACATCGGGCGGGCTCAGGGACGCGAGCCAAGGAAACGAAGGCAAGAGATGCCAGAGTGTTTGTGAATAAAACTCACCAGGAATCCGCACAAGTCAGCATCTTCATACCAAATCTCTCCTGAGTTTTGGGGGCCAGCAGCCCCCTCCCCACCTCTTGCTTGAGCTTCCTCTTGCCAGACTGAGGAGCCCTAACAGCTTTAACATTCAGAATCTTTTTTTTTTTTTTAAGTTTGTTTAATTACTTTGGGAGGCGGAAGGGCGGAGACAGCGGGAGAGAGAATCCTAAGCAGGCTCCGCGCTGTCGGCACAGAGCCCAGTGCAGGCCTCGGTCTCACGAACCGTGAGATCATGACCTGAGCCAAAATCAAGAGTTGGATGCTTGACCAACTGAGCCACCCAGGAGGCCCTCAACACTCAGAATCTTAAAAAGGCCCTTATGGTTCATTGAGTCCAGAGTTTGTCAAGTGTGGTCCTCACTCTCCATGGATCTGATTCACCACTGCACCTTGATTAGAATGCAGACTTCCTCGGCCCATCCCCAGACCTACCGAATCCAACTCTGGGGCGATGCCCACAGGATGTGAGTTTCACCCAGCTTCTCAGGCCATTCTTGTGCACGTGGAGGTTCTAGAACCACCAATGCAATCCAGCCTTCTTATCTTTCGATGGGGAAACAGAGCCTCGGAGAGGAGCAGAAACTTGCTCAAAGGCAGACAGACGGGGGGCCACCTGCAGAGTGGAGCCTGGACTTCTCCAGGTTACGTCTCCAGTCCTGTGTCACTGGCCCTGATCCGCTGGCTTCTCCAGCAGATCTTCTGCGTATCTTCATTAGGAAGCATTGAGGGGAACAGTAGAACTAGAAGTGAACCCTGTTGGATGCCAAGAAGATCTTGCCCGCAAAACTGGAAAATACGTTCTCTCTAAATACATCTGTGGTCACCACGGGACCGTGAGCCAGCTGTGTAGGGATGTGATAAGCTAGTGGACTCACGGCTGAAAGCAAGGCTCGTCCTGGACTTGGGAGGGAAGGGGCACTTTGCAGGTGCCGGGCTTACACCCCTCCTCTCCCTTAACAGTCTCTGCCCCCTGGAGGTAGATGTCACCTCCCCTGGTCGACATTACTCCTGCAGCCCCGGGCCTTCTTTGCTCACCAGGGCAAGCTGGGCAGTTCGAAGCTTGAGCAGAGACGTGAGGTTGACTGTATCAGCCATTGGTTCTAGGCTGACCTGGGGATGTTGCTGTCCACTCACGCCACGGCGGTGTGAGTGGGTCCTTAGCTGGAGCTAGACAGAGGTTTGGATGAAAAATGAAATCAGTTGGGGGAGTGCCTGGGTGGCTCAGTCAGTTAAGCAGCCAACGTCGGCTCAGGTCATGATCTCCTGAGTTTGAGCCCCGCGTTGGGCTCTGTGCTGGCAGCTCAGAGCCTGGGCCCCGCTTTGGATTCTGTGTCTCCGTCTCTCCGTCTCTCCCTGACCCTCCCCTGCGCATGCTCTGTCTGTATCTCAAAAACAAATAAACATTAAAAAAGATTAAAAAAAAAAAACCACGAAATCGGTTGGGAAATGACTTTGTCTGCAGATGTTCTCAGTGAGATTTTCTCATCACGGCATCCGTGTTCCCTCCCTTCCAGGTGCCCCACACTGGCACTGGGGTCCGTCCCATGACGTGAGTTATTTGGACAGAGTGGTGGGACTGCACTATTTTGTGTAGCCCATTGAGATAGCTGGTTTGTTCCTCCTCTGGGGATATCACGGCTGCTAAGAGCAAAAGCCACAGCCCGTCACAGGCTGTGCTGTGTTCACTCTGCAAGATCAGTCACACCCTGACCTGATGGTGGAGGGGCAGCTGTGAAGGGGCCCCGGAAGTCACATCTTCAGAGTGAGGCACAGATGCTCAGCAACACGAGGGGCCCTCGGGGTGACCCCTGGACATGTGTAGGAGGTGCCCAGAGAGGTGGTGGGTGGCCGTATGGACTTTGGGGCATGTTCCCCATAAACCCTCCCCTCCAGCTTCGGCTGCTTTTCCTGCTGCGGTGGTCCTTCCACTTAGAAGATGCTCCTGGGCCTTTCGTGACTGTGTCGTCAATGCCTACGGCAGTGTGTGGCACCTAGTCCAGCAGGGCAGACTGACTGTGCCCCCCCCCATCCCAACCTCATTTCCTTCCTTTATTATTTGCTCTATTTCCTCCTACCTTTGATCTGTCTCCATCATGAGAATTTGAATCTCAGAGACAGACTCTGTTTTCTTCTGACTTTGTCTTCTGATGCTTCCAGACCTGGCACACAGTAGGTGCAGAATAAATACTTTGGTGAATGAATACTGAATAAAAGTAAGTGCTCAATAATGGTTTGTTCATTGCATGTGAACTTGGAACTTCCCAGGAGTTATCATTCCAGAGGAATTTCTGGCCCTGTCTTTGATAGGAGAGACTCCCTTCTCGCCTTGTGGGTTATTTCTGCCTTTTTTCCCCCTGATTGTGAGTGACTTTCCTGTTGGCTTTGCTCTCTGCCACGTGCATGCTTAGCCCCTCCAGATCTGAGCACAAGAGGGCTAAAAAGGGGCAAAAAAATACAAAGGAGGCAGAGGAGAATCTGATGTGACTTTCCGGGAATGGTGGAGGGAGGGTGACCACCACATGCAACCTGAGTGTCCCCAGGCAAAGCCCTGAGCATGAGATTGGGTTTTTCCTGGGTTTTCTAGTTAGTAAGAATGAGCTGTCTTCCCTTCTTAGATGCTGGCACCAATCCACTTGGAATCAGCTGTTGACTACCCTGCTGGGGTTACAAAGCAAGATAATCTTTAATTATGCTCATTCCTCTGCCCGCAGGGCCAAGCTGAAATGATCTTAATATGCTGTTGGATTCCTTCTACAAACACAAAACACCGGTCCTTCATGTCTCACTCTGAGGCATTGACTGAGCTTGGTCAGGGTGATTGACCTTGATCCCTAGCATGTGTCCAGCCAGCTAAGTGACCTTAGAGAGGTCACTTCCCCTCCCTGAGCCTTTGTTCCCATCTCTGTGATGGGTGAGATTATACCTGCTCTGTTCTCCTGTAGGGAAGGTTGTGATAAAATAATGGATGGGCACGAGAGAGTGGAGACGACCCAGATGTCCTTCGGTTGATTAATGGATCAACACAAGTGGTACATCCCTACGATGGAATATTATTTGGCAATAAAAAGGAATAACGCATACTGCGACATGGACGGGCCTTGAAAACATTATGCTAAGTGAAAAAGCCAGACACAAAGGCTATGTATTGGGAGTCCATTCTTACGAAAGACCCGGAAGAGGCAAATCCATAGGGACAGAGAGCAGAGTAGCGGTTTCCAGGGGCTGGAGGGAGGGGAGAATGTGGAGTGACTGCTGATAGGTGCAGGATTTCTTTGGGGGCTGATGAAAATTATGTAGTGATGATGGTTGCACAACTTTGTGAATAGACGGAAAATCACTGAATACATACTTGAAAAGTGTAAATATTTTTTTTCGCTATGAATTATACCTCACTGACAAAATAAATAAACACACATACATACAATGTATGAGAAGGCGGCTGAGTAAGCTGTCAGGCTGCATTCAGCTGGTGTGTTGTCATCACTGACAGCATCGTCTTCATATTTTAACATTTATTTAGTGCCTGCTGTGTGCCTGGCACTGTGACAAGAGCTTTGCATGTCTTGCTTCACATAATGGACCTTATCGTCTTTATTTTGTAAAGAAGGCTGAGAACCTAAGAACTTGAATCATATGACCAAGGTCAAAGGGTGGCTGAAGGCCTGACTGGGACCCAAGCCCCAAGACCTAGGCCCTTTCTTCAACCCCATGCTGCTGTCTCTTGGGTTCAGGGACATGTGGGGATAATTACATGTCTTATTTTTTGTAGACCTGGCCACCATTAAAATGATTCTTGGAACTTGAAGGGTGATACCCAAGACTCCCGTTGGAAAGGCAGACATATCTCCATGGTCAACCTAAGTGAACCTTTCAAGCTGCAGAAGTCAGCTGGCTTATGAATTGCTCACCCCTGAGACCAGCAGCTGGTCTCTCTGGCTTGGGGGCTTGGGAGTGGAATCCAAGAACTCCGAGAGTTGATGACAGGCCCTAAGATTCCCAGGCCTTGGTGATGACAGGCACCCACTACCCTGAAGCCGAGGGAAGTTACTCCGGGCTTCCCTCCGGGAAGAGCTGAGATTCAGCGTTGCAATTACGTCATATGTGAGGAGGCCACTCAGGACTCATCGATTAGGATCCCGTGAGCCAGCTCCCATCTATGAAGTGGGATCAGGACATGGCCTGCCAAGTCTAAAATAGTTTCAAGGTCTACACCAATACGTCAAAAAGCTGCTAGCAGCGACAGGAAAATACATATATGTGCGTATGTGTATATGTGTATGTATCTGTATGTAGGCACGTATGTGTAAAATGACTGAAAACAAGGTCAGTGGGGTGTGCAAAGGACCGCAGTCCGGCAAGGAGACATTCCAGAACTTCTTGAACACCCACGCAGCTTCAGCATGTGCAGACAGGGATGTTCGAGGGACGTGAATTGCTCACAGGTTTTCGGGGGGAACTGCCTGGTGTGGGGGAAGGGACCTTGAGGGTCGAGGGGCCCTGACACCTTAGCTCCACCTCAAATGGGCTGTGGGATTTGATGAGTCGTCACACCCCCACCCCGGGGCTTAGACTTCACTACCTACTCAGGGAGGGGGCTCGACTGCAAAACCAGTGCATCCTCCGTCATCAGTCAAGTCTCTGTCTGGTCCTTGGCTAGAAGCTGGTGGTGTAATAGTGAATAAGAAAGTGGATATCAGCCTTCCTTCTCAAAGCTGAGAGGCTGGGGCGCCTGGGTGGCTCGGTCGGTTGAGCGTCCAACTTCGGCTCAGGTCATGATCTCACGGTCCTTGAGTTCAAGCCCCGCGTCGGGCTCTGTGCTGACAGCTCAGAGCCCGGAGCCTGTTTCAGATTCTGTGTCTCCCTCTCTCTCTGCTCCTCCCCTGTTCACGCTCTGTCTCTCTCTGTCTCAAAATTACATAAACGTTAAAAAAAAAATTAAAAAAAAAAAAGCTGAGAAGCTAATGAGACACGTGTTATTCAAAGAATCCCCCAAACATATGATCGCACGTGGCGGTGAGTGCCGTGAAAAAGTAGCAAGACATTCTGTTCACGCGTGAACTCAACCTTTTGCAGACCCGCTATGTGCCGGCCACTCTTTCCATGCTTGGATTAACGTGCACCTGGACTTGGGGGTTTATACGGGTTTGGTAAAGCCAAGAGACCAGGAGGTGATTGCTATTGAAAAGGTTGTTGTGATTCGTAGTTCCCAAAAGAAGAGGGAGAAAAGGCCACACCGTGCAGGGCCACCTGGGGAAGTACCAAGTCAGGAGGGAGAAGGGGGCAAGGAGAAAGCACAGGCCAGAGTGTTTACTGGGGTATTCTCGGAACGGATAGGTCAGGTAGGGTAAATAAGCTTAGGACTGCGAAATCTGAATAATTTGGGGGGGCTCTGGACAGTCCTGGTGGTCCTGGTTGTCTGGTTCCTGACCCTGGCGCAATTCCGGGCAAGGGAAACGTTGGCTTGCTTTGTCAGGGTTTGATAAAGGAGCTGGTTGGGGGTGTGGGCCTTGGCTTGGTTGGTGTGCATGTCAAGGGCAGGCTCACAGGCTAGCTGTTTGCTGTCTCTAGGAATTAGCTAATCCTGGGAGGGCTAAGATAAGACAACTGAGGCATACGGACTTGCCCGAGGTTCCTTAGCTTAGTCAGAGGGGCGTTGGGGTTTGAACCCGGGCAGTCAGGCTCCCCAGTTTGTACTCCTAAGGACCTCATTCCTGCCCTCTGCCTAAGAAAGGACTTGGTCTGGTATTACTGAGCACACCTGAGAAGTGACTTGTGCTCTGTGAGCCGAGGTCCAAGGCAGCACCTTCCAGGGTGAAGGATGCAGGGAGACAGGGCTGTGGGAAGGCATTCCTGTCTCGAGACCTCAAGACCAACATGGCAGGAGGGAGTGGCGTGGCTGACAGCCAGCTGGCCATACAACTGGCCTGTGGATATTTGAAGCCTTCGGAGGCTGACTCCCGCTGCGGGCCAACTCAACCAGAAGCTCTGGGGCGGGCGATATTCTTGATAAGCTCCCTGAGTGGACTCTGTAAAATTATCCTCCTTAAAGATTGTAAGGTAACGCACATGCAGTTGAAGTGCACAGATCTGGGGTATATGGTTTGATGAGTTCTGATAAATGCACACACTCATGTAATCCATACTTCTTTCTTTTAATGTTCGTTGATTTATTTTGAGAGAGAGAGGGAGCACGTGAGTTGGGGGGAGGGGCAGAGGGAGAGAGAGAATCCCAAGCGGGCTCCACACTCAGCCCGGAGCCTGACATGAGGTTTGATCTCACGACTTCGAGATCATGACCAGAGCCGGCATCGAGAGTCTGCCGCTTACCCGACTGAACCGCCCAGGCGCCCCATATAATCCACACTCCTATAGAGATACCGAGTATGTCTATCACCCTAGAAAATTCCCACACTGCCCTCCTCCCATGCAACCACCGTTCTGAGTTCCATCAATAGAGATCAGTTTTGTCGTTCACAGCCATGGATCCTACAATAGCTATGCTCTCATATCTGGCTGCCTTCACTCAGAAAACTCTTTTTGGGATTTATCCAAGGTGTTGTGCGTTCCATATTCATTCATTTTATCACTGAGGATGACTAAATTGTACCGATATAACCGCAATTAGTTTATCTGATCTATTGATGGACATTTGGATCGGTTCCAGTTTTAGACTCTTGTGAACAAAGCTCCTACAGACATTTGTATGCAAGTCTTTTGTCGAATTAGGTTTTCGCCTCTCCTGGGTGAATACTAGGCCTGGAATGCCTGGGTCGCCCCTGACTGATCTGTTGCAACACTGACGTTGTAGAAACTCTGGACTGACCAGCTCATGACTGTAAATCCCTTTCAGCTCCCAAATCCCACAGTTCCGTTTCAGCTCTAGTATGTTTCTTGCAGTTGCTACATATTTTTTGTGTGTGTTGTAAAATACACAGGGCATAACATTTTACCATTTTAACCATTCTTAAGCGTGCAGCTCAATGGCATTAAACACGTTCGCGGCCACCATCCGTCTCCAGAACTCTTTTCATCCTGCAGCATTGAAACTCTGTGCCTATGAGGGGCGCCTGAGCGGCTCAGTCGGTTGAGCGTCCGACTTCAGCCCAGGTCATGATCTCGCAGTGCGTGAGTTCGAGCCCTGCGTCGGGCTCTGTGCTGACGGCTCGGAGCCTGGAGGCTGCTTTGGATTCTGTGTCTCCCTCTCTCTCTCTCTGCCCCTCCTCTCTCTCTCTCTCTCTCTCTCAAAAATAAATAAACGTTTTTTAAAAAGAAAGGAACTCTGTCCCCATGAAGCACTAACTCCCCATTCTCCTTCTCCAGCCACTAGTATCCATCATTCTACCCTCTGTTTCTATAACTCGGACCACTCTAAGTACCCTGTGTAAGTGGAATCAAACAATATCTATCCTTTCTGTGGCTGGCTTATTTCACTTAGCCAGCAAGGTCCAGCCATGCTATAGCACATGTCAGAATGCCCTTCCTTTCTTAAAGCTGAATAAGACTCCACTGTGTGTTATAGACCACGCTTTGTTCTTGTATTTTTTCACAGAGAAAAAATTTAACACAAAGAGTCGTAAAAAGAACGTACAATTACCCGACCCAGAAGCTCTGTAATAAACCCTTCCCTTACTCACCCAGGACATGTTTGGCTGTGTCCCCGCTCACGACATCCTAGGTCCAGGAGACCTCAAAATGCAGGTAACTCGGCACAAGGTGGATTTCACCGTCGTTTGTCCCGTAAAAGACGGAATGCATCAGGACTGTCAGCCGCTCGCCCGCCACCATCAACACCTATTTTCTCTCATTTGAACTGGTTTCCCAGTGAGTCCATTAAAATCTTCTCTCCGCTTCTTCTCCCAGAACAGTTCATACCAGAGTCTAGAAGGAGATCTCTTTGTTTTTATTTCCCGTGGCTGTTTTAAAACCCGATTTGTCATATGGGACATCCTGCACGTTTCCTGTCAGATCTGAGAGGAGGGAATGCGTGATGGGAGAGAGGAAATGCGAGCCGAAAGCCGCATTGACTGTGACCGCAGCACCTTCGCGGGAGCTGAGAGCCGCCGGGCGTCTCCGCGGGGGGAACCAACCTGAGAATAGCGGGCGGAGTGTAACTTCCTGGGCGCTGAGTTTCTCCAGGAATGCAAAGGAACAATCAAAGCTGCAATTGAAACACTGTCACCCACGTTAGACAGTCGTGGCCTGTCCCAAAGAAGATGTGTAGGTCACACACACACACACACACACACACACGCACACGCTGTATTCATGGGCTATTCATGCGGAGACGTGGTGCAAAGACTTCCTACCCGCATCCCACTGGTGGATGCTCCTTGGCCGCTAGACCTCAAATTTCATTTCTTTTGCTCAATGGAGCATTTGTGTTTCTTCTGAAGTATGGTAGCAGTTGTTTTCTCTATGGTGTCTTGGCTGTCCCACGTCACTCTAGAATAGAATTAGCGTGGAGAACCTGGATGGGTCGGTCGGTTAAACATCTGACTCTTGATTTCAGCTCAGGTCATGATCCCAGGGTTGTTAGATTGAGCCCCAAGTTGGGCTCCGTGCTGGGCATGTAGCCTGCTTAAGATTCTCTCTCTCTCTTTCTCTCTCTTATCCTCCCCACCAACATACACACATACCTCTCTCTCTGACCCTCCCCCCCCCCCACACTCTCACTCTCAAAAAAAAAAAAAAAAAAGAATAAAATCAGTGACTCTGTCTTGGGCCTCATCTAAGCAGGTTTTATTTTTATTAATTTTTTTCATGTTTGTTTATTTATTTTGAGAGCCCGAGAAAGCGTGTGCACAAGTGGGGGAGGGGCAGAGAGAGAGAGAATCCTAACGAGGCTCTGCACTGTTAGGGCAGAGCCGAACAGGGGCTGGATTCCATGAACTGTGAGATCATGACCTGAGCTGAAATTGAGAGTCGGTTGCTTAACCAGCTGAGCCAACCAGGCGCCCGTAAAGCAGGTTTTATTACGTGAGTCCTGAGTTAGGCTCTGGCCCTGTGCCAAGTGCTGTGAGCTTCTCCTATCATCTTTGCAAGGCTTGACGTGTTTCTTGTTTGTAGAACCTTTTAATGGCATTGTAGACACAGGAAAACCAACCCCAGGGTAATGGCTTTACAAGCTGGCCTCTTAGAATCAATGTTGGGGTTGTGGGTGGAGGAGAATTAATTGCTAAGGTTGGACAGACTGAGTTTGATCCCAACTCTGCCACTCTTTGACCTCAGAGGCAAGCCGTTCCACCCCTGAGTGACGGTGTTCCCATCTGCAAAATGGGAATAGATAGCATCCGCTAAAAGTGATGCACTGATTTGATGGTGGGCTAGTTTTCTGCTGCCACTATAATAGACTGCCATAACCTCAGTGGCTCACAACAACCCAGATTTATTCTGTTACGGGGCTGGAAGCCAGAAGTCCAAAATGTAACCGATGGGGCTAGAATCATGGTGGAGCAGAACCGATTCCTTCTGGAGGCTCCGGGGGAGCATCTCTTCCCTTGTCTTTCCCTCTGTGCCTTGGCTCATGGCCCCCTCCGTCCATCTTCGGAGCCAATGGTAGCATCGTTCTTTTCCAGCTCTGTTCCCCACGGCTCTTGTTGTCACATGGTCTTCTCCACACTCTGACTCCACTGCCTCCCTCTTACAGGGACTCTTGCAACTACATCAGACCCACTTCAAGATATTTGGATTTAATCATATCTGCAGAGTCCCTCTTACTCTGTAAAGTAACATATGCATAAGTTCCAGGGATTAGGATGAGGACATCTTTGGGAGACGGGGATTGTGTGTATGGTGACCTTCAAGTAACTAACGCACCACATCGTCCTGTGTTCTCCATCTCCGGAGTAAAACTTCACATCGATACTGTCTTAGTTTGGACTCCTCCGAGGCAAATGGAATCGAGGATTCAAGAGCATATAGTTTATCTAGGAGGTAAAGGGAGCGCCAGGAAGATGTCAGGAAGGGAAGGCAGCCAGGAAGTCCGGGCATCCAAGCCAGTTACCTCTGTAGCAGACTGGAGCTTAACCGGAGAAACCCAGGGTTAGACTCCCAACCTTATAGGGGAGGGAGCCGGGGTATGTATTCACCAGTTCCCAGCAGTCACTGGGGTGAGAATTCCCATAGTTTTGTGGCACCTCTGGCAGCAAAGTGAGCCCTGGTGCTAAGGGAAGGCAAGGAAATGAAGGCATTGGCAGTTGGAAGTCAGGCCAATGTGCACCCATGTGCCAAGGGCAAGGGTGTACGGGCAGTATAACCGACGGTGTCCTCCACAGAGGCTCAGGGCCTCTTGGATGCTCATGGTCAGCAGTCCATCCGTCACCATGCCTGGGCACCTCTGCTCCAAGCAGTCAGGTCATTTGCTGGCTAAGAGTCCCTTGCACTTGTGTCCAAACCCGTTTATGCCATCTATCCAGTCATGTAATGAAGCTCCCTTGAATGTTAAATGTGCAGTCGTCTAATGACACTAAGGTGAAGACTTGATAGGAGTAAAGCTGATCGTAAAAAATGCTGTTCAATTAGGTATGTCATGACAGCTGTGGAAGATGATGGCAGGGGAGGAAGAACCACAGAATTCCAGAAGGGGTGGTCATTTCTCCTTTTAAAGAAACTCAAGCTGGAAGGCACAGATGATGAATTGTGGGTGGTGTGTGTGTGTGTGTGTGTGTGTGTGTGTGTTCAATTTTCACAACACTGTGAGGTTGGCATTATTCCCATTTTGTTGAATGTAAGTGACGAAACCCAAAACGGCTGGGTTAATTCCCCAAGGTCCCACAGTCAGTAAGTGGCAGAACTCGAATGAGGGGATCTCCCTCTTGACCCTGCACTGCCTCCCACCGATCCCAGCCTGGCACAGTTTCCAGGTGTGTCTAAGGACACCTGCTTCGGTCTGACCAATTTCTTGGGGCCGACGCCATCCCACGTTGCCCAGAGAGACTCCAGGCAAGCATATGTGGTTCTTCTCCTCCCCAGTCTGGGAGCTTCCTTCATGGAAAAGGGGAAATGATACCTTTATCCTACCTTTTCTTAACTTCTTTTGACATTAATGAGCTTCCACAGCTTATAGACCATGGGAACACCTGAAAACTCATAGCAAAGTCAGCGCCCCCCCTTCACCTTCTGGCAAAGATGTCCTACCAGGAATTCTGGGCAGTCTCCCTCTGCTTTGCCCAATATCCAGGCAATATGTGGAGGCATGGAGGAAAGGCCCTGATACTGGCCTTGGCTCTTCAGAGACCTCCAGGTTTGGGATTTTGACAGCAACAGGAATCAGACAGTGGAGAAGCTCAGGCTGGGGGGTCGCCAAGGCTTCCATGTTGGTCCCGAGTGCCTGAGACTAGGCTCTAACTAGAAATCTGTTTGAGGGGAAGAGCGAAAAGCTTCCACCCAAGCAGAGTTAACTAAGCTATTAACAACCCTGGGACTGGCTGGGTTTCTTCTTCCATTTTCTATGGAACTCCCTGCAGAGGTGGCTAGGAAAGAGAGCTCACCCCAAGAGCACTGGTTCAATGAGAGGTGTCTGGAGACCCATCAGTAGACAAATATGGGATTGGCTGGCATGCAGCTCTTATAAGGCAGTTCAGTTCTTGCTCCCCTTGGAACGGCAGATTGATCAACTTACACTGTGGTTCCCAGCACGCAAAATAGCCTTCCTGATTTTTACCGGGGTTTTGTGTCCTTGTTCTTAAAGGAAATACCAGTTGGCAAGTTGGCTGGTGTGGTAATTCCTTCAGTATCAAAATGGCAGCTTTCTATGACGCTGGATTGAAGACGCATTCATTTAACATATGCATCGCATGCCTGCTGTGGTCGCGCGCTGGGCTATTGCGGTTATAGGACTCAGGCATAACCCGTTTATCAGACGAGAGAGGGGAGTCAGCAGGCACATGGCGTGTGCCACGAGGGAAGTAAATAAAGGGCCTTACAGGGGCCCGGAGGGTGGACGGCTTCTCCACCTTTGTGTGCAGGGTTTGGGCCTGTTAACAAACACCCAGAGGAGGCGATGCCTGAGCTGAGTTGAGAAGGATGACTGTGGATTAGCCAAGGAGAGAAGGCGGAACTGTGGCGCCATAGGTGGCCTGAGCCAAAGCCAAAGGCGAAACAAGTGGTGGATGAGAAGAGCTTCAGGGAGTCAGCTGAGGCCAGGATGTAGGACAGAAGCAGGGGAAGAGCAGCCTGGAGATGGAGACAGATTTCCACCCAGCGGGGCCTCTGGGTCTTGCCAAGGGGCTGGGACTTGACCCCGGAACGCTGGCCTTACCTGCGTCGTACGTCGGGGACTCAGCGGCAAGCTGGAGGCAGGAGCCCTTCGTGACTTATCTGTGTAATAATGAGTCATGTTTTAAGGGTGTTCTATGCATTTTCATGGGGCTTAACTTGATAGACAAATTCAGCTCTTCGGTTTTAATTATGCAAACCCAAGAGGCAAGAATTATTCTGTTCATCTCCAGCATGAAGACCGAAGTCGGCACGCTGGCCCAGTGCCAAGGACCTGTGCTGGAGTTCTTCAGCGCACCGCTGCGGGGAGGTGGCCAAGGACCTGATGTCCTGCCACTGATGTCGGAATAGGCCGGCCCCGGTCTGCCTCTTACCCACACCCAGAACCTGGACACGTCTCTTCTCCTGGGATCCTTTGCTGCTACTGTGCCCCTGCTTTTACCCGTCTTCATTCCCAGCCTCTGGCACCAAAGAGACAGTCTCACCGAGGGGCTCTCCACATGCCAAGTGGTGTTGTAGCCAGTCGGGCTTGGGAAGAAAAGTGCCGGACTGGGTCTCATTCCAGCTGCATGGCCCTGGGCACTTTCCTTCCCCAGCCTGTCTCCTCATTTATTAAAAGCAAGTGCAGAGGCGGTAGCTGTCCTGCTCATCGCTGTGTCCCTCAGTGGCTGGCATGGAACAGGAGCTCGGTATATTGCTATCGAACGAGTATGGAAACACCCATCACGGGCCAGGCAGCGTGTGCCCCCCGGGCAGACACCAGGGAGACTAGAACGAGACCCCTGCCCTCCAACGTCTAGTGGTTAAAATCAGTGTGGGAGCAAATAAGTCGAATATGGCACAAATGAGTAGAAAACACACATAAGTAGAAAATACGGTGGCAGCCGGAGTGGTTGCTCAGTGCGATTCTTTGATTCCATTTCATCTCAGTGGAGGAATCTTAGCACAAAAAGGAAACCAGACAAGATTGCCCGCCGCTGGAGGCACGCACGGGTGTGGCCCTCACCAAGGGTTCTGACCATTCGGGAGTTCGTCACGTCCCAGGTTCGTGGACGCTGTTATTTGTTATTCTCTGTGCAGGACAGCACAGATGATGCACGTGTTTGGGCAAGAAACTTTTTCTTTGAAAAGAAATGCCGACGAGAGTTTGTAGGCGAAACCGCTCTGCGTTTTGTGTATCAGAGTCTGTGAAACTTAACAAGTGGAGATCTGCTCAGGACCTGGTCTGGCGGGCGACTCACATGCAAGTGACGGCCACCAGAAGGAGTGACATCCCCTCTCCCCACCCACTTCTGATTGTAGGACAGGCCTCTTGCAGGAGCCCACCTCTGGGGTGAGGTCTGGGCAAAGCTGCTGGAGGACGTTGATGGCGTGGGAGCACTTTGTCGCCCAACAACACGTTTGCCATTGGAGTGTCTGCTTATGAGGCGGCTGGGGGTTTTAGACAGTTGATAATAAGTGAAACGCCAAGAGGGCAGTTCAGCCTGCTTTGCTCCTTGGCAGGACCCAGTTGACCTTGCCTGGAAGAACCGGGAGTTGTTTTCCCTGTGAAAACCTACAGTGGCCACAAAGAGAAAGGAACAGGTGCAGGGCCCTCCCAGCAGCCCAGAGCCTGGAACGTCATCTCAGCCCGCCTCGGCAGGTGGCAAGGAGCTGCTTCTCCACAAGAGCCCAGTCCTTCGGGACTGATTAGACCCTGGCGGGGATGTGCAGATGCTTCGGTTCACGGGGTTCAGCCCATTCCGGGGGGCAGAGGGCATGGTGAGATCCTCCGATGGCAGGGAACCCGTCGAGACCAGCTAGTGCCAAACAGTCGCTACACGCAAAGCCAGGCAGGTGGGTCACTGAGCAAGAGAACGGGACGTCGCGGGGTTGTTCTCCTTAGACGGAGTGAAACGGGCAGCCGAGTGCCTCCGGGGTTTCCAGCTTCTCTCTGGGACACCAGCTCACTGGATGGTGGAGGCTTCCCCTTCATAGCTGACTGCGTGTTGACAAAGTAGGTTTTCAACATCGGATGGGATTCCGGAGACCCCGCTCTCTGGCGGCAGAAACGTCCCTTTCTGGCCCAAGCTACCTGCCGCGTTGACACCATCACTTCCTACAGTAGGATGCACGGGTGCCCTCTATGAACAAACGAAGGCTGGCTACACATTTCATCCAGGAGGCTTGTCACGCGGGACAGCTGCAGCCCTTGACGTGAATTATGCATCCGCGGGTCTGCTGGGGTTCCTTCCT
Organism: Panthera leo; assembly: GCF_018350215.1. Lineage (NCBI taxonomy): Eukaryota > Metazoa > Chordata > Mammalia > Carnivora > Felidae > Panthera > Panthera leo. The sequence continues at coordinate 10,491,432 of NC_056686.1, forward strand.
GTCTTCTCTTCCTCAAGTGCTCGTAATATACGAGGCCCTGGAAACGTACACTCCTCACAGTCTCATGTGACGAGGAACCTGAGACGGTCATCCCATGTTTTTATCTGGAAGCCCAGGACTTCCGGGGGCCACAAAGCTGTAGCAGACATCGGGAGAGAGAGAACACAGCACAGTTAGGTATTCGTGCCGCAGACTTGGCGGGGAATCCTCCAAGGCCGATCTGAAATGGAAGGAACATCGGACGGGCTCCCTCCTTGTCACCAAAGTCATTCCTGGCCTGCCTGACTGACTCGGGGTGACAGCAGCCCCTGCAGGTATAAGAGGGTTTCCTTCACGCTCTTTCTCCTTTTCCGGTTCTTTTAGATCAAAGAGAGGAAGGTCACCTTCTGGCTTTGGCCAGAGCCGTTCGCCAGGAAGGAATACTGCTTCTAAAACACACCCAAAGCCCTTTCTTAGCAGGACGGGATTCTTTTCTGCAGACTCCCATTGTATACCAGCCATAAAACTCCTTAATAACTTTGCCTTAGATAGGCCTCTAATATCCATAATTCATTCAAGGAGGCAGACTCCAGAGGCTGCACTGTGGTTTATCTTATTTTTGTATAATTACACACACCCCCACCCCCCGCGCACGCGCGCGCGCACACACACACACACACACACACACACAGGGTGTACGTGGTGATTTACAGCGATGTTGGGATACCTGGTTATTATTCTTCACTCCTGATCCATTATTATTCTTCCTAATTTTGCAGAGTCATTTGTTGGATAAGGCCATTTAGGAAACAAATGCATATTTTAATAGCTAATATTGAATTTACATTTATATCTCAGGTGTATAGGGATAGTGATGTGGCAATTAAAGGCAAATATATAATTTTTAGTCATGACTATAGGGATTACTCTGCTGACAGAGCAAGAGCTGACTTAGATATTTAACTGAATGTTAAATTTTTTAGAGCTCTGGGAATTTTGGACTCTTGATGGATAGCTCAGTACTTTCAAATTTTAGGCGGGGGCAGGGGAAAAAATCCTGATTTTGCACTTTACGTCTAGGTGTCTCAGAAATATGTGGCCAATTCATTGAATATGCTCACAATGTATTGGTGAGCAAAGCAAGCAGGTATGTGTGCTGTGATCCCATCTGTGTGTGTGTGTGCACAGACACACGAACTGTGTGAGTATACATACACAACATGTATATATATAAAATGTACATGTATGTTATTTCTATAGCTTTTTGCATATATATTATAGTATGTATTTATAATACACACACACACACACACACAGACACACACACACACACATTCATGTTTCCAGATGTCTTTCAATGCATGTGTGGAAGAACAGATAAAATTTTAACAGAAATTAACTCTGGGTTTATGGGGTTCTGCTGTCTTCATCTTTAAGCATAACCGCTGTTGATTCTCTTTATTGGAGAGCCCGCCATGAGATGAGCCAGGTGCGGAGCACGTGTTAGATCCAGACTGCCTGAGTTCATGTACCTCCGTCAGTTCCTTACTCCGGGGTTGACATCAGGTTGATCTTACCAAGGGTCATTTTTAAAGGGAATGGGGATGTGTCTCTGCTTGGGTCACTAAGTAACTACCCTTGACTTTGACTTTGGTGTCTGAAAGGTCCAGGCTGGTTTGCGAGGTTAGGTGGGAATGGTGATGTCTCCCTTCCCCCAAAGAGCAACGGTCCTTGAATTGGTTTAGTCCTTACCCTTGGATACAACAGAACTGTCTGCCTCGCAATCACCTCCTTACTAGTGGCCTCTCTTAACAAAACAGCCTGGGGGCACCTGGGTGGCTCAGTCATTAAGCGCTGACTTCTGCTCAGGTCATGATCTCCTGGTTCGTGGGTTTGAGCCCCACGTTGGGCTCTGTGCTGACAGCTCAGAGCCTGGAGCCTGCTTTGGATTCTGTGTCTCCCTCCCTCTCTTCTCCTTCCCCACTTGTGCTCTGTCTCTCTCTGTCTCTCAAAAATAAATAAACATTTTAAAAAAACAGCCTGTAGAAGAAAACATTAGGGGGAAAGCTCTTTGACATTGGTCTTGGTGATGATTTTTTGGACTTGACAGCTGGAACAGGAACAAAAGCAAAAGTTAAGTGGGACCACATCCAATGAAAAAGTTTCTGCGGAGCAGAGGAAACCATCAACAAAATGAAAAGGGAGCCTGCGGAATCGGAGAAGCCATTTGCAAACCATATATCTGATAAGGGGTTAATATCCAAAATATAATTCCCATGAGTCATTAGCAAAAAATCAAAAACGTGATTAAAAAATGGGCAAAGGACTTGAATAGACGTTTTTCCGAAGAAGACACACAGATGGGCAAAAGGGACATGAAAAGATGCTCAGCCTAACTCATCATCAGGGAAATGTGAATCAGAACCCAGTGAAACACCACCTCACACCTGTCGGGATGGCTAAAATCACAAAGACAAGAAATTATAGTGTTGGCGAGGATGTGGAGAAAGGGGAACCCTCTCGCACTGTTGGTGAGAATGCAAACTGGTGCAGCCGCTGTGGAAAATAGTTTGGAGGTTCCTCAAAAAATTAAAAATAGAACCATGTGTTCCACAATCCCACTTCTGGGTATTTATCCAAAGGAAATAAAGTCACTGTCTCAGGAAGATGGTTGCACTCTGGTGTCCGTTGAAACTTTGTAGCCATAAAAAGGGAGCAACCTAAGGGACTGTGGACAGATGAATAGATAAAGAAAATAACATATTCACGTATATTTATACATACATGTGTTTATACATAGATACATATACACGCATACACACACACACACACACACACACACACACACACACATATATATGTATATACACACACACGTGTACATATGTATAAACACGTTTATAATTCAGCCTTAAAAAAGGAAATCCTGCCATGAGCAACCACATGGATGAACCTGGAGGATGTTATGCTAAGTGAAATAAGCCAGAGAAAGACAAATGGTATCATTTATATATGGAATCTGAAAAAGAAAGGTGGGCGTGCCTCATTGGCTCAGTTGTTAAGTATCTGACTTCTGCTCAGGTCATGATCTCATGGTTCACGAGTTCGAGCCCCGCATCAGGTGAGCCCTGCTTCTCTCTCTCTCTCTCTCCCTCTCCCTCTCTCTTTCTCTCTCTGTCCCTCATAGGATTCTCTTTCTCTGCCCCTTGCTTGCTTGTGCCTTCTCTCTTCCTCTCTCTCTCTCTCAAAAAAAAAAAAAAGGAACTCCCAGTAACAGAGAGTAGGGTGGTGGTTGCCAGGGGCTAGAGGTGCAGGAAAAGGGGAGATGTTGGTCAAACAGTACAAACTTTCAGTTATAGGATGACAAGTTTCTGGAGACATCACGTATAGCATCGTGACTATAGTTAAGAATAATGTGTGCTTGAAATTTTGCTTAGAGAGTAGATCTCAGGGGTTCTCATCACACACAAAAAGGACACTATACCAGGTGAAGGGTATGTTAAGTAGCTCAATGGTGGTCATTATTTCACGATGCATATGTCTATCAAAACATCGTTTTGTATGCCTTCAATATCTATAATTCTTTTAAAAACATCTATCTATATCTATATCTGTATCTGTATCCATTTTGATCAGTCATACCTCAGTAAAGCTCAGGGGAAGAATAAAACACCTGAGCAAGAGAGGTAGTTGTTTGTCCGTGGATGATAAGGGAAGGATAGCTGAATTCATCATTTCTTCCCACCAAGAAGCAAGGAAGCCTCGTGGCTCTCATTCCAAACGTCAGGACTGCACCCTGTTATGCAGTAGGCCACCTGGAGAACTGTCATCTCTGGGTCCCATCTGCATTTGAGGACTCCCACTCCGAAAGGAATATCGTCATGTTGGAGAGTGAAACTCTTGAACCTACGGGTGCTGAACTTGTCCTGTATTATTTAACCTGCCCTTGGATGGCGAAGCAGATGCACTTCTGGCATAGAAGCTTAGATTTTCTGTCTTTTCTTTTCTTTTTTTAAGTGTTTATTTATTTATTTTGAGGGGGGAGGGGCAGAGAGAAAGAGAGAGAGGGAGAGAGAGACTCCCAAGCAGGCTGTCCACTGTCAGCATGGAGCCCAACACAGGATTCGACCTCACAAACCTCGAGATCATGACCTGAGCCAAAATCAAGAGTCGGACGCTTAACCGACTGAGCCACCCAAGCGTCCCTTACATTGTCTTTATTTCACTCTCCTGTTCCACCCCCCTTACCCTGACTCTCCCTCTCCCCCCGCCCCCACACACCACCACCTACAAATCTGTGTGTCGTTGGGGGGGGTGGCAGGGTTCAGTTCTGTCATGCGCGTCACTTGGTGTTCAACAGAGTCTACAATTGTCACCATATTTTCAGAGACACCCTGTTTTTCTTGAGTGTTTGGGGATCGGTCCAGAAGTGTGTTCCGGGATAGGGACCAGATATTCATTTCTGGATTCAGCATGTTGAGTTGGGCCTGCCGTCCGGGAGCTCGACTGGGTCTCCATTAAAAAGACCCCACTGAAGAATGGTACTAATGCACAGAGGGGCCCGAGAGCCTGCCCCAAGCTGTGATGGTGATGGTCTGCACTTAATGGAGAAGATTTCAAATGTGGCACGCAGGCTAAGTGTGATTTTAACTTGAGGCAGTGGCACAGGCTTCAGCACCAGGCTAGGAGGAGATGGGCTATTAATCCTCTCGACATTCCCTTTGAATAGCATCATATTTCAGTCCCGTTAAGCTGTGGGGCCATTGTTTATCAGTCTCCCTCCAAAAGCAGGGCCTCTGTTGCGCTGAGCTGCAAAACTCTGCCCAGCTCTGTGCCTTTAAGACGACAGTTGGCTTCAGCCTGCTAGGTGACCCCCTCCACCTCTCCGGCTCTGAGATAAACTCAGGCAGCTCCCAGCTGCCTCTGCTCGCCCATCTGTCACTGACCAAGCAAGGGGTCAGTGGACCTGGTGCCCTTTATTGGAATGTCGAGAAGAGGAAAAGGAAGCAGTGTATCTGGGAAACAGGGGGAAAAAGGAAGGGGAGGTGGTCAGGCATGCTGAAGAATCCCAAATTCCAAATTGTGACTGTCTCCATGACCTCGCTCTTTCTGTTCTGATCCCCCCAGCTTCAATGTCCGTTCATTTGCACATTCATTCATCAGACCTCTATTGAGCATCTCGCAAGTGCACTGTGCTCAGTGCCACAGGTAGAGGATGAACACAGCAGGTGAGGTCCGTGCCCTTATCAACCTACCATCTAGCAGCGGGATGGACATTGGCCACAGGAAGTTGGGAATATGGAGAGGGAGGGATTTGGAGACCAGCTGTCCGGGCTCTGTAGCCTGACGTGGCTGCTTGTAGGCTGTACAGCTTGGAGGAAGTCACTTGACCTCCTTGAGCCTCGGTTTCCTCATCTGTAGAATGGGGCTAATAGCAGTACCTCTTCCAGGATTGTTGAAAGGTCTAAATAAATCATTGCAAGTAACACACTTAGGAAGCAGTCAATAATTGTTGGGTTTTGCTATTAAATTCTATGGTAAATTGTATTATAAAGGGCAAGCACAAGGTGCAAGGGGAATATATTACAGCGAAATTTGCCTCGTCTAGGAAGTCAGGAAGGCATCCTTGACGATGGGATGTTCAAGCAGTGAACTGGAAATAACCCCCAGCCTATTCTCTCTCTCTCTGTCTCTCTCTCTCTGAGGGTTTACCACTCATATGTTCAGTCTTCCAGGTTTGGGCTTAATTGGATCCCTGTCTTCCCTCTGCTTAGAGGAGAGGGTCCTGGTGGACAAGGAGTGTACCTTGTGCATAATTCTAGCACTTTCTGCCACACTTATTGCGTTGCTTGGCCCATCACTGGACAACCAGATAAGCGAGTGGCCAATCTGTATCCACACACAGAGGCTGAAAGATCTGAAGTTTAGAGTCTCTTACGACATGGTCCCAGGAACAGCTCCAGCTGGCCTCACAGATGTACAAGGTTTCCCTCATTCGTACGCTGCTTTATAATTGTCCAGTGAGTTACGAAGGGGTCCATACTCTTGGACTGTCAGCGGGAAGCACGCTCCCCCAGAGGCTGCCCTCTGCCCAGGAGGTTAAAGGAATTACAGGAGGGGGACGCAGGCCACAGGGGGCCTGGGTGGCTGTGGAATTCCTTCCCTGGCCTCTGCCCACTTCTTATGCACCCCAAAGGCCACAGCTTTGAGGGGCTGTAACTCCCCTTCCGCAGCGAGCATGCATGTATTTTTAACTTATCCAAGAACCTGAAAATCTGTTCATCAATCTTTCCCGTTTGGGTGAATACAGGAAGAAACCTTCTAAGAGACGTGTGAATGTGCCACATGTTATACATAATTCAGTTTTCCTTTGGCTATTAAGTTGGCCTTGCATGCCTGGTATTTTTAAATTGCCGCTCCTACTGAGCTCCCTCCTGTCCTGTGAGCCTGAGACCTCACAAGGGTCTGAGGGCCATTCTCTCCACCTCCTCCTAGGATCCGTGTCGAAGCACTTTGTTCATTGGCGAGCACCTCCGTGTGTGCTCGTGAAAGTTGGGAGAATGGGAATAAAGCCACATTTATCTCCCGGGAGCCCACAGTGCTCAGCAGGGAATGAGTGTACAGCAGGCTGAAAGGTTTGCAGAGGGTTTGCCTGGGGAGCATCAGGGGCAGGGCACAGGCATTCTAGACAGAGGACAGCCTGAGCCTGGCGGGAAGGTGGGATACCGTAGTGTGAGTGGGTTACTGCTGCTGAGCGTGGACAGGTACGCAGGGAGGGGCGTGGCCAAGCCAGGTGGTGGAGGGTCTCACGCGCCACAAGAAGGAGACGGGCAGGAAGGTGGCTGGCACAGAACGGACAGCGGAGGAGTTTGGGCAACACAGCAGTGCCTCCTACCCCCTGTATTTTCTCGGGGATGGTTTTGCGGGAGCCTCTATGCCACAGGGTGGTGCTTCTCAAAACTTGAGCGTGTGTCAGAATCATTTGGAGGGTTTGCAAAAACCCACGCCCAGAGGTTGGGGTTCAGCGGGTCTGGGGTGGGACTGAGAATCTGCGTCTCCGACAAGCAAGCTCCTGGTGAGACTGATCTCGCTGGCCCAGGGGCCACGCTTAGAACCACTGCTTAGGCATCCAGGAGGTCGACCAGGAGGAGCAGTGTCCCCTGAAACCATCAGGAGAGAAAGAAGCAGGTTAGGAAATGGGGGGAAGGAGCCACTTAAGCAGCTGCCCACGGACAGGCTGTCCTTGAACTCACGCTCTGGATCCCAGCTGATAATCCCAGATTCAGCCAACTCACGTGGGCTGCGGTTACATTAAGGAAATAATCACCTCCCTTTCATAACTGTATACAATTTGGCCGCATCCGGAAACGTAACCCATTTTCCCTTTTTACTTTTAATCCTGTCTGCTCTCTCGGAGACTGAACACGGCGTGTCGAAGGCTTTATTTTGGAAGCCTATCTTCTCACTGGTTTCCAGTCTCCTCTCTCACGGCTTTCTGGTCACTTTAGGGCACATCACCAGTGGCCAGCAGCTCCTAACGCTGCAAATCTCCTCCCCGCGTCTTCCTCTCACCCCAGATTTCATGGGTTCCCATCAAACGCTTCGGCCCAAAGGGTCCAGAGACAAAGCTCGTTTTCTGATAAGGAGAAGCACCACACTAAACTCTGAAATGTCACGTTTTCTTGTGTTAAGACCATGGTCTTGGAGGGCCAGAGGGTGCCCTCCGGCCCAGGGCCACTGGCTGCCGCCTGCCTTCCCTGCTATCTCCATTTCCTCTCCCACCCCATTCTGCTGTGGTTCCTGCCCACGGAGAGGTCCCACAGGACCCAGCAGGGAGGATGCTTCTCAGGGCATGGAGCCATCAGTTAAAGGAGAAATGGGGGTCACTGAGGTAGAGTAGCCAGAAAATCCTGGTCCCCTTCTCCGGAGTGTGAGGCAAGACTGGCCAAACCTTGGCCGGGTTCCTGCGGTTTGCCTGTGTCTTTGCTTCTCCAGCATCCTCCCCAAAGGCTGTCGCGAGTCTCCACGCTGTGGCTCCTGATAACCTGTCGACCCGTGTGAGTCTCGGTCGGCAAAATCAGTTACATGCATCTCCTGTGCGGATTTTAAAGATTTTCCGACAGCACATTCAGCTTCCATTTCAGCTCGGGGCTCCGTTTAGCCAGAGTGGTGGAAATGTGCCATCAGGTCAGCTGGGGTGGGGGTGGGGCGGTGTCTAAAGTGCCCAGGGCTTGGGGCCGGCGTGGGGAGGGTGGCAGGGTGTCTGCCCCCGGTGTCATCTGTGCACCCAGACATCTGCCGAGGCCCTCGCCGTGCCATCTGGCCCTTGTCAGGAGTTACACAGCTGCTGCGGTTACCCTTCGGGGCGGGCAGCGGGCAGCGTGCAGAAATGATCCCGCTGCTCCACTACCGGGGGGCTTCTGCAAGCCCGGCTCCCGGGGCCGGGCTCAAGTGCCGTCTTCTCACCAAGCCAGCCCGTGCTGCCCCTTCGGAATTGTTCTCGAATACTTGGGAGAACCTCTGTTGACCGTATCACCTGCATGGGCCGTCCCACGTCAGAATCCTTTACCTGTCCACCGCTGGCCGCTAGACTGTCGCCTCCTGGGGCCACAGCACCAGCTCCTTCCAGGACACGCATGGCGCCTGGCCAAAAAGCGTGGGCAAAGCGTGCTGACCTAACACGCGTGGAGACCCGGAGCTGGCAAAGCCCCGTCCTGCCAGCAAAGAGGAAACCAGCCTGTTTGTCTCCCCCTGAGTCCTCCGTGAGAAAAGGAAAACGGGCGGGAGCACCTGAATCCACAAGGACACAGGGGCTTGACAGGTGAGGGGCCAGAAAGCTGCAGAACATAAGCCCCATTTATCTCTGCTCTTCTATCATCCAGCCTTGGAGCGTCCCTGCAAAGAAAGCCCCAGCAGATGGCTCCTGGACGTCCCTCACTGGGACAGAGGTGACACCCCAGCCCCCAGGGAATTGCGAGGCCCCGGGCTCATGGCATCCTTGAAGGATGGCAGGAGATGACACTTTGGCTGACCCCTGGGAGAACTGTCCTCGCTGGTGAACTCCAAAGGCAAGGGTGGTGTTGCATCCCAGGTGGGGCCAGGGAGGATCTGGACCGCTCTGGGCCCCAGGCCTTGAAGGTTCACTCTTCCCAGGGAGGAGCATTTGCTTTGCCCCGCCCCCCCCCAAGCCCTTCCCAGTCTACTGGAGGCTTGAAAGGGCTTATTGTCATGCCCATGCATTTCAAAGAATATGCATTGAGCAGGGTGCCTGGCCCTATACTAGCCTGGGGGTGGGGGGGGAGCGGGTGTGTGTGCAATGGGCTGGTGGCTGCTCTCAAGAGCCTACAGTGGGAAAGGGGAAACCATCCAAAAACTTAGCAGCAAATAAATAACCTGCTTGTGGGTTTGAAAAACAGGCAGTATGAAGGGAAGGGATGACAGGCAGGAGGACTTGTTGACACGGCAAAGGCTTCTCAAAGTACCACTGGAAATGAACACTGAATGACAAGAAGGAGCCAGCCAGTGGTGAGCTGGTAAATACTTAACAACTTGCTCTAAAAAAAAAAAAGAAAGAAAGAAAGAAAGAAAGAAAGAAAGAAAGAAAGAAAGAAAGAAAAAAAACAAGTCAGGAATGCAGAAAGAAAGGGAGGAAGGGGGGGAAGGAAGGAAGGAAGGAAGGAAGGAAGGAAGGAAGGGAGGAAGGAAGGAAGGAAGGGGGGAGGGAGGGAGGGAGGAAGGATGGAGAAAAGGAAGGAAGAAGGGAGGAAGGGAGGTAGGAGAGAAGAAAGGGAGGGAGGAAGGAAAGAAGGGGGAAGGGAGGGAGGAAGGAAAGGAAGGAAGGAAAGAAGGGGGAAGGAAGGAAGGGAGGAAGAAAGGAAGGGAGGAAGGAAGGAAGGGGGAAGGGAGGGAGGGAGGGAGGGAGGATGGAGGAAAGGAAGGAAGGAGGAAGAGAGGGAGGAAGGAAGGAAGGGGGAAGGGAGGAAGGAAAGGAAGGATGGGAGGGAGGAAGGGAGGGAGGGAGGAAGGATGGAGGAATGGAAGGAAGGAGGAAGGGAGGGAGGAAGGAAGGGAGGGAGGAAGGAAGGAAGGGGGAAGGGAGGGAGGGACGAAGGAAGGAAGGAAGGAAGGGGGAAAGAAGGAAGGGAGGAAGGAAGGGGGGAAAGGAGGGAGGGAGGATGGAGGAAAGGAAGAAAGGAAGAAGGGAGGAAGGGAGGAAGGGAGGGAGGAAGGAAGGAAGGAAGGAGGGAAGGAGGGAGGAAAGGGGAAGGAAGGAAGGAAGGAAGGAAGGAAGGGGGGAGGAAGGAGGAAGGAAGGAAGGAAGGAAGGGAACCCCAATGTGTAGTTTGCCAGTTTCCATGGTGTCATTATTCCCACCATGGCCGATTTCAAGCTGTCAACCTGACATCATAGGAAGAGATGTGCACACTCAACTCTCGTGAGCTGGTGTGAGCCCCACTGCACTCATCAGAGTGAGCCATGGGAAGACCTGGAGAATGAGCAGTAGAGGCAGAAGAAATGGCAAGTGCAAAGGTCCTGAGGCAGGAATAAGTATGTTGTGTTCAAAGAACAGAAAGGAGGTCGGTGCAGCCTGGTCATAATGAGCAAGGGGTAGGAGGGTCATGCTGGAAAGAGGCTGGGCCACAGAGGGTCTTGTGGACCTTAGGAAGGAATTAGGGGCATGACAGATGGCATGTCATGCCCCCCAGATGGCAATGACCGTGTACTGGGGAGGTGCTACTAGGAAAACCATTGACCACGGCAACAGCAGTAATATAGCGCGATGAGGCCTGGAAGGAGGAGGCCTTGCCCAAGTCCTTGAAAATTGGCTCTAACCCGACTGAGCAAATAGTCAGAGACTGGGCACACTGTCCCCGTCCCTGTCACACCTTCCTGGTGTCTGCTGGAAGCATTTGTTTCGATTTAAGAGGATCGATGATTTCCACCGAGAAAAAAAAAAGAAAAGAATATCGTCGTGACGAATGTGTCCACACAGCCACCCTCTGTTTGCAGAGGTCACCGGGGCGGAAGTCGAGCGCGTGGGTCTGCTTGTCCTAAAAAAGCAACCGGGAGATGCACCAGAGGCAGCGAGAAGGTAGAAAAGACTCGGGGGAAGGCAGCTTCCTGGCTCGGGTTCACTCCCTGTCTGAACAGCCCCGGTCACCGGGCCAGGAGGGAACCGGCAGGAACGGAACTGAGCAGTAACTGTAGCTCTTAGCAAGGAGCAAGCCCCTCTAAGCAGTGGATCAGGCATCCAGATCCACGCTGGGTGAGCCTTCTGGACGGTTCTCCTCTCCCTCCCTGCTCTCCCCGGGAAACCTCAGCCCGCACAAAGGGGCTGGGGCCACGGACTTCAAAGGGAAGTCTTGTTCCAATGAACGAGCCGGAGAAGATTTCAATTAAGGCTGCCTATTTATTTATTGGACTTTTCAAAAGATGCGGCCCCCATGCCCTCTGGGCGCAGGTGTCTAATTTAAAACATGTTTCATTAGTATAATTTTTAAAAAGCAGAGAAGTCTCCTCCGGGCACTTTCCACCAGGATTTCATTCTCGGACGAGAGAGAGCGCCTAAGAAGAAGGTGGCTCCCTCTCCGTCCCCTTGACCTGTCTCACAGGGGCTCCGTTTTTTCTCGCCACGTTTTCCCTCCACCTCACGCATGAGCACCGCCCCCCACCCCATCTTAGCATCCCTGTCTCCCGGTCTCCCCCAGTCCTCGCCAGACCACAGGCCCCTTACTCTGCTCTTACGCATGCTGAAGCACAGGCTTGCTTCTGGTCGGTTTTCCGGTATGCACGGATGCGTCTGCTGTCTGGTTGTTCATCACCGGGGCTCCAAGTACAAGTCTGGGAAGCAGGGAACCACTAAGGGGGAAGGGAGGGCTGGCCTTGTTCGCTGCACGTTTCTCTTCGGGTCCTAAATTTGATGTTTTGAAAAGGCACGAGGGCCCGGGCAGCTCGGGAGGTTAAGGAAGCGACCCTGGTGCTAGGGGTTCTGATCTTCAAACACTTGCACGGGCTAACGGGTTTCCAGAATGCACTGACATGGTGTGCAGAATGGTGTGGGTGTTCTTCCCGCGAAGAGAATTGGTACCTTCCCTCACTTCTCAGGGGGTTGGCGGGGGGGTGGTTCATGGGTTTATGAAATCCCAAAGGTTAGGAATAAAGTGCCTGAACATATAGATGGTCTGTCCTCTACCAAACGAGATGAAAAACACACAAAATCGGTACACAATTGTAGGGGCTTCGTGGATTCCCCAAGAAACCCCACCTCACACCCCTGTTTTGTTTATCTCGGAGCTGGAGGAGGAAAGTCCTACATGAGGCCCCACCTCTTAATTCCTAGTCTCCTGTCGGGTACTCTTTGCCTTTTGAGGATCCCCAGACAACAACCTGTTTTGTTTTTTGTGTTTTTTTAAATTTTTTTTCACGTTTATTTTTGAGAGAGAGAGAGACAGAGCATGAGCAGGGAAGGGGCAGGGAGAGAGGGAGACACAGAATCCGAAGCAGGCTCCAGGCTCCGAGCCATCAGCACAGAGCCCGACGCGGGGCTCGATCCCATGAACCGTGAGATCATGACCTGAGCCGAAGTCGGACGCTTAGCTGACTGAGCCACCCAGGCTCCCCACAACCTGTTTTCATTAAAATGTAAAACAGCCCGTAGCAATGGGCTCTGCTGAGGTGTTTACTGTGAGCTTTTTGGACTGTCCCCTTCCTCCAGGACCACCCTCACTTCTTACCCCTGTTATTCCTTCACCCGAGAATGAGAGAAACAAGGATTTACAACTAAAATCTACCCTTCATCCACTTATTCCTCCACCCCCACCCCATTTAAAAACTCAGGGGGCCAAGGAGCGCCTGGGTGTCTCAGTTGGTTAAACGTCTGACTCTTGATCTCAGCTCAGGTCTTGATCTCAAGGTCGTGAGTTCAAGTCCCGCATCGGGCTCCACGCTGGATGTGAAGCCTACTCAAAAACAACTGGGGGGGAGGGAGCAATATTTTCGTTACTGGGTTCAACACACTGACTGCTGAGTAGACAATCCCATTTAATAATAATCCCATCAGGTAAGAACTATTATCACCCCTGTTTTAGAGATGAGGAAACTGAGGCTTTGAGAGGCTAAGATATTTCCCCAAGACCGTGCAGTGTGTAAATAGTAGACCAAGGATATGAACCCAGGGACCTGTTGGGTCTCTGGGGCTGTGCCTGAGAACCGAGCTACAGGCTCCTTGTTCAGCTTCCATCATGGACGAGGTTGGCCAAGAGGAGGTTGACCAGTTCTCTGGAGAAGAAGAGAAGGGAGAAGGCGGCTTCTGTGTGGGAGCCACTGGGCGTCCTCGTTCCGAATCCTGGGAGCAGACAGACATACTCACCCAGCGTGGATCTTGGAGGTGCGAGGAGGCAGTTCACCCTCAAAAGAGGAAGGAGAGAAGGGAGCGGCCGGACGGTGCATAGCCAGTTTCTCCTTCCAGACTTACCCATCAGATGAGTCACTCCTGTCTCCCTGGGGGTCCGGGGACAAGAGTGGGAAAGGCCTGCAGGACGGCACCGACGGATGACCCTCGTGGGAGGAAATATCAGGAAGAGGGAAGAAGCTCTCCCCACCCAAGGGGATTTTGACACCAGCTGCCATAAAGATCCTGTAATACCCATGGTTCCACAGCACGAGGGCCCTGTGAACAAAGTTCTAGAGCTCCCATCATACCGTGACAGCAAGAAGAGCATCTTTGGAAGGGACAAGGTGAGCCAGGCCAGCTCGGCCTCCCACTGGCATCATCAAGACCTAGCATCATCATGAGACCCAGCGTGTGTGTCTGGAACACTGGGTTGGTTCCCTGCAAAGCGGAGAGGTGCGTCCACGGGGCAAAGGGGAATGATTTGACCCGCACCTTAGAGGAGGCTGTGGGCCTTGGCTCTGGGGGATAACCTGGCAGGCCACCCTCTGTAAGAGACGTAAGACTGAATTCGTCCTCTCCAGGAGGGGCACCGTGGCCGTGACATCATGTGCTTTTCTTCAAGTCCGAAGTCTCTACCTCCCATGTCTAGAAATATTTTCCATTTGCTCCGCCTGGTCATTCTCTACCCTTGCCCCCTGCTCTCTGTCATGACAGGGGACATATACAGATGGCACCAGCGGGTTCAGCCAACAGGGAGTCTCCCAGCAGGAGCTCGGAGCAGGGAGTGGGGGTGAGGTCAGGGTATTCGCTGTGCTGGCTCCCTCTCTGGGTGGTCGCCGTGGAACTGCATGCTGTCTTTCCACCAAAGGTCACTGCAAGGCAGTCCTCCGGACACAACCCTTTCCTTTACAGGCCCTTGGGTGGTTACAGCCCCTGGTTACTGCACAGACGGTTCCTGTATTCATCTGCCGTAACAAAGTACCGCACACTGGGGGGTTTCAACCACAGAAATCTATTGTCTCGCGGTTCTGGAGGCTGGACGTCCGCCAGGCTGGTTTCCTCTGAGGCCTCTCTCGTTGGCTTACCGATGGCCGCCATCGTGCTGCCGTTCACAGGGCCTTCCCTCCTGCCCCTGCTGCCCCCTCCCCTCCTTGAAAGGACAACCAGTCGTATTGGACCAGGGCCCCACCCTAGTGGCCTCATTTATCTTAACCCCCTCTTTAAAGACCCCGTCTCAGAACAAGAGTACATTCGGAGGCTCTGGAGGTTGGGGCTTCGATGTAGGAATTTACGGGGGCACAAGTTAGCCCTAAGCAGTTCACCTACCCCCTTCATGAGTCACTTTTTTTTCCTGATTTGAACGTGCCATCTGTTTCTGGTTGTCTGACTGATCAAGGAAGGCACCCCGGGCTGTTTCTCTTGTAGAGATTTGTACTAAAGCACCTGTTTGTCTCCCTTCACACCCCAGGCGTTGGAAGGACGGTATGCGAACAGGGGCTGGGTGGTGCACAGAGCCATCGAATCCCTGCTTACACGAAGCCCTCGCTGTTGGCTTCTCTCTGGGGCCATGAGCTTCTCCCCCGGTGACCTTCGAAGCCGCAGATAGCATGGCGTGTCCTAAAGTCCAGCCCCCCAGCCAGCGCTCCCTAGCCAGTGCACGCCGGCACGTGAGGACCTTCGCCTGGGTGTAAAAGATGCCATGTGTGAGGGTGACATTTGTCTAGTAGAATAGGGAACACAGGTCACAGCTTCCCATGGGTGAGAGGGGAGAACCCAGCGTCAAGGGACCGGGTAGAGGGCTTGGCATCCAGAGGAAATAAATACATGAAGAGATACAAGGCATAGCAGTTCCGCTTCCCCCACAGCACCCAGTAAATGTTCAAATAACCATCTGAAGCAGCAGAATCAAGGCAGTAATGTAAAGCCTTCAAGAGGGCTGAGGACCACCGTGCGTCCTGAGAATAATGCCAGGCCATTCCATTGGCTTCCCGATCTCAGCAGGCCTCTTTTCCAGAACTCTCCATGCCCACGTGATGGTGGTGTGGCTCTTCCTCTGAGGTCTTCATTTGCTTTCATTCCCAAACCTAACTCCCTGCTATTGGAAGAGCATGAGGCTTTCTCCCGGGTCCCAGAGTCACCAAGCGCCATTGCAAATGCTTTGCAAACTAAGATTTTGTTCCAAGATGCTGTCTCCTCTTATAATTGTCTGTCACATACATTATCAAGAAGCCCGCACTTACACCGAAGGCATCGGCGTTTGGGGCAGTTGTTTGAAGTCCGTAAAGGTTTTCGCGCCTCAGCCCTCCTCCCTAATTAAGTGCGGCTCGTCCAGTGCTACTTGTCAAGCACTGTGCCCGGGCCCTGCAGGTGTGGGGGCAAGTAAGACAGAGCCCCTCTGTCACGGAGCTTGCCGCGTGAAACACCCTGCCAGGACTTCAGGAAATGAAGTCAGGATGCCAAGTGTTCGTTTGGAAAATCCAGGTCCGTTGAGTCTGAGCAGTTTCCAGATCTGGCCACCGTGGCTTTTGCTTCCTCCTCACTGGCTCCGGCTTTTGGAGTTCCTCCTTCCCAATCGTGGGCGCCTCAGCAATGCATCCAGAAAGTCTGGATTCCTTCCCTCTGTTTGAAAAGCCTTTTTGCAACACCCTCCCCCACCCCTGCCCGCCGAAGACCCGGTTGTGCCTTTCCGTCAGTGAGAAAATCTGGTGCTCACCCGGGGAGCCCGCATCTGCACAGGGAGTGGTTACGGGGCTGGGGCTTTGGACTCTGAAGTTCCGTAGAAGGGAACTCAGAGGTAATTAGTGGGAACAAGTGCTTTGCGGGTTCTGTTTCAGTCCCCGAGCATGATCCTGACCGAGGCTCCTGGGTCCCTGTGAATTTGATCAAAGCACAGAAAACTTCTTTGCCGCATGGGGGATAGTATAACATGTTGTTTTCATAAATAATTCCCACGGGCCTGTCTTTTGTTCCTAAATGTGCCAGGTGTCTGGTTAAGAATTGTCTCAGGTTGGCATCAGAGGGTTTTCACACGGTCTCTGCCCAGAGCCACGTAAAGGTCTTTTTAATGACACCAGTAAGGGGCGCCTGGGTGGCTCAGTTGGTTTAAGCCTCCCACTACGGCTCAGGTCATGATGTCATGGTTTGTGGGTTCGAGCCCCTCGCTGGGCTCTGTGCTGACAGCTCGGAGCCCGGAGCCTGCTTCAGATTCTGTGTCTCCCTCTCTCTCTGCCCCTCCCCTGCTCACACTCTGTCTCTCCCTCAAAAATAAATAAAACATTAAAAAATTAAAAAAAAAAAAGACACCAAAGGAGTTGAGAACGCTCCTGTGTAGAAGGCGGCCCACAGCTCTGTTCACGCAGAGCAGCATGGATGGCTCTGGTCCCAGATTTGTGAATAGTGCCCCCGATCCATAGCGGCTGCTCTTGCCTCACGGTATCTTTTCTTTTTCTTTTCTTTTTTTTTTTTTTTTTTAACCCCAGGAATATTCAGCTGGTGGCAGCCAATATGATCACTTCAAGAAGGATTTCTTGTTTTCTGTCCTGCAGTGTTGGCTGTCTTAGACTCTTACTTGGTTGGTTTGTTTGTTTAAGTTAATTTTATTTTCCCTCAGCAGGTCCTGGAGTTTTTAAAGATAGTTTTTGAGCATGGAAATAAACAAGTCCGGGAGAGTATCATTTACCAGGGCCGTGTTTTATGCCCTCTGGATCTGGAGTCCCTGACTTGGCTCCTAGTAGACACATAGGACCTGTTGGTGATGCTGGTGATGATGGGAGGGTGGTGGTGGCCGTGATGCAGCTGATGAAGACAGGCGCCTTTTATTTCTCTGTTTATTTATTTTGAGTGCCTAGCCTGTCAGGCACTGGGGCAGGGGACCTTCTTTCCCCCTTCTCATTGTAGCCTCGTAAGTACCCGAGGAGGTGAGGTGCCATCGCCATCATTTTTGCACAGCTGAGGAGTCGGAGACACAGAGGCACGTGCCGGTGATCGGGAGAGCTGAGACACATCGACACGGGTCCCACTCCAGGGCCCAGATTCTTGTCTTGAATTGCGGAACGAAAGACCCGATTCGTAAAGTGCAAAACGTGTGTCTTTCCAGTTCTGTTCCTTCCGTGTCCAAAGGCACGTATGAGGGGGGATAGAACGACACCAACCTTTGTGATGCCCCGGAAGCATTGAACTCCAGAGTCGGGAACATGACAAACTCAGGCTAAATCTGAGTGAGAGCCCTGAAGAGGTGGGTCTCAGCCTGCCAGGGCCCAGAAGAACCTCCTGGAGGGAGGGGGCGGGGGAGGGGGGAGCTGAAGCGTCCCCTGAGAAGTACCCAGTGCTCCTCAGGGAAGCCACGGCTGTACCCGGTGGTCCGGCGAGGAAAGCCACTCAGTCGGCTCAGCAGAGAGAGGACTCGGGGGCCGGTCTTTCCCACAGGAAGTTGATTATCTCACCCCCGCCACTATCTGAGAGGCCACCGCTCCCAGGATGCAATGACAGGGAGGGGGCAGAGTCGAGGGACAGTAGGAATCCATGCTGTTGCGGTCCTTCCCTTCTAAGAGCAGAGGCACATGAGGCAGCTTAGCGGGGACATGAGCTCCTATGTGTTGGTGTCTTCTAGGTGCTAGTTACTGTCACATACAGTTGCTGACGAACATTTCTTAACGAGATAGGTCTTTTGTCCCGCAATTTACAGAGAAGGGAGACAGGGCTCAGAGGGGTTCGGACACTCACCCAAAGAAGAACAGAGAGTAAGAGCTGGAGGGAGGGTTCAACCCAAGGGAAACTTCTAGACTTGGCATCACTCCCCGTGCCACCTCTGCAGCACACACAGAGCTGCTGTGTCAAAGGTCGTGTGTCACACGCTATGAAATAATGCCCTCCATCCACTCGTACCGCGCCCCAGGCTCTGAAGGCCAAGAACATGCCAGACACGGCCTGTGCCCTCGTGCAATTAATACCGAAGAGGGAAGCAGGCCGTAAACAATGACATGTTGCACAGTTAACTACTCGTTTACAACGGCGATAGGTACCACTCAAGGGAAGGACCGGTGTTTGAGAGTACGTCCGTGGCTTACCCGCTTCTCCCCTCCGCCGTGGCTGCTGCCCTTGGCCCGGCCACCGTGGTCTCTGAGCTGGTCTCCCTGCTTCAGCTCTGGCCAGCCAAAGGGATCTTTTAAGCTACAAATCAGATCACGTTATCGCTCTGTTCAAAGCCCCCAGAAGCTCCCACTTGACTCAGAGAAGAGGTCAGAGTCCCACCATGGTCCCACCATGGTCACCTCTTCCCTCTCGCCGTGGTGGGGAAGCTTAGCCACGCTACCTCCTGTTGGCTATTTCCTGCATCCCCCAACTGTGCTCCAGCTTAGGGCCTTCGCAATGGCTGTTCCATCCGCCAGGAACACCCTTCCTCTTGTATTGGTACGAATTGATCCTCACTTCCTTAGGGCTCTGAATAGGAAAGTCCTGTTGTAGTTACACGGCCCTCCCTGTCTCCCTTTTCCCTGCTTTGTTTTTCCCGAACAAGTGATTGTCATTTGGTATTATTATTATGTTTATTTGTTCATTTTGTGTCTTCCCCGAGTGGGATGAAAGTTCCTGAGGCCAGAGCTGAGGTCACCTGTGTGCTCTGCCTGATGCCCAGGGCTGAGAAGGGTGGGTGGCACACAGTAAACCTTTAATAAATCATCGTTGAGGGGATAAATACATAACTGAGGGCCACATTTTGGCTTGGGGGCCACGCTGATTTCTTTGAAAGAAGGGAGGTGTTGCAGGCAGCTTCGAAAATGGGTCTCCATCATCCCCCACCTCGTGGTGTTCTTGCCCCTGTGTGGTCCCCTTCCCCTGACTGTGCACGGGAATCACGGCTTGCTTCTATTAGAATATGGGGAAGGTAGTAGGATGTCCCTTGCAGGATTAGGTTACACGGGACTGTGCCTACAGTCCTGCTCGCACTCTCTCATTTGTTCACGTTGAAGAAGCACCCCACCAGGTTGTGAGTGATGGAGAGGTCTCCGTGGCCAGGAGCTGGGGGTAGCCTGGACCAACAGCCAGGGAGGAACCTGGAGGCTCAGCCCCACCTATCCACAGGGAACCGAATGCTGCCACCAGCCACAACAACCACGTGATTGAGCTGGGAAGCAAGTCCTTCCCCCGTTGAGCCTTGAGATGCCTGCAGCCATGGCTGAGACCTTGCAACCGGCGGGACACCCTGAGATAGAAGCTCATAGGATGCAGGAATCCTGATGCACAGAAACTGAGACCGTCACCGTTGCTTTGAGCCTCTGGGTTTGAAACCATTTGTGACGGAGCCGTGGCCAACAGCACAGGAGAGGCACAGGGTGCGTGGAGTGGCATTCTGAGTCTCAAAGGAGCAGGATGCAGGGCATTTAAGATGCAAAGAAGCCAGAAAGCTAAAGCTCCGTGAATAGGTGGGGGTGGGGAATGGGGGGGAGAATCCAGGGTGAAGTGAGAAAGGGCACAAAGCCAGGCTCTGGGTTTGAGTTTCAACACAAAAGTTCATATAAACCATTAAAGGGTTGGAGCCCGGAAAAGACATTTATCCAATTTGCATTTAAAAGATCACCTTGGCCTGGGTGCCTGGGTGATTCCCAGTCCCTTAAGCGTCAGATTTCAGCTTAGGTCATGATCTCACCGTTCTGCACGGACAGTGTGGAGCCTGCCTCTCTCTCTCTCTCTCTCTCTCTCTCTCTCTCTCTCTCTGTTTCTCTCTCTCTCCCTCCCTCCCTCTCTCTCTGCCCCTCCCCCACTCGTGCTTTCTCTCTCTCAAAATAAATAAAATAACCTTTGAAAAAAAGATCACCTTGGCTGATGTACAGAGCAGAACCTGGAGGGGCAGGGGTGGGTGTGGGGAGATGTGTTGGGGGACCTTGAACCATCTTTGTGCAAGATGTCAGTGGCTTGGCCCTGGGTGCCGGCAGTGGGCATGGGGAGAGTGGGTCCTAACGTCGTTTTAGAGAAGATCCCACAGGACTCGGTGATTGAGTGGTTGGGTGATTCAGTGGGTGGTGGCCAGGGAGAAGGAGACGTCACAGGGCTGCCCTGTAGGTTTCAATAGTTTTGGTCTTCGTTTTCGGTCCACACTGCAGGCCACTGAGATGCTTTGTTGGTTGGGGTTGACGCCAACAATGCTGAAACCACACCGTCCTCACCATAGAAGTTTCTGATGCCTTCCGAAAAGCAGGTAGAGCTCCAACTCCATTTAGTGGTAGGGAAACCAGACCCCAGGAAGCAGGGCGTGTTGCAATCATCCAGGCTTTGAGGGACCCCAGGACGTGCCCGAGAGCCATGCCCTGGAAGATGCACTTTATTTCTTGAATGGTCGCTCTGTGTTCTCGCTGACCCCGTAACTGACAGCTGCTCGGTCCTCTGTTCTTACCCAGAGAACCAAAGCTGGGCCTCGGCGGGGAAAGGAAAGATAAAGTCAGAAGCTGAGGACAGAAATAGCCCAGACATTGACGGGCTGGAACATTCCCCTAGTGCAGTCTGTGGCTAAGAGTCAGCCTGGAGTGAGTGCCTCCTTCCCACCCTCACCTCCTCCCCACGCCCCCTCACACACCACAGTCAAAAGCAGCCGGGTACTCCCAGCCCTGATGACGCCGGGACTTCGGGATGTCCATATGGGATACAAGATGGCGCCCTCCCCATAGATGCTCATGTATCAGCTAGTTTTTGATATGCTGCTAATGCTGCGTGACACAGACCCGAAACATAAATAACTATACATGCATGTTGCTCCCGTGTCTTGATGGTCGGTTAGACGGCTCTGATGTTGACTGAGCAAGCTCAGTCCCTACAGGTCATCCCGCTGTCGGAGGGCGTGACGGGACTACTGCTCTGTGCTCTGTATGTCTCACCTTCCACTGGGCCGGCTCGGGCGTGTCCTCGTGGCAGTAGCAGACGGGATGGAAGGGACAAGCCTAACTGTACAAGCACATTGCAAGCCTCTGCTCGGCCCCATGTGTGTTAGCGTCCCAGTGGCCAAAGCAAGTCACGCGGCCAAGCCTGGGGTGAAGAATTGGGAGCATTTTGCCATCTTCCCTAATAGACACACGATTATCCCGCGTTTCTAAGAGCACTGTTATTTCAGTGCTCGTCACTGTCATTTATGGAGCTGGCACTGTGGCTATTTTATATTAACTCAGTGGCTCTCCACCGAGGGTGGATGTTCCCAGGAAACGTCTGGCAGTTTCCGGAGACATCTTTGGTTCTCACAACAGAGGGGGAGGGGTGCTGCTGGCATCTAGTGGGTAGAGTCCAGGGATTCTGCTAAATATCTAAGGCGCCCAGGACGGTCCCTCAACAAGGGACTGTCTGGCCCCAGATACCGATGGTGCCAAGGCTGACAACGGTGTTAATCTGATGACACTCGTCCTGTGGAGTAAGTTCTGTTGGATCTGTTGTTACTTCTTCCTTTCTTTCCGCATAACTTAGTCTTGCCCCGTGGGACTGTCCGATGGAGACCGCCTGTGATTTGGGTCCAGATTGATGCAGTCGGGTTACCCTCACACCAGTTGTATTTCCTTTCTCCCATTTAGTCCAACTTCCAAGCAGGTGCCAACCCTGCCCCGCGCGTGGGCACGTGGTGGACAAATCCCTCCTCAAGAGGCATCTGGAGGCACCTTCTTCGGAACGGCTGAAGACTGTGAAAGTATCCCTGTTCTCCGTTAGCTGGGCAATTGGCCCTAGACGGAATTTCTCACCGCCGGTGTTAGGCGATCTTAAAGGAGTTCAGAAGAAAGGAAACAAATGTCGGAAGAGCCAGCATGTTAGCCTGGCCGCCTGGTCTACCCTGTAGAACCTCTCCTCACGTGTGCACACAACGAATGCACACGGCCCACAGAGGGGCCCGGGGCTGGAGATGTTTGTGGTGACTGCAGACATCTCTGCTGTCATGTTCTGTGTGTCCTTTGCTCTCACTTCAGGTGACTTCCCTCCTCTCGTGAGCTGCTCATGCAGGTTTGAAGGTCCTTGAGGAAGGCACTGTGTAGGAGAACAGCTGCTGATCTCAGGGCTCTTCCCTTGAGGAAGAGGACAGGGTGCTTAGGTCTTGGTTTTCTCACTCTTGGGGCGGAAAGACAAGGTTGAAGCCATCCACTGGGCCACCCGGTGGCTACAGTAGAGAGTTTACTCTTAATTCCCAAGTTTGTTCCGCCTTGAGAACCCGGTGCCCTGCCCCCAAGAGGCTCCTTGGGTAATAGCTGTATGAACAACCGGCATCTGGGCCCCGCGGGCTCTGTGTTAGCGTCTGTCATGCATCTCGTCATTTATCCTGACCACAGTCCTCCGACACGGGTTCTGTTATTATCCCCATGTCATCGATGCAGAAACTGAGGCAGGGGAAGCTACCGTGTGCACGTTGCACAGCTAGGGGAGCTGGGAGTCCGAGCCGTGCGATCCGGCTCCAAAGCCTCGCTCTCCACCGGGACGTGGGCTGCTTCCCCGTGGCCCACGGAGTCTCGTGCCCGGATGCCCTGGCCCCCCAGTGTTTGGCACAGAGCCATTGCTTAGTGAGTTTTTGCTGGACGAACGGAGGTCTCGGGCGCCTCTGTAAAGGCACACCGTGGAACCCAGTGTGGGGAAGGGATGAGCAGCGGAGGACCTACCTGCTGTGGGCCACCACCTCTGCTGGGTGCTCTTCTGTCATCCCATTTGTGCAGAATGCTATCGATGCAGAAACTATTTGGTGGCATCTGGGACAGTTGGTGACGGGGCACCAAGACTTACCTGGCCTTCAGTCTCCCCACCTGTAGGAATGGGTCAGGGGAAGTGATTCTCACGGTCCCTCCTAGCTTTCATCTTCCTTGGTACTTTGAGTTGAGGACAAGTTTAGATGAGGAAACATGTATTTCCTCCTCACAATAACCAAGCACAAGATGTGCAAAGACCCACCTGCTTCTCGAACCTAGATTCTGAGTTTTCTTTTTGTTTCGTTTTGTTTTTTATTTTGAGAGAGAGAACGCGTGCGCGAGCAGGGCAGAGAGAGAGAATCCCAAGCAGGTTCTGCACTCTCCGCGCAGAGCCCGGCACGGGGTTCGAATTCACTGACTGTGAGATCATGAGCTGAGCCAAAACCAGGAGTCGGGCACTCAACCGACTGAGCCACCCAGGCGCCCCCCGTAAAGTCCAAGTTTAAAGGAAGTTTTGAGGAGAATGGGGCTCGGAGACCAGGACTTTCTGAATTGCTTGGCCATGTCAGCTGGAAGTCTGTCCTTCCTGGTCCTTTTCCATTTTTTTAATTCTGAAAACATCCACTGAAGACACACAAGGACCGTCCTCCCCATTTTAGAGCAAACTCCGTGTACCTTCTAGCTGCTTCGTCTCTATCCACAGTCCTCTAACTGTGATCCTGGGGGCTCTCCCAGAAATCTTCTGCTCCAACCTCTGCCCTCTGTCACCTCCTCTGCTTCGCCAACAGACGTCCCCTCTCCCTGACCCTCTCCTCCGTTGTCCTTTCCATCCGCCTGCCTTTCCCAGTAGCTAACGCGTGCACAGTGCCTCACAGCTTGCAACGTGCACGCAGGGACCTTCTCCCGTGAGAATTTCCCAGGCGGACGGGCGGGCAGGAGCACCACCCCCTTTATGGAAGCGAGCAAACGGAGCCTCCCAGAGGTTTCCCATGATCACGTGACCCAGCCGAGCACTGAACCTGGGCCACCCATCTTTCAGTCTTGTCCTCTGTCCCTTTAACACCCCGCGGCTGTACTCGGCTGCCTGCTGTCCTTCCCGTCCACCACAATAGAGCAGTAACACCTAGTCCTTCCAACTCCTGGCTGACAACAGGCACTAAATAAGTACTTTATATAAAGTAGCTCTTTATCCTCCTAGCCACCCTGTAGAGTAGGTACCCTTATCATCCCTCCTTTACGGATGAGGAAACCCAGGCCCAGAGAAGTCAAGCAGCTTGCCCAGGGTCACACAGCTAGTAATCGCCAGAGCCGGGTCATCTGACTCTAGAACCCATGAGCCTGATGACCTCACCATGTTGCCTTTCTGAACTACCGCTCAGCATTCACTCACTCATTCATTTAACTGTGTGCCAGTTGCTAAGACAGGTCAAATAAGACCCGGTTGCCACCCTCAAGGAGCATGATCTGGAGCTTTAAGGGTGTAGTCGTTTTCTACGGCTGCATTGCAACTTACCGCACGCGTTCGTTCCCCGACGCCCGTTTATTATGTCACCGTCTCTGCGGGTCAGGAGTCGAGGCGTGGCGGAACTGACTTGTCCGCTCAAGGTCTCACAAGGCTGAAATCTCATCTGGAGCTCACCTTCCTCTTGCAAGCTCACGTGATTGCTGGAAGACTTCGGCTCCTGTGGTTGTAGAACTGAGCCCTCACCTCCTGGAGGTCACTTGTCATTCCCTGACATGTGGCCCTCTCCCTCTGTAGCATGGCACTTTGCTGCTTTAAGGCCAACAGGAGGCCCATACTGCTGCTTCTCTTCTCTTGATTCCAGCCCCCCATTTAAAGGCCTCTCCTGATTAGGTCAGGCCCACCCGTGATGATTTTTTTTTTCCCTTGATGGATTGGATTCAAAGTTAACTGATTAGAGACCTTAATTACATCTGCAAAATCCCTTCACCTTTGCCCTGTAGTGTAATCCAGTCACAGGAGTGAGATGCCACTCAAAAGTCCCACTTACGCTCAGGGGCAGGGAGTATACAAGTTGTGAACACTAGAAGGGGTGGGGGTGGGGATCACCGCTAGCAGCTAGGGATTTGGGGATGAATGAAACATAACAGTGGTGAGAACAGTCACGGATAGTTACCCAGTGCCCATAAGGAGCGAGCTCCGGGGCAGAGCCTTTGTGACATCGTCTCATCCCGTCCTCTCTCAGGCTCCCCTCTGAAGAACGAGGGAACCCCAGCTTGCCGACGAAGAAACCCAAGCCCAAAGGGGTTACGTAGGATAGCTGGAGGTTGCCCACACGGGTTTTCACCATCCCAGCAGCCAGAGCCGCCCCGGCATCACTTGCTGGCTCTCGTGGTGAGACTTCTGGCCGCGGACGGCACGGGCCCCCCCGGTCCGCCGTCCCTGGAAGCCCTTGGCCCGCTTGCCTTTCAGGCTAAGGTGCTGCATCCTGGTGATTCTGCCAGTCTGCCAGGGTCTCCGTGTGCAGCACCATGGTGGTTGTTGGAGAAGTTCGCAGACGTCAAGGGCGTTGATCTTGGTCTCCACCAGCCTCCTGTGTCACGGGGACCCTGCCCCAGCCTCTGAGAGCTCCCGGTCTGGTGGGAGGGCCACAATCTCTGACGCTTTACGCTCCTTGCGAGGTTAGCCAGGTTTACAAGGCGAGGTGACCCTTGGTGTCAAAGGATGACACAGTCTGAAAAGGAAGGTGTTCCACTCGGGGTAGGGCTGTGGGACACAGGCGGCACGCGCTGTCCCCGGAAGGGCCTCGTGTGCTCCATGGCGCTCGGAAGACGCAGGCTGCGGGTGCGGCTTGGTGCGTGCGAGGCTTGGCAGAGGACTCCGTGACGGATGTGTCCCGTCTTGGGGGTGCATTTTCCTCCCAGGACCGTATCACCTCGCAGGGCCAAATTCAGGTCGAGAGTCTTCCGTCACTCTGAAAGGCTCGGCAGCAAATGTACGGTCGGAACCTTTTTTCTGATTGAACTGAACGTATCACAGCTCCATTTTCTTTTCTCTTTGGGTTAAGTCAGTACTGAGAAGGCCTTCCTGAGACATGAGGTTTGATCTCGTTTTGAAATCTCCAATTCTTGGGGCGCCTGGGTGGCGCAGTCGGTTAAGCGTCCGACTTCAGCCAGGTCACGATCTCGCGGTCCGTGAGTTCGAGCCCCGCGTCAGGCTCTGGGCTGATGGCTCGGAGCCTGGAGCCTGTTTCCGATTCTGTGTCTCCCTCTCTCTCTGCCCCTCCCCTGTTCAGGCTCTGTCTCTCTCTGTCCCAAAAATAAATAAAAAATGTTGAAAAAAAAAATTAAAAAAAAAAAAAAAAAAAGAAATCTCCAATTCTTCAGCACAGAGACCCGGGCCACGGTGGTGGAGAAGGTTCTGGCTTCTTGTTCCCAAGCAAGTCAGCCGACCCCACCCTCTCACCGGAGGCTTCTAAGGACTGGAAAGAAGCTGGGCTCAACCGAAGGCCTTTAATCAAGCTGTGGTTACCAAGTAAAAGGAAGTGGCATTTCCTTTGAGTCACTGAAAGGTTTGGATTTCTCCCTCACAAGCGTTTTAAGAGCAGACCCCAGGGTTCACTAACGTCGGACATGGCTTCCACATATGCCAGTTTTTCACGAGTTTTCTTGGAGCCCAGAGAAAATGTAGACACATGTATTGCATATGCTTGTGTGCGTGCACGTGTGTGTGTGTGTGTGTGTGGACAGGGAGGGGCTTCCTTTTTTTAATTTTTCAAAAATGTTTATTTATTTTTGAGAGACAGAGACAGAGAGTGAGCTGGAGAGGGGCAGACACAGAATTAATTGGGACGTTCCAGTCTCCGAGCCGTCAGCCCGGAGCCCGACGCGGGGCTCGAACTCAGAAACCGTGAGATCGTGACCCGAGCCGAAGCCGGGCGCTCAACCGACTGAGCCACCCGGGCGCCCCGATTCAGTAATGTTTTAAATAAATTTATAGTTTATTAACCAGTGGCTCCAGGCTCCAAGCTGTCAGCACAGAGCCAGATGCGGGGCTTGAACTCACGAACTGTGAGACCATGACCTGAGCCCAAGCTGTCAGCACAGAGCCGGATGCGGGGCTTGAACTCACGAACTGTGAGATCATGACCTGAGCCGAAGTCGGTCGCTCAACCCACTGAGCCACCCGGGCGCCCCAGGGAGGGGCTTCTTCACTCCCCACCCAGTATTCTGTGAAGCTGGTGGTCGCGGTACATTCAAATGCACCGAGCAGATTTTTTTTCTCTTTCCAATCTTTTTTCACGTCTCTCTGCTCTTTTCCACTTCCAATGCCACCCAGCAATCAGGCACCGATAATCCCTCCCTCGGACCCTTGCAGTAACCACCACCCCCACCCCCTGTCTGCAGCCTCCTCCTTCCCATCCATCCTGGATTCAGCTGCTGGATTAATTCTCCCCTAGCAGGCCTCTGAGCAGGTTGCGCTCAAAGCACGCTGCTCTGGCCTCTGTCAGCTCGTCCCGGAGGCTGGCATTTCAGAGCTGGGCCCGCAGCCTCCAGCCCTGCCTTCCCTGTCCCTTCCCTGCCGCCCACGGATAGCACAGGTCCTGCTCTCTGGCCCAAGTCTGCGCACTGCTCCTGGGTGGTAGGGGGTGGACGGACTGAGTGCAAAGCCCCCCCCCCCCCCCCCCACGCTGCACCCCGCCCAGCACAGGGCTGGATCCTTCAGAGGTTCTGTTTCTTTTGTTTTGTTAAATCCACTGCACAAGGTGAAGCTTCCAAGCCTGCCTTCCAGAAGATTCTGCCAGTGGGGGGGGAGGGGGATGTTCTCCCTGCAGTTCCCCTACAGGGATCTTCAGCTTCCTGTTCTCTGTGCCTTCCCTCAAGCCACTCCCTCCCTCTGGAAAGCCTTCCCCTCCCAGACCCAGCTGGGAGGCCCCCTGCTCTGGGAGGTGGGGGGGGGACACCTTTCTTGATCGCCCGGGGAGCCCTCTCCCCTGCAAGCCTGGGGATGCATCTTCACCTCGGTGGGGCACACACAGGCTGCCACAGGCCATCGTCTCGCAGCCTCCACTGTACCCTCCGCCTCCCTGGCGATGGGCTCTGAACACAAGGTTATCTCTTCTATCCCTTCCGGTCATTCATTCATTCAACGCACAAACTTTCCCAGGTCCTGGGGCTTGGGCAGTGAATAAGAAAGGCACACCTCTATCCTCATGGACTGTATGTTCTAGGCAGAGAGTTTTAAAACAAGTACAGAGAGGACAGCCTTGTGAGAGGTGGCAAGAGGGCATTAAAGGAGAATCTTCTGTGCACAGTGTGGTTGGTGGTCCTGGGCGGGGCCCCGTGAATGAAGCCTCATCATCTTGTCATTGTCATCGCAGTGGACACGGAGAAGATGGGTGGGAGTGAGCCGGAGGGGGGGGGGGAATGGGGGCCTGGGTCAGGGAGACAGGAGGGCCAAGGAGACCCCGAGGGGGAGGACGTGGGGGTGAGTGTGGCTGTCACTCAGTGAGGGGGAGGGGAAGGCCAGGCAGGAGGGTGGGCAGGGCTGCATGAGAGCCCAGGTGGTTTCTCAGTGGCTTTATTGCATTTCCTACAGCTGCTGTGACAAACTGCCAGCAAGTGGGTGGCCCACAAGAGCAGACATTTATTCTCTCCCAGGTCTGGAGGCCAGAAGTGCAAAATCAAGGTGTGGGCAGGGCCATGCTTCCTCCAAAGGCTCCAGGGGAGGACCCTACCTGGCCACCTCCAGCTTCTGTGGCCCCATCCATCCAGTCTCACGTGGCCTTCCCCCTGTGTCTCTGTGTCTCCTTTTCTGTCCCTGATAAGGACACTCTCCTTGGGCTCGGGGCCCACCCTATTCTGACGTGATCTCCTCTGTCTTTACCGTAGTTTTGTCTGCTAAGATCTTATTTTAACCAAGGCTCTGAGGTTCTGGTTGGACGTGAATTGGGGTGGGGTGGGGATACTATGCAACCCCGCTCCCACGGCCCTCACAGCACCCCTGCAGGGTTAACTTGGAGGTGGAAACTGAGGCCCAGAGTGTCAGTTTGTCCTGGGCCGCACGGCTGAACTTGGCCCAGCAAGGAGCCAACCGAGCCTCTTGCCCCCAACATGGATGTTCTCCTGTGCACACCCCCTGCCCCCCAGAAGGCAGGCCGGGCACTGTTGCCTCGTCTACTGTTCTCAGCCTGCTCCTCAGTTCAGAGTCTAAGAACAAACCGGCCTCACAGCCCGTCGGGCCGGAGGCCGGGACTGCAGCCATGGAGACTGGGGTGGGGGTGGGGGGGGTCCCTCCACTGGGCCTGACCCCATCGCCAGTAGTGACTCAGGGAACGACGCCAAGACCGATGGCATCGGCTGGTCTCCACCGTTGAGCTGAGCACAAAGAAGCAGATACCCCAGGGATTCAGCTTCGCGTCCGTTGCATTTTCGTTGTGTTCTACGCTCTTAGCTCCCAGCTGCTCACACACCACGTCTAATGGTTCCTTCTATTTCTCTGTAAGGAGAATGTTGGCCGTCTCCCTTAAGTGCCCATCTCCCCCCGGGGTATGCCGCCCCCTTTTGTTCTCCGCCTTGCCATGTGTTTGAACAGCGACAGGCGGTGCACCCTCTTGGCCACTTGGCCTTCTGCGCGGCCCCTCCCTCGTCCGCCCTTCAAACAGTCCAGACCGAGTTTCCCCCGACCCGGCAGGCTGGCATCTTCGCGGGGACTTTTCTCTTCCGGATGGTTGCAGTATTTCGCCAGATCTTTTTTTTTTTTTTTTTTTTTTTTTTGTAATAAAAAGAGGAGAATTGCTGACAATTTTCACAAATTTGGGCTCTTGCAAGAATAATTTTCTCTGAATTATATGTGGTTCTCCCTTTTTATGTATCCCTTACATTTAGTTTGCTTGTGGTGCTGCCTCTAAGCTGACTGTTAAATATTTGGTGTCTCCTGTCACCTAGTTTTCAAGCTGTGGGGGTTTAGCACAAGCCACAGATGCGGGAAGACCTGAAGTGCTGAGTGTGCTGTTGGCCTTCTGGATGCCCACACTCCGCGAGCAATGGAGGAGGCAACAGATGAGAGGTTTGATTTGACCGCAGAGTCTCTGAGCCTCCGCCCTTTGTTTCTGCTTTTATCTTACAACCAAGACGAGCCCCGGGTCCCTGGGGGCTGTGAGGGAGGCAAGAGGGTGCCCCACATGTGCTTGCTAGGAGGGCTTGATGAGCAGGGCATAGAAAGAGAACACAGTGAGTTTGAAGCCGACGGTTTTCAACTGTGCAGACTGATGCTGCGTTTAGACCCGGGATTGTCTGAATCTTTGGGAATTCAGCCTTGGTTTCCAAGAACAGGTACCACAATCTGCTTACAATCATCAGGTGACTAGCCCACGCTCAACCCTGCACATAGGCCATTACACATCTGTCTGCTTGCTGGTCTCGGGGATTGTGCCCAACGGACAACATAATAGGTGATGGCTCCATTTGGGTTGAATTAGTGCAGTATTTGCTATGATGATGATGGTTTTGTTGAATTAATGAAATACTACCGATGATGATGATGATGATGAAGGAGAGGGAGGGAGAGAGAGAAGAAGAGGAAAAAGAACTTATGGGTCCCTTACCTGGGTCAATAAATGTATGTCGAATGCATCCTCTCTGCCAGGCACCTGTGCTAGATCTTGGGAAATATGGCGGAGAATGAATAAAACAGACATGAGTCCCTGCCCTCGTGGGCTTAGATTGCCAGAGGGAGAACTGAGGCCATAAAATAAATAAGTAGATTGCCTTCAGTGGTCTATTAGAAGGTGATTAACACTGTGGAGTAAAAGCAAGAAGGTGGAAGGTGCAATTTGAGGGACAGTGGTCAAGGGTGGTCCTCTCTGAGAAGGTAACATATGAGCAAAGGTGGGAAAGATGGGAGAGCCACACACGTGCTGGAAAGGCCATTCCAGGTGGAGGGAATAGCCAGTGCAAAGGCCCGGGGGCATGTTTGAGAGACAACAAGGAAGTCAGAGGGACTGGAGTGGAGTGAACCAGAGGGAGAGCAGGAGAGGGGTCGGCGAGTTAAGGGGCTGCCCTCCCACCACGGGTAGTTGAGGCAGCCAAAGCTCAAGGGAATTAAGGGCGTGTCTCAAGCCCCCCAGCCAGTGAGTGGTGTGGTAGAACTGGTTCTTGTGCCACCTCTCCACATGACAAGAGGGTCCCCTGGAAGATGGCACCTTTTGTGACATGGCATCCCCAGCACCTGGCTGCTACAGCTGTAGGTTGGAGAGAGGACAGACCGCGTTTCCCTTCCTTGCTCCCGAAACATCTTCAGTCAAGCGGACAAGAGTTGGCGGCCCCATGATTTCAGTCTGAGCCGTCCTCAGAATTCCCAGCTAGATCCCAAATGCCTCCGAAGTCCTTATTGCGTCTGTCTCGGTTGTCCAATGCCACGGTGACTCCGATTCCTTTCCCCGCTTCTCCCTCTTGCCCCCAGTTTCTTGTCTCCTTCTGGAACTGGCCAGGAAGACGTTTAATTTGGGGCATCCACCTGTTCACAGCCAGTGAACTCCCACCGCTCATCCGCTCTGACAAAATCATCTTCCTGGGCCGACCTTTCCTTCCTCGCGTTTTGGCAGCATTTTTCTTTGCTTTGCTCTCTGTGCAATCCTCTTTTCCATTTCTCCTCTTTGCTTTTCTTATCATTTGCACAGCCTGCCCTTCCCTCGTGTCGCGAGCCTTCCTGCTTTCCCCGGCTGCCTCATCTTCACTTTGGAGGGAATTTCTCTGCTGCCTCCAGGGTCGATGGCTTTGGGGACCCTCCCGCGTGCGTACCTGTGATCTTCACCGTCTAGTTTGGCCCTTTCCTTTATGTCGGTGGCCCGCACAGAGGCAGGCTCTCCCTACGGCGCGAAGTGCTGTTGAGTGTTCCTGGGAAACGAGGACGGGGCAGTGATTTTGAAGGCACCGCTGATGGAGAATCGCAGAGCTCTGTGCGGGTGTGATTTGGTGAGACAGGAACCTTGAATGCGACCTCATTATCACCGAGATCTGGTTGTGGTTGGGCATTTACCTCAAAGGTAACATTTCTGTGCTCACAGCAGGCGTGCCAATCAGTACGGTCTTTTTTTTGAAAGGCGCTTTGCTTTGGTGACGGCTGTTCAGATTTTCCACACATTTCTGGAATTTCAGAAATACTAAGCGGGTTTTGCAGAGGTCTGTACAGAAGACCACCTACTACAGCAGTGTTTACTGTACGAGTAAATTGAGATCCTAATTGTCTATCAAACCATCCGCAGGTTGCACTGGGTAAGTAAATAGTGGTTCCTACCTATACCAAGGAGTCCGTGAGGTTGTTAAAAATGGTGAAGATTGGTCCACGTGGACATAGAGAGATGACCGGGAGACTGAGTTGTTTGAAATAAACACGTTGCCCTGCCTTTGTGTAGGGGATGATCCATTTTTGGAAAGCAAAATTATATACCCGCTAGAGAACAGGCATGATCTCCTTATTAAGAGAAATTAACTGCTTCACAGATCTGAAACACTGTAGCATTCTCAAGTCATTAAGTGGTTATACTATTCTATCTAATTAACATAAAAGGTGAGTTTAAAACCTGGAAGGAGAACATTTGATCAGAGCCCCTCCCGTTGCGTGAGTGGAGAGAAGAACTATTCAGTCGTTGTAACTTTGTTTTACTTTCAGTAAACATGAAGAATCGTGTTCACTTCAAAACATTATACATCCAGATAGATATCGTGCATTCATAGGAAAACCATTAGAAGGATGTGTCCCAGAGGCCTCGAAAGAAGGGGAGAAGCGTGTGTGTGCAGGAGAGACAGTAACTGAGACTTTTTACAACCTGCACCACTGGGTTGCTGAAGCTCTCTTCCAGTGAGCACGTCTTTTATTATATGATAAAAAAACAATACACGTAGGGGAAGTTACTTTACTTTTTCTTTGACTTTGTGTCTCTCTGTCTCTTTATCTTGATTGTGGGGAATTTTGAACATGCAGAGAGGTGGACAGCCTAGTAAAACACTCATGTATGTACCCATCACCCAACCCATCAGTCTTAGCCTGTCCTGCCCGGTCTAAACCAGGATCCCCTCTTCCAGCCGCTAGTCCTGTGTGAGGTCGAAGCAAACCCCTGGCTTCATTGAAACGTCTCCTTTCCTCCTCCCAACTCTGCTGCCCTGAGGCTGCCGGGGGATATGTCCTCCGATGCTGCACTGTTGCGGTGACATCCTAATCCTGGCCTGCAGGACTCCTGCCCGCTGTTTGCCCCACGCGGTCCCCAGAGCGACCTCCTTACGCCCTAATCTGAGCCCTGTCTTAAATGCATCCATCTGAGCATCCCAGCTGTGACAGAGGGCCACCAAGGGGTTGCAGGTCTGCCCAGACAGCGGTGTCCTCGCAGGCAGGGGTGGC
Organism: Panthera leo; assembly: GCF_018350215.1. Lineage (NCBI taxonomy): Eukaryota > Metazoa > Chordata > Mammalia > Carnivora > Felidae > Panthera > Panthera leo. The sequence continues at coordinate 10,524,802 of NC_056686.1, forward strand.
CAGAGCTTGCTGACCGTGGCCTGTGGCCTTACGGAGCCTCATCAGTTGGACACCAGCGAGCTGTACAAATAGCATCATGTGTCCATCTGCCATGTCAAGGAAAGAGCTGGACCACTCAGACTGCTGCCTGCACAGAGGACAGGTGGCAAATAGCCCTCAGTCGGCCTGTCCGCCTCAGCTCTTCTCACTCTCCCTCCTCCGCACCTGTGTCGGCTTCTCCCCCTGGGACTCGTGTGCCCCAGGGGTGAACATCGTGGGATGGGGTGGGAGGCGATGCGTCAAGCCACGGCCGAGTGTGGGGCACAACCCTGAAATATTGCCATGACGGATTCGGCCAGTCTTTCAACAGATATTTTCCTGGGCGCCTCCGATTTGCCGACACCCTTCTAGGCACTGGGAATGCAGAGGTGATGGGAACAGACAAAACCCCTGCCCTCACGAAGTTTCTACACGCGCAGGAGCATACAAAGATGTTTGCAATGACATCCACCGAATATGGTTGAATTGGGGGTAATCTTTGCTCTTTTGTCTTTGCAGCATTCTGTATTCACTAATTTCTTTAAGGAATGTGTTTTGTTTTTACCAAAAAAATATGATTTTTCTTTTTTTCCTAAATGTTTCTTTGTTTTTGAGAGAGAGAGAGAGAGAGAGAGAGAGAGAACGAGCGGGGGAGGGGCAGAGAAAGAGGGAGAGAGAGAATCCCACGCAGGCTCTGTGCTCAGCACAGAGCCCAACACGGGGCTTGATCTTACGAACCTCTTGATTATGACCTGAGCCAAAACCAAGAGTCGGATGCTTAATGGACTTAACCACCCAGGAATCCCATAAAAATGTGATTTTTCTTCTCTCTTTAAGTTTATTTTTATTTATTTGAGAGAGAGAGAGAGAGCACAAGGCAGGGGGAGGGACAGAGAGAGAGAATCCCAAGCAGGTTCTGAGCTGCCAGCACAGAGCCCAATGTGGGGCTTGAACTCACGAACTGTTGAGATCGTGACCTGACCCGAGACCAAAAGTCAGATTATTAACTGGCTGAGCCACCCAGGTGCCCCAACATGTGATTTTTCTTAAAATGAAAGCCATAAACACAGGAAGAAGCACTATTGTTTGTTTCTTTCCCTCCAAAATCAATTTTAATTTTTGTTTGTTTGTTTTAGAGAGAGAGTGCATGAGCAGGGGAGAGGGGTGGGGGAGAGAGAGAGAGATTGGGAGAGAATCTTAAGCAGGCTGCATGCTCAGCACAGAGCCTGATGCAGGGCTCAATCCCACAACCCTGGGATCATGACCCGAGCCGAAATCGAGCATCAGACGCTCAACCGACTGAGCCACCAGGAGCCCCTACCAATTTTTGAATTAAAAAAAAAAAAAAAAAACTAGGAAAAAGTGAATTCTTTGGAATCAGCAGTGAATCAGCCACAAAGCAAGGGATGTAAGGAGGGTTTTTTTTTCTTTCTTATACTCCACCTGGAAACCATCGTATCGCTGCCTCACTCCAGGGCAGACATGTGCTGTGGGAAAGCTGGGATTATCGTTCCCCGACTCGGTGAGGCTTTCTCTAAACCACCTTTTTGCGGCCTTAATTCCGTGAATACAAACAATAATTACCAACCTAAGTAGATTACTCAGCATAGCTTAGACGCCTCTGGGTCCCTGAATGAGTCACATTATTGACTGCTCACAATTAATCTAAAAAATTAAACCAATTGCTTTTCTGGTTCCCTCTTCCCCGTTTTGTGCCTGAATGACACTTCCACAAATTGATTGCCGGGGCCGTTATTTCTGCTTGCTGTTCCCATTTTTCTCCAGGACTGAAAAATTCCATGAAAGCTAATTTGTTTCTGGTCCAGGTCTTTCGGATTTCTCCGTCCTTCCCTTCTGGGTACTGTCCCTTTAGCCTCAGCGGGCTGCAGCCGAATGGGGCTTCCTGTTTATAATTCTTCCATGGTCTGTCTGGTTTTTCAATTATTACTTCGCCAACTCCCTCCTGTCCTTCTCCACTTCCCCCCCATCAATTTTCACTTCACTGTCAAGTTTGGAGGAAGCCGGTGCAGTTATCCCCACCCCCCAGCATCCTAAGTGTTAGTGAGGAGTGAGAAAACGACCCCAAATCCTGAGAACAACTAATTCAAAAGTATTTGTTGAGTTGCTGTTAGCACAAAGAAAAAAAAAAGTGCAAAGGACGCGTCTTCCTTCACCAAGCTTATCATTTACCGAAGGAAGAAGAGAACCACACACCAAACTTCAACCCTAAATACAGAAGAGTTTGGGGATCACTTGTTACGCAGCTGTAGGTGACTAATGCGCATTCTCTCGCTTCCTGGCTGGGCACGTACTGTGTCCCAGGTACACCCGGCTCAAACGCATTCGCTAGTCTGGAACATTCTTCTTCTCCCTCCTCCCCTTCCCCTGCTCTTCATTATGTGTCACTGCAGACATCACTTCATCAGCACCCCCCACCCTGGGTGGTGGCACCCTGCACCTTCTCCTGTGTTGCCTTTACTTTGCAGCAGATGGTCACCTCGCATTCGTTTGTGTGATTTCAGGTGTCCCCTAACGAAGCCTACGTTCTGGGAGGGCGGGGACACGGGCTGTCTTGTCTCTTCTTCCTGTTAGATCTCCGGTGCCTCTCAGGAGGCCTGGCACATGGCGGGCACTCACATATTTGGTACAGGGATGAGTAAACAGGAACAGCCGTGTTACTCTCGTTCCCATTTTACACAGATGAGGAGACTGAGGCTCAGAGGGCAGAGGGGGGTTACTGACATTAATCGTTCAGTTACTAAGTGGCTTAGCCAAGCTTCCGGCCTCGGTATTCCCAGGCTGCCTTCCCCAGCGTATCCCTTAGCTCAGCACTTCTGAGATGCTACTGGCCACACACACACCTGGGGGTTTTGTCAACAGGCAGATTCTGACTCAGCAAGTCTGGGTGGCCGAGAATCTGCCTTTCCAACAGTCTCCCGGCCGTGCTGATGGTGCCGATCCTGGATCACACTTGTGGAGCAGTGACGTCGTCCCAGGCATTGTCTGCTCGCGGAGGGAGGGGATTGGACAGGCTCAGAGCGCACAAGGAGATCGGCATGGAGCACCTCGGTCGCGCTGGGCACTGTCCTTGTGTGGCCCCGTTCTGCTCCAGAGCTCTGTGTGTGTGTGTGTGTGTGTGTGTGTGTGTGTGGTGACAGTGTAAACATTCAAACAGGTGGGGCAGAGGCAGGGGACATTCTGAATGCCAGTGTCACGTCACCTGCCACTGGGTTTGTGAGTGAGGCTTCAAATGGCTTGGTTCCTGGGCTGGGCCACCCATGGGGACTAGAAAGACTTGTGACAAGCCCTGGTGGCGGAGGTGCCTGGGCTCTCACTGAGGAAGCAGCTCCCAGCTGGGCACGGACAGCTGGCGCTTGGCAGAAGCAGATGTACACCCTATACAACAAGGGAGAAAACCGGAGCACATATGGGGGCCGTGCAGGCTGCTGGAGGCTCTTGTCACCGGGGGCTCCCTGCTTCGTCCCAGGAAGAGGTGTCCCTGGGAGATGTGTTCCCAGCCCCTCAGGAGACGTGTGCACTGCCCCCAGGACCCTGCTCACCTCCCTCCGTCTTTAGCTTCCTCCCTGAGCCGTCGGCCGGAGGGTGCTGTCCACAGCCGCCCTTCCACGAGTGTGCATCCCACGAGTAGAGGTTGGGCCGGACCAGGCTGCGCAAAGACCATTAGAAGCTCTGAGTCCCGCAGCACTGAGCTGCTTAGCAGTCCACACCAAGCCAGAAGACCCCAAGTCAAGAACTACCAGACTGCCCCCTTTGACAGCCACTTTCCCGACCAGAACCAGACCAGGAACTGCTGGCTGAATTTTCTGGCTGTCAGCGACGATGACCGCCAGGCCAGCGTGTTTCTGGGACCATCTGAACGGGTTCCACCCCACCTCTCCTCTGCCCTCCATCCTTCCCCCAGGATGCCGAAGGGGGACGGGGCACATGGTGATCTCCACCCCGGGATTTTGAATCGTGACTTAACTAATACCAAACACTCCTTGTAAAAATATTAAAAAAAAAAAAAAAAAAAAAAAAGCAGCCATGAGCCCTGCAAAGATCATTACTACAGTGCTGTATAGAACAACAGCAAAAACAATAAATCCTTACGTAGCAATTATTGCAATGCCGTGGGTCAGACATTGCTGTAACTATTTGCCTACACTTGTAGTTCTCAAAGTGGGGTCCCCGGACCCGCAACAGCAGTGTCACCTGAGAACTTGTGGGCAATGCAGATTCTCGGGCCCCACTCCAGACCTGCCAAATCAGCATCCCTGGGGATGAGCCTGGAATCGGTGTGGAACATGCCCTCCCAGGGACGTGGATGCATGCTTAGGTTTGAAAACCTCAGACCTAGATGAACTCATTTAATCCTGAAAGCAAGCCTGTTAAATGCAAACTGTTGCGGTCACCTGTCTGAGGTCACCCAGCTGGAAAGTGGAGGCAGCAACATTCAGCCCTGGGCCCCTGGTTGCAGAGGCCGGGTCACCACCTGCCTGTCATCAAGTGTGGCCCCCATGAAACCAGTGCTCTGTATAAATCATAAACATGCATAAGGATGTCAAACCAAATAGCATGGGTTTTTTTTTCCTATGTTTTTAAAAAATAAAGATGTTTATAAAACACTGGATTACAAATCACTGGGTTTTCCCCAAATGTTCTTTTCTCTTTTTCATGCTCAGCCTTCCCATGGAATAATCCAGCACTAGGCAGAGCGGATGCAGATTCACAGGGGAACAAAATAGGCCCCAGACTTGAACTGAGGCCTTTCTGACAGTTGCTTCCCAGTGCTCCAGGCCCCTCTCGATGAATTATTTGGTTGAATTGGTTATCAACTGAGAGGATAAGAGCTGACAGGCCTAGCAAAGGAATTCTCAGGATCACCCAGATACTTGCTAAAATTCAGATTCTGGGGTCTACCCCCAGAGAGGCTCACTCAGGGCATCTAGAATGTGGCCCAGGAGCCTACACGTTAGCAGATTGCACCCAGATGGTTCTAATGCAGGAACTTCCCGTAGCCACCAGATCTCAAGACGCTTAGCTTCCTGTGTTCAAAGCCTGTTTCCTTTGAGTAACACTGCATTTGCAGAGGTCCTGAACCCACACACGAACATGGCCGCCTAGCCTGATGCTTCAGGACACAGAGTTGGGGCCCAGAGATCGCAGGTTCAAATCTTGCTTCTGGCACTCACAGACTTTATGACCCTGAACAAATTTCTTAACCCCTCCAAACTTTGGTGTCATCATCTGAAAAATGGGTGTGGTAACAGTCCTCTCCTCGTAAGGTCATTGATGAGGATTAAATGAATTGGCATGCATGTTTGACCCCACTTAAGCACTTAAAATAAAATCATGTTTTAGATTATCAGTAGGCAATTTTAGTGCCTTCCAAAGGGTACTTGTTCAGATTCTCTGCAGGTATGATCGGGAAGTCCATTTCTTAAGCTCCTTCTAGGTGACAGATGGGGAGTGGCTCCTTGACATGAACCGTGGCACTGCTCACAAAGCTTTCCTACCCTTCTTCTGCCCTAGGCTCTGTGGGTCAGGGTGGGGAAGGGGCATGTCACCACAGATTCTTGGACATGTGTATGGCCTTTGAAGGCCACATGGTGCAGCAAATAGATGGGAGAGTCCACGGTGACTCAGAGAGACTTAGTGGCTCTGTCTAGCCACATTTCCTTCAGTCTGATTGACCACATGAGTATTTGTAAATGAACTGGAGACTTAACCAAGACCCTCCGCCAGGGAGCAGACAGCTCTGCAAAGCCCCCTGCCATCCTCCCACCCAGCACCACTGAACTGCCTTCTTTCCCACACTAATCAGTTCCAACAAATGCTTTTACAGGAGATCCTAATGGGTTTTGTGAGGTGTTGCATTCAGTGGGTAGTCTGCAGGTTAATCCTTTCCAACACTATCAAAAGATTGGAAGAAGAACCGAGAATTCCAGAACTGGAAGATGCATGAATTTAGACTTTACGTTGGCTCGCTCACGCAATTCCGTTGGCGAAGATCTCACCCTTCGAACAGGGCCTACTCCGTTCTGTGTCCCAGAATTTTTCCCTTTGCGGAGGTCACAAGTGAAGAACAAGAGAAAAAGGAATGTGTTTCAGACCAGAGATTTAACTGACTGTAAATGAATAACATTAAGACCCTAAAACAGGGTCGGCAAATACTTGCCACTGATGTTCGGATGTCCCACGAACTACAGAGTGTTTACTTTTTTTTTAGGTTTGCTATTTGAGAGGGGAGGGGAAGAGGGAGAGGGAGACAGAGAATCCCAAGCAGGCCCCACACTGTCAGTACAGAACCTGACGTGGGGCTCAAACTCACAAACCATGAGATCACGGCCTGAGCTGAAATCAAGAGTCGGACGCTTAACCGACTGAGCCACCCAGGTGCCCCCAGAGGGTTTACATTTTTTAATGATTGGGAAAAGCCGAAAGAAAAATATCTGAATATTTCATGATATGTGAAAATTATATGTGAAAATCAAATTTCAGTGTCCATAAATAAAGCTTTATTGGAACACAACCACGCTCATTTGTTTTGATGTAACACTTGTGACAGAGACAGCGTATGGCTGCAAAGAAAGCCTGAAGTATTCACTGTCTGGCCCTTCATAGAAAATGCTTGCCGGCCCCTCTCAGAAATTGTCATAATTTGCCAAGAGAGCTTGCGTGTGTTTATTGATGTATGTGTGGAGTTCTTCCTATGAATCTTTCTTGTGTTTTAACTCATTTAATCCTTATAACAACCCCAGGACACATACTCTTATAATGCCCATTTTGTCGACAGGGAAGCAAAGGCAGACAGAGCTTCCTGAGATCTGCTTTAAATCATGAAGCTAGAAAAGGGCAGAGCTAGGACTCAAATCCAGGAAGTCTGAAGCCAAAGTATACACTGTTGACTACTACCTCGCATGCCTGGCTTCTGCGAGACTTTATCCATAAGGGGAGCATCTGGAAGGTGGGGTCCTTAGATTTTCCCAGGCAAGAACCCAAAACCTCTTCCTGAGAACTAAGCCCCGTGGGACTGATGCTTTCTCAGGCCCCAGGGAGAACATTTCCTCCTGATTTGCTAGAACATCCCCTTCTGATCAGGGCTGGGACTGGGATACAGGTGTCTCAAATCTCATCTTCGACCCACTTCAAGATGGCTGTCTCTCCCACATGTCCCAGAGGCTCTCTGATGCCAACTTGGGCACAGCAGGGAGCCCGGTGCTCAGGCCTGATGGATTCCAAGACCCCAGCAAGGGACATCCCCATTAGCTGGGGACAAGGCCCTGGCTATTGTTCTGTTCGCTTTCCTTTGTGATGTATTGTTGCATGGGAAATTTATTTCTTAACAATTTCACTTACAGCCCCTTTGACAAAATGGGGCTCTGGAGAACTGCATCATTAGCATTGATAAACACTTTAGAATACCATCATGAGCAAATGGAAATGCCTAATGAAAAGAAAAGAAGCACTGTCAAGTAATTAAAGAGGCTGGTGGGTTGTTATTATTATTTTTGAGCAATTATGACTAAAAGCTCTCATCAAGCAGCACCCATTTTCCCATCCATTTTGAACTCGGTGATTAAAAACATGCGTCGTCAGCTACACGCCAATGTGGTCAAGACACCCATGCCAGGTAGCACATTAGGCCAAGGGTGCCCAGTCCTAAGTGCTTTGCCTTCTCCATGGTCCTGAAAGTCTTGCTCTGGGGCCTGCCCTTGAAGTGTCTTTCCTCTTTCTTTTTTTTTTTTAATTTTTTTTAATGTTTATTTATTTTTGAGGCAGAGAGAGACAAAGCATGAACAGGGGAGGGGCAGAGAGAGAGGGAGACACAGAATCGGAAGCAGGCTCCAGGCTCTGAGCCATCAGCCCAGAGCCCGACGCGGGGCTCAAACTCACGGACCGTGAGATCGTGACCTGAGCTGAAGTCGGACGCTCAACCGACTGAGCCACCCAGGCGCCCCCTTTCTTTTTTTTTTAATTTTTTTTTTAATGTTTATTTATTTTTGAGACAGAGAGAGACAGAGCATGAATGGCGGAGGGGCAGAGAGAGAGGGAGACACAGAATCGGAAGCAGGCTCCAGGCTCTGAGCCATCAGCCCAGAGCCTGACTGTCTTTCCTCTTTCTGTCTCTCCTTCCCCCACTCTCCCTTTCCCGTCTTAGGAGGTTTTGCTTCTGAATTAGTGTTGAGTCTTCTCCATACATCCTTTGTTTCTTGTCATAAAGACCATCCATTTTCAGAATAGCTGTCCGAGGTACACAAACAGTAGATGTGGTCTCAAGGACCAGAGAGGTTGAGAAGCTCAAAAAAAGACACACAGCTAGTGAGTACTAAGGTCTAGACTTGATCCCAGGTCCTTGGACTGTGCTGGTAGGAGGGAGGTGAGGAGCAAGGGCTTTGGCTGCAACTGGCCTGAGTGGGAGTCCCAGCTGTGCCTGGTGATCTTGGGCAAGTACCTTAACCTTGTTAGGCATCAGTTTCCTCGTCTGTAAAAGGGGAGGATAGTAGTGCTTATTTCATGGAGTGGTAGCGAGATCGTGTATACAAAGCACATGGCAAGTGCTCCTTAAATGGCAGACTCTATGGCCACGGTTCCCAAACTGTGCACCGATGTGTCCTGGGGCGCCACAGTGGAGTCCCTGGGGGTGCTCTGGGGTATTTTCAGTTTTCAAAGAAAACACAGCGACATCTGTCGGACATTGAGTAAAGTACTAGCTCAAGGTAAGTCACTGTTTTCCATGGCAGATTCTGCTACATTCCTTTCGATGACATCATTTCTTTGTGAAGCTGGGGTTTGTGCAGTCCCTTTGGTCAAATACCAACAAAATCAGTGTGTTACAGGAAAGGAGGGTGGTTGAGTGCAATCCAAGTTCAAGGTTGGAGGAGGTGTGCAGAACCCAACAGGCACACCCATTCCATTGGTACATCCGTGAGACTATTTAAGAACAACTTAAATCTATTGCTTTTCCTTTCGATGTACGTACATTTTCTTTTCAACTGGCTAGTAAGTTGTTAGACCATAGGTAGTTTTTAAGGTTTGGGCTTGAACTACTTAATTTAAAAAAAAAAAAAAAAAAAAAAGCCTTTAGGGATTTCTTTTAGCTTCCGGGTGCCATGAAAAAAATGATAGAGACTCTAAGAGTGCCGTGAACTGAAAAAAAAAAAAAAAAAATGTGGCAACTCCTTCCCTAAGGCACACCCAGCGGCTGCCCCACGTCCTCTTGGGAAACTTAACTCCAGACAGCTCCACCGGGGGGGTCGGACTTGAGAAACCACTTTCTGCGCACACGGGTGGCTGAGTGTTAGACTCTTGCCTTTATGTGTGTTTCTTGGGATCCGTTGCCGCAGATTCATCAGCTCTGACTTTAGCCCCCAGAGGGACTTTCCACCCCGCCGCACCAGGCTCAGGGTATAAAGCCGTCCGAGTGACTTGGGACCGGCTCAGGTACCTTCTTAGCAGCCTGTGCTTGGAGCTGAGATGACACCACGAGGAGACGTGTCCCAGAGAAACCTAGCTGATGGAGAGAAAATGGTGTCTCTTTCAAATGCAGCTTTCCCCGCCGCTGTCCGAAAGGAGAGCGTGCCTGTGAAACCCTACGTAAGTCCTAACTGTGTAGAGCAAAGAGTGTCTCCCGCTCTCTGAAAGTTCACGTTAGGCCGTGTGGCTTTTATGAAAGATCTATCAGAGAAGACTTTACCACCCTAATGTACGTCTTTTGTAAAAGCCACGTGGCCCAATGCGGGCACTTTTGGGGGAAAGGGGGGTACCTGCACACGACCCTGAGTTTTACCTCAATTAAATGGAGACAGAGAAGTTCTTTTCCCACTCTGCCCCCCAAGCCACCTTGATTTTCAAATCTGTCAGCAGCTGCAGCCGTGCAACACCTTTTTGGCAATTCCAGTAATGCCTGGAAATGAAGTCACTGCCACAGGGCGGAACCCAAGAGCCTCCGGAGTCAGGTGGATGCTCCCTGTGAGATGTCCATGTGGCCCTGTTTGCCGGAACGCGCAGAAGTTCTGAAAGGTTCGGCAAAAGGAGCACTTCTCCAAGGGTTGGGGGCCCCATGTTTTCCCAGAGCCTGTTTGATGTTCAGGGTGGGCTCTCAAGGGAGATAGTAGCCTCGGCCATGGAAGCTCTTTTTAGCGGCCTCGTGGGGGGTCTGGCCCCTGCCGGCCCCCTCTCCAGATGGAACCTTCTCCTTGGCTCACTACACAGCCCAAGCCCTGGCTGGTCCCGACTTCTCTCCGTTCCCTGCCTTAGCTCAGGCTGTTCCCTCTTCCCAGAATGCCCTTCCTCTGGACACCTATCCTTTGAAGGCTCTCAAGGGTTTCCTCCTTTAGGAGAAACACTTTCAAATCATGATGAGACTGTCTCAGAGTTCAGGTCATAACCTCACACCTTTGCACATCTCTCGGGTCTCCCTCAGCCTCCTCACCCTTAGAATGAGGATAACTGAGTGCGTCTCAAATGTTAGGGTACCCGGAACCACCCAGGGATCCTGTTAAACTGCAGGTTAAGATTCATCTGGTCTGGGAGGGAGGCTGAGATGCTGCATCGCTAACGGGCTCCCAGGTGATGCCGATGCAGCTGGTCCAGGGACCACACTTTGAATAGCAAAGGCCTGTCTGGTTGCATTACGTGTGATGGGGCGTGTGAGGTGCTGAGGACTTGCCTGGCTCACGGCTGGCCACCCATGGGAGCTCATCTCGTGCGCTACGTGAGATTTCTAGAGCATGCCCGCCCGCCCTCCTTCCGGGAGACTTGGCCTGACCGTGTGTCCAGACCATCTCACTGTCTGAGGTTAGACGCACCACTGCTCCTTCCTCCCCTTTCTACCCACGACTCCTTCTGGTTCGGTGTGGTTCCTCGATCTCCACGTGGGCCATCACGTTGCCGAGGCCTGAAACATCAAAAAGGGAGAAGGCGTGTTTGTGCGAAGATGGGCCCCTTGGCTTTTACGGTGTGGAACAGGTCCCGTTCTTTCCAAAGAGATATTTAGTGTTGAAGGGAACACAGCCCCACCCTGGTTTTTGCCCACCGCGGGTGTTTGGGCTGGACCCCGGGGCCGCCTGCCGTCCACAAGGCCCAGGTAGTGAAGGTTTCCGAGCAGCTGGGCTCCGAGATAACATGCCAAAGCCCAGCACACCTAATGACCCATTTTCACATGGCAGTCCCCCAGATTGAGATCCAAATACCCAAACATCAGACGGCTGCTGTAGAGAGAAGCAGCAGGAGACGTACAAGCTACTTATCAGACATTTTCCATTATCCCTGCCACCTGTTCCTGGATTTCCAAAGCAGAGCACCGGGTAATAGCCACTCTTGTACCAGAAAGGAGAAACGCCAACGATTTTAAGAGAAAGCTCCTTTTCTTCGCTCGGGATTTTATAAATTGTAAAAGGGGCTCGCTGTGAAATAACCACTTACTGTCTCAGGGACTTTGTGATCTGTAAGCTTGGAGCTTGAGCTAGAGCCTGGTGACAGTCTCAACCTGTGGCCTTCGAAGAATAAAAGCATTTGGGGGAAATGGGCAGGTAGAGGAGAAAGCCCAGAGGAAGGAGTGTGGTGGGCCATCGGGCAGAAGGGCGAGCCGGAGATGGGAGGGGCCCGCTGGAATATCCCATCTGTCCGTTTGCAGGCGGATGTCAGGGGCTTTATTACTGCCAGTGGATAGATGAGACCAGCTTACAGCCGGAAACTGTCCTCGGGCTCGGGACAGACGGGAGGGGGTGGTGGGCGTGTGTTTCCTATGAGTCCTGTAAGTATTCTCAAACGTCCACGCGCCTACAAATGGGGTAGGGGACTACTTCCTCAAAATTAAAAGTACATATTCCTGGGCCCCGGGCCTGTGAAAGCTAGGGAAGGACTTGAGCATCTCCAGATGGTGCTGGCGCAGGTGGTCCCCTGGCCGCGCTTTGAGAAACTCTGCCTCCTCCGGCATGTTCCCCTCTACAAAAGTGAAGGAGAGACCGTTCATTGTTCAGCTCAGGATGTTCAAGGGAGAAAGAGTAGTATGTTCACTCACATGGTTTGAAATGCAATTTCCAGAACAGATTTAAGCTGCAGAATTTGAGGAGACGTGGCCCTAGTCCCATTTCATTCATTCGTTCATTCATTCATTCATTCAACAAATATACCTGAATACCAGCTGCTGTTGTAAGTGCTGAGGAAAAGTAGAGAATTGGGCAGAACAAACTCCTTGACTTCAGGGGCGCCTGGGTGGCTCAGTCATTTGAGCATCTGACTTCGACTCAGGTCATGATCTCGCAGTTTGTGGGTTCGAGCCCCGCGTCAGGCTCTGTGCTGACAGCTCAGAGCCTGGAGCCTGCTTCGGATTCTGTGTCTGCCTCTCTCTCTGCTCCTCCCCTGCTTGCACTCTGTCTCTCTCTTTCTGTCTCTCAAAAATAAACACTTAAAAAGTTTAAATAAAATACATTAAAAAAAACCCAACAAAACAAAGTCCTTGATTTCAAAGACTCTGTTTTCCTCTGGAAGAGCTCAGCAGTACAGAAGATAAATAGGGATGTGAGTACATCGAACACAGTTAAGGGTAGGCAAGAAGGTGGTAAATACTCAGCAGAGGGAATATTGCAGGCAGGGACGATGGTGGGAATAAATGTGGCAACTTGAAATTGGGAGGTCTGGGATAGCGTCCCAGAGGAGGTGACATTTAAGCAGAGACTTGAAGGGGGTGAGGGGCCCATGTGGACATTGGGGGTGAAGCACAGAGACCCTGAGACCTCAGGGCACCCCAACATGTAAGGAGGCCAGTGGTAGAGGGGTGACCAGGCAAGAATATTGTAGGACATGCGGTCAGAGGGGGAGTGGGGAGCACGGCAGGGTGAGGGCCTGCCCAGTTTGTCCAGGACAATACCAGCTGAAGCTCCGAATACCTGCATGGTGATTAATGGTTTCCCATTTTACTCTGAAACGTTCCCCGTCTGAACAATAACATAATTATCCGCTTACCTGTTTACAGGCCATCGTAAGGACTCGGGCTCTCAGTGAGATAAATCCCCTGGAGGGTTGAGCAGAGGGCTGACGTGATTTCATTAGATTATAAAAGGCTCCGTCTGGCTGCTAAATTGAGAGCAGACCGTGGGGCAGCATGGGTAGAAGGGAGAGTTAGTCAAACACTCCAGGAACCCCGTGGGGGTTCAGGGAGGTAGAATAATACCCCCCCCCCCAAAGTTACCCACATCCTAATCCTGGAACTTCTGAATAGGTTACCTTACGTGGTAAAACAGACTCTGCAGAGGTGAGATGGGAAGATTAGCCTGGATTCTCCAGGTGGGTCCCCCGTAATCACAGGGGTCCTTCTGAGAGGTCTGTGTCAGAGAGGAGAAACAGAGGTTGGAATGAAGCATCTTGAAGATCGAGGACAGGGGCACAAGCCAAGGTATGAGGCAGCCTCAAGAAGCCGGAAAAAGCAAAGAAACAGATTCTCCCCCCGGAGCCTTCAGAAACAACACAGCTCTGCTGACACGTTGGTTTCAGCCCACAAGACCCACTCAGACATCTGACCTACAGATCTGCAATATAACAACAAGCTTGTGTCATTCTAAGCCTCCAAGTTTATGGTGACTCTTTACAGCAGGGACAGGAAATTCATGAAGTGCCCCAGGGTTTCACCAAGCGGTCCCCTCGACCTCTTGACTTCCTGCCTCTGAGTCCCTAAAAACCAGACGCTTTTGGAAGGAAGGGCTTCTCTTTTACCATAACTCGACAATACAGGTCAATAAACTGTGGCCCACCGCCTGCTTTTGTGCATAAAGTTTTATTGGCACACAGCCATGCTCCTTTATTTACATACCGTCTAAAGCTGCTTTCCTTCTACAATGGCAGAGCTAAGTGGGTTGACAGAGGCCATATGGCCCCCAAAACCTCTAAAGTATTTACAGCTATCTGCACCCTTCATAGACCCTTTGGGGAATGTACTCCACCCACGATGACCCCACCCTTTCAGAGTTACCTTACCATCTGCAGGCGAGGCCACAGCAGCCCTGCTCGGCTCACCCTGACCTTTCTCTCAAGCCCTGCTTGGCTCACTCTCACCCTGGTCATTGCAGAATGAACCAAACCGAGGCCACCCCCTCTCAGACTTTGGAACTGGATCTCAAAGAAAGCTTGCGGCTGGATCTGAGAACAAGCCCTGGCACGTACTTGCCCCTCAGCGGGTATCTTGTGAATGAGTGAATCCATTCGGGAGATATGGGCTTGGCCTCATCCACAGAGCGCGGAGAGGAGTAAGGAGATCCAGGAGGGATCTAGGAGAAGAACAACCATGAGGCTATGCGGGGAGAAGCCAAGGCAGAAACCACAGGGCGCTTTCCACAGGGAAAGGGTTGTGCCGTTATCTTGTGTATCATTGCTGCGATACCCAATTATCACCGACTTAGTGGCTTAAAATGACAGACGTTATCTCTCAGCCTCCATAGGTCAGAAGTCTGGGCAAGGCTGGACTGGGTTCTCTGCTCAGGGGCTTCTAAGGCTGAAATCAGGTGTTCACTGAGCTGTGTGCCTTTCTGGAACTCCTGGTGGTCTTTCTTTGAAGCTCATGCAGTTATTGGCAGAATTCTGTTCTTTGCAACTGTGGGACTGAGCACGCCCCCCCCCCCCAACGGTTCTCTTAATGGGAGTTTGCCAGGGGCTGCTCTCAACTCCTAGAGGCGGCCTGCAATTCCTTGCCACGTGCCCCCCTCTGTAGTCTCTCTCAGGCTTCTAAACCCTTAGGAAACACCCAGGCCCTTTTAAGGGTTCACCTGATTAGGTCAGGCCCACCTGGACACTCTTCTTTAAGTCAAACTCCACTAAGCTTTGCCATGGGAGTGAAACGCCATCCCATTCGCAGGTTCTGCTTGCACTCAAGGGAAGTGGATTATATAAGACATGTACATTAAGGATTGGGATCTTAGAATAGTACCTCCCATCCTTGGTTCCAGCATGATTTCTGGATCCCGGCACTGGAGCAGCAGGGGCTATTGTCTTCTGTCCAGGGGCTCCCACCCAATGTGATAAATGACCAGTCTCACTTCAGTTGGCCCCAGGGGATCTCTGTTAGAGAGCCCTGGCTGAGACAGGGATGGGATGGGGGTCCTAAAACCAGTTTCAGCCTTGCTTGCCTGTGGTGTGCAGGAACCTTCTCTCTCTAGGAGCAGAAAGAAGGAAGCAGTCATGATCAAATGTTTTCCAAGCTGCCTGGGCCGTGGCAGTTCACTGCCATGAACTCTGGCTACTGCCCCAGCACGCTCAGCCTTAATGTATTGACATTGGCAGCCTTTGTGTATCTTGTCATGCCAGTAAGGTAATTGAAATGGAATTGTCTCCAAGCGTCCAATTAATCAACAAATAAATCATAAACCTCTGGTCATTCACTCAGGGAGGCAAAGAGGCTTCTCCCTGGCTTCTTGACCACTGGAGCAGAGGGGGCTTGGGCTTTATGCACGTCTAATGAGCTTTAGGAGAAGAGAAGGAAGGTGGGGAAGGTGACTCTCAGGGCATTTACTGAACCCCCAAGAAGTGTGTGCCTTATAAACGAGACCTTATTCTTCCTTCAAAGAGGTTTACAGACTGAATTTCATTCATAAGACAAAGAAAGGATTATGATCCACATTTTACAGAGAAAGAAACTGTGCCCCAGAGAGGTTAAGCAAATTGGCAAAAGTAACACAGCAAGTTAGAGGGCAGAATCTAGGTTCAAAACTAAGTCTGTCTAAGCTTCAGAAAGGCCGTATTCCTTTCACTCCACGCTATGCTAGAAATGCAGGTCTAAGTAAGAAATAGTTTCAATCGTTGGTCCAGAATGGTGCAAGTTGCGACAATATTTGAATGGATGTCCTCTGTCCACCTCTCCTCTAGCTCAGCCTTACTAGGTGCTGGTGTTGGGGGGGAAAGTGGGACCGGGAGTGTTCTCTGGTGCACCTGTGGGAAGGCGTTCTCATGTTCCGTTGGTGACAGAGATCTCTAAAAGCCATTGAGTTCCCAGAATGCTTCCAGAGTCCAGCGTTCCCTCCTCTTTGGACAGAAGGGAAACCAAGGAACCGTTCTCAAACTTGGCTCAGGAAGTAGGGCATGTTGTTTTTCGCCTTTGGATGCCTCAGCGACCTTCCAGCCTCTTTACCCAATGCCCCTTCTTTCTCTGTCCTCCAGTGTTCAAGTCAAGAAGTTAAACGGATTAAGAGGCCAGACTGACTGAGCCAAAGGCACAGGGTGTTCCAAAGAGCGGAAACATTGCAGCGTCCTTACTTAGCCTCAGAATCACAAAATGCTGACCTGTCTACAGGCCTCCCTACCTGCACAGGAGGGATTCCTATGCACACTTCAGGAGGGCTTGCGTCCGCTTTGGGGTTTGACAAGCAGGAGGAGTCACCTTATTCTCAGGGTTTGGGGTAAGCCCGTGGAATTCTGCTGCAGGGGGCGTGACCCTGAGCCCTTCTGGTAGAGGCAGGGGAGAGAGGGGGAGAGAGGATGCTGGTGGAGCGCGGGGGGTTTGCTACGCGGTGAAAATGCAGAAAGAAGCCAGCCTTTTCCTAAAGGAGGCACCTAAACGCGTCTGCAGGAAGCAGGAGACCATCTGCCATGCAAAAGCACGTTGTTGTCGACAGAACCAAGCTGGGCGTTCTGGAGCTGTCTGTGGTGAATACCCAGCAGCCCCCAGGAGGCAGATTGGTCCCTCTCCAGGGAGCCATGGCTTCAGAAATCCGTGCAGCTCCGGGAACTAACCAATGGGGTGATGAGTAATAGCGCCATAGATGCTGTGCTGTGCCGGAGAGCTGCAGTCCCGAGCACACAGACCGAATTCCTGGGCAAGAAGCCTCCACCTTGATGCACAGATAATTACGGGAGGGGAAGAGGGGGTCGGAAGCGTTCCCTGACATCCAGCCCCATGCAGACTTACCTCCCTCCAGCTCCTCCTCATTCTTGCCTCTCTTCCACACCTGCAGACGTGTGCTTCTCTCAGTTGTTAGAACCACCCACTAAAGTCTCCCCCATCCTGCCCTGTGCCCCCCCAAAATACGAATCTGATCGCCTCACTCTACTTCGCCCAACCCCTCGATGGCTTGGCCTCGGCCCCGCAGCCCTCCCCGCTCTGGCAGCTGCCACTTGGACCTCACACTTTATGCAGCTGTGACTCTGGGCCATGGGCGAAGCTGTTCGTCTCCACTCTCTGCTCATCCTCCCTCCCTTGCCTAGAATTCCCTTAGCTCCCTTCCCTGCCAGCTCCCAGAAGGATGAAAGACTCCACCTTTGCTGGACTCTGGGGTTCCAGCTACCAACTCTGGGAATAACAGAGCATTTGGGAGTTTAGGTTTGGCATCTCTGGGGGAATGACCAGCACTTGCTCTCCGTGGTGCCGGTGGGGGTGGGGATCCTGCCCTCTTTGCACAGACCTGGAGGGGAGTGGGAGAAAACTCAGTGGATGATGATTTTAGTGTTTGGACATTCTTCCCTGAGGGGTGCACACCCCGTAAGAGGCTGGGGCACAATCCTGCCCCTCACTTCCTTTGTTATGCTCCTACGGAAGTCCTGTGTGCTGGCCAAGCACTTGTCCCAGGGTGCTGGAGCCAGTGGTTTATCCACCCGACTATGTCTAGGTGCTTGGTTTTCGGATGGATGGGGGGAAGGAGAGAAGGAAGGAAGGAAGGAAGGACGGAAGGAAGGAAGGAAGAAGGAAGAGGGGGGAGGAAGGAAGGAAGGAAGGAAGGAAGGAAGGAAAGAATGGGGGAGGAAGGAAGGGAGAAAGGAAGGAAGGAAGGAAGGAAGGAAGGAAGGAAGGAAGGGAGGAAGGAAGGAAGGGAGGAAGGAGGGAAGGAAGGAAGGAAAGAATGGGGGAGGAAGGAAGGAAGGAAAAAAGGATGGAAGGAAGGTAGGAAGGAAGGAAAGAATGGGGGAGGAAGGAAGAAAGGGGGGAAGGAAAGAAGGAAAGGAAGGAAGGAAGGAGGAAAGGAAGGAAGGGAGGGAGGAAGGAAGGGAGGAAGGAAGGGAAGGAGGAAGGAAGGAGGGAAGGGAGGGAGGGAGGAAGGAAGGAGGGAAGGAAGGAAGGAAGGAAATAATGGAGGAGGAAGGAAGGAAGGAAGGAGGGAAGGAAGGAAGGAAGGAAGGAAATAATGGGGGAGGAAGGAAGGAAAGAGGGGGAAGGAAAGAAGAAAGGGAAGGAGGGAGGGAGGAAAGGAAGGAAGGAAGGAAGGAAAGAAGGAGGAAAGGAAGGAAGGAAGGAAAGAAGGAGGAAAGGAAGGAAGGAAGGGAAGGAGGAAGGAAGGAGGGAAGGAAGGAAGGAAGGAAGGAAAGAATGGGGAAGGAAGGAAGGAAGGAAGGAAGGAAGGAAAGAATGGGGAAGGAAGGAAGGAAGGAAGGAAGGAAGGAAGGAAGGAAGGAAAGAAGGGGAAGGAAAGAAGGAAGGGAAGGATGGAGGGAGGGAGGAAGGAAATGGAAGGAAGGGGGGAAGGAAAGAAGGAAGGGAAGGAGGGAGGAAGGGAGGAAGGAAATGGAAGGAAGGAAAGAAGGAAGAAAGGAAGGAAGGAAGGGGGAGGAAGGAAGGAAAGAAGGAAAGAAGGAAAGAAGGAGGGAAGGAAAGAAGGAAGGAAGGAAGGAAGGAAGAAAGGAAGGAATGAAAGAAGGAGGAAAGGAAGGAAGGAAGGGAAGGAGGAAGGAAGGAGCGAAGGGAGGGAGGGAGGAAGGAAGGAAGGAAGGAAGGAAGGAAAGAATGAGGGAGGGAGGAAGGAAGGAAGGAAGGAAGGAAGGAAGGAAGGAAGGAAAGAATGGGGGAGGAAGGAAGGAAAGAAGGAAGGGAAGGAAAGAATGAGGGAGGAAGGAAGGAAGGAAGGAAGGAAGGAAGGAAGGAAGGAAAGAATGGGGGAGGAAGGAAGGAAGGAAAGAAGGAAGGGAAGGATGGAGGGAGGGAGGAAGGAAATGGAAGGAAGGAAGGAAGGAAGGAAGGAAAGAAGGAAGGGGGGAGGAAGGAAGGAAGGAAGGGGGGAGGAAGGAAGGAAGAAAGGAAGGAAGGAAGGAAAGAGGGGGAAGGAAAGAAGGAAGGGAAGGAAGGAAGGAAATGGAAGGAAGGAAGGGAAGGAGGAAGGAAGGAGGGAAGGAAGGGAGGGAGGAAGGAAAGATGGATGGATGGATGGATGGATGATGGATGGATGGATGGATGGATGATGGATGGATGCCTTCCCCTTTGTGTCCCAGTGAGCTAGTGAAGGGTAAGGATCCTGTCTTGATCATCCACCTCCCTAGCACCAGCGCGATGCCTAAAGCACATAACTACTATAAATATGGGATGAAAGGAAGTTGGAGGAGGGGTTGGCTTGGCAGCACCAGTCGCTTGTGTTACCTCAGCCCAGGCAAATCCCACGGCCATTTGGAGACCTGGGGACCTGCAGTGCTTTCTTGAGATTGTTGCCTCATAAGGTTCTAACAGTTCTGGACCCTTCTCTTGGATCTCCTGGAAGGGAAGGTACAATAACACCCCCCACGGGGTCCAGAGGGCTGAGAGCAACAATCCGCACAGTAAAAGGGCCCGTGTCATTTGGTTAGGGTTTTGCTTCTGAACCTGTGTGGTTTGGCTTTCTCCTAAACGATGCTGATGTTCAGTACCTTGGACAGGGAGGCAGAGGGGCCCTGCCCTCCAGGGTTTGGGGGCCTGCTCTGCTTTATGGCTGATAGGTTTGCATTCTTCGCTCAGAGATTGGCATTCCAGAATGGCCCTCTGAGACAAAAAAAAAAAAAAAAAATCCTTCAAGGCAAATGAAACACAAGTAAACCTTGATAAAATTTCAGATTGGTGGCATGTTTTTCTGAGAAACTCGAATGAGAAACTGATGAGCAGTCCTGTAATATATTTAAATCTTGCTATTTGAGCCAGAACCCAAATATTGCTTTTCTGTGAACTAACTCAATGTTGCCTGTCTACTGTGATTTTTTTAAAGGACTTTCCTTGTAGGCAGGCACACTTTGTTTTTGTTTTTGTTTTTTTTTATTGTATTTAAAGTTTCTTTATTTCGAGAGAGAGCGCACGCATGTGAGCACGTGAGTGGGGGAGGGGCAGAGACAGGGAGAGACAAAGAACCCCAAGCAGGCTCCACACTGCCAACGCAGAGCCCAACATGGAGCTCGAACCCACAAACCATGAGGTCATGACCTGAGCCAAAGTCAAGAGCTGGATGCTTAACCGACTGAGCCACCCAGATGCCCCTTCACTCACCTTCTTTTTTTAAAAAAATTTTTTTTAATGTTTTTTTTTATTTATTTTTGAGACAGAGAGAGACAGAACATGAGCAGGGGAGGGGCAGGGAGAGAGGGAGACACAGAATCCGAAGCAGGCTCCAGGCTCCAAGCTGTCAGCACAGAGCCCGACGCGGGGCTTGAACTCACGGACTGTTCACTCACCTTCTTAATGGCTGAGTTAACTGTGTAGAAAAACAAAACCTGCTGCAAGCAGGAAAAGATTCTTCACACTTGGTGAGAACCCAGTGCAGGCAGTGATTCCCTCCCAAGTTTCAAAGAGCAGGATAAACAAAAGGACAGATCTGTTAGAAAGGTCCTTCCCAACTACTATGCCTGGCACATAGTAGGTGCTGAATCAATAATTATTTGTGGACAAGCTGCTTGCTTACAGCCTCTGTGATAGCAAGGACCACATGCACGTCCAGTTTGCTCACTGACGTGTTCCCTCAGGTTAACATCATAACGGGCACAAAATAGAAGCTCATTCATGCATTGAGCAAAACCACTATAGGCCGGGATTAGTCAGACCCTCATATAAATATTTGTGAATTAACTAGTGCATTCACACATACATGATTGAATGAATAAAAGAACAAATGATTGGGGGGGGGGGAAAAACAACCAATAAGCCAATCAGTCCCCCAGCCAATAACCAGTTTCATTTCCCTTTGTTCCAGTTCTAGAACAACATGGCTTGAGATTTCTCTCCCTGTACTTTTTCTCACTTGCTTTGCTGTCCCTGATGAGTCTTCCCCATCTCTGCCTCCCAAAACCATTAACTGTCAGTTCATGTGCCGTTGCTTTGAATCATCCCATCTGGTGGGATGTGAATTCTCTTGCTTTGGAGTTGCTTCGTCACATTTTATCCTAGCCACTTCGCACGGTTCAGAAATCATTTGCTGAGCCCCTCCTGCAGGCAGCCACGGTGGCAGAAACCAGGAATGCAGAGATGACAAGGAACCAGGCTGTACCCCCAGAGTCACTGGTGTCCAGCGTGTGTCATGCCTGCCTGCGCCGACCGTAAAAAGCACCCGGGGCCCCGTGACAGGTCTGCCCCTCTCTGTAATCGCCCACAGCACTCAGCACCGAGCCTGGTCCGACAGACGCTCCCGGGTTCACTCTGCGAATGGACGTGTGAGATGTGCAGCCTTTGAGATTTCCACTCTGGTGGAACTGAAATGTGGGAGGAGGGAGAGCAAGCTGAATCGCAATGCGTTGGGGCAGGGGTGGTGCATCTCAGGCGGGGGCTCGGAGGAGCCTGGGACCAGGGCAGACACATCTGTGCCTGCTGCACTGACAGCGACCCTCGAAGGTAATGATAAGTCATTGCAGTGGCGAGAGTGGGGACTTCTTTGGTAGTAGCCCGAATATTGTCTAGGCTTGCTTGCGCAAAATAAGACAGAAGGAAACCTTAATTGGCTTCCAGACCGGGGAAGTCGTAGGTTGTCACCGGCATCAGGAAGGCTCAACGGTGAAATCTGCCTCTTCTCAACTCTCGGCTCTGTCATCCTCTGGGTTGGCTTTGGTTTCAGGCAGACTGTCTTCTGGGGTGCCCCCTACCCTCGGCTGCTCCCGGATTTCTAGAACCGTTTTGTCTTCAGAACTATCTCAGTGGCTTAGGGTCGATCTCAGGTCCCCAGTGGCCAAGATGTTGGGATATGCTGATTCCCTGGCCTGGGTCAGATACTCACCCTGGGACCAAGGGCAGGCCAGTCGTTTTTTATTTATTCAAATTCAGGTTAGCTAACATACAGTGTAGTCTTGGCTTCAGGGGTAGAACCCAGTGATTCATCTCTTATATTCAACACCCAGTGCTCCTCTCAAAAAGTGCCTCCTTAATGCCCATCACCCATTGAATCCACTACCCTTCCAGCAACCCTCAGTTTGTTCTCTGTATTTAAAAATCTCTTGTGGTTTGCTTCCCTCTCCGTTTTTATCTTATTTTTCCTTCCCTCCCCCTATGTTCATCTCTTGTGTTTCTCAAATTCCACACAAGAGTGAAACCATATGATACTGGTCTTTCTCTGACGGACTTATTTTGCTCAGCATAGTACACTCTCGTTCCATCCATGTTGTTGCAAATGGCCAGATTTCATTCTTTTTGATTGCCAAGTAGTATTTCATTGTGTATATATACCATATCTTCTTTATCCATTCATCAGTCGATGCACATTTGGGCTCTTTCTATAATTTGACTATTGTCAATAGTGCTGCTGTAAACATTGGGGTGCACCTGTAATGCACCTGTACAGCACACCTGTGTCTTTTGGATAAATACCCAGTAGTGCAATTGCTGGGTCGTTAGGGTAGTTCTATTTTCAATTTTTTGAGCAACCTGCACGCTCTTTCCCAGAGTGGCTGCACCAGTTTGCATTCCCACCAGCAATGCAAAAGGGTTCCTCTTTCTCCGCATCCTCGTCAGCATCTGTTGTTGCCTGAGTTGTTCATGTTAGCCATTCTGACAGGTGTGAGGTGGTATCTCATTGTGGTTGTGATTTGTATTTGCCTGATGATGAGCGGTGTTGAGCATCTTTTCATGTGCTGGTTGGCCATCTGGATGCCTTCTTTGGAAAAGTGTCTACCCAGGTCTTTGAGGGCAGGTCAATCTTAACCCAACTACTGAGGCTGAGAAAGGGGTCAGGGTGGTTCCCTGAAGCAAAATCAAAGTGATGGTACTATAAAGAGTGAAAAATGAAAGCTGGTCACCCAAAAACCACTCTTGGTCACTGTGCAGAGCTATCAAGAGAAGTGAATGAGATGGCCGGCCACCTCCCCCAGTGCCTGTCCCCCTGCAAGTGATGTGGTTATTGGAGCAGTTCCTGGGAGCCTACTGGAAACAGAGAGGTTGTTGTGTGGTTCGTGGGGCAGATACTTCTGGTCCTGCTGTGTGACCTCAGGCAAGTTGCTTCTGCTCTCTGGGCCTCAGTTTCCTCACCAACAAAACCATGGGATTGGAGGAAGTCATCTGATATGGCTTCCTCCTAAGAGCTGATAATCTCCATTCCTACAGTTGGAAGAATGGAGCTGTTCTCCAAGGGCACCATCATGGCCCTGAACTCTTCCTTACGTCCAAGCAGCATGGACCTGGCCATGGGCACGCGTTAACAATAACAGTAGCAATGTTACTGATGGCCACCATCATGTGATATGTGGCTCTTCTGCACTGGCAAAGTGCCAAGTTCATTATGATCTTATTTGGTCTAGATCCCAACCCACAAGTGAGAATTATTAGCCCCACTTTACAAATAAGGAAACTGAGGCCCAGAGAGGCTAGGTTCTTAAGTGGACAGCTGGCAGGATGTTCTTTTCACAGTGGCCACATCCACATCCAGCAAAACATCACCAGCACCCAGCAGCACCAATGGCCCCTCCCAGTCACTGTCTGCCCCCAACGTGGCCACAGTCCTGACCTGTAGCATCAGCGGAAGAGCAGCTTCCCTGGGTGGTCTGGCCCCAAGCCGCATTCCTGGCCTCGGTCCTTTCCCACCCGTGGGCAGTGTTACGTTATGACGGACTAACCGTGTAGTTCAGATCTCAGGAGATGACACGGGTGAAAGGAGGTCTTCACTCGATTGAACTGCCTCACGATCTAACCAAACACTTTGGCCCAAAACCCAGACAGATCCCAATGTGGCCAGTGCCCTGTGGACCCAAGGGCGCACGGTGCCAGGACTGGCCTGGAAGCTGAACGGGCTTATATCGTGAAATAGGAAAACCACATTCTTCCTTCGACAAACGGACTTCTCCACAACCATTTCCAAACGATCGACACATCAAACAGATAGGAATGATAGTAACAATAAGGTAAATAAAGAACACCCCCTCCCCCCAGAATAATAGTGGGGCTTTTTCCCTTGCTCGTAGGAAAGCCCAGAGTAATTAGCACCCTGAGCACAGGGTTGGGGTAGGGAGTTTTGCTGCTTCTACAACACTCTAATTACCAGTTACTGAGAGTCATAGTAGAACTGAAAGGAGGCTTTTGAAATCTCACCGTTGAGTGACTGCTTGAGGTGGTAAAACACTCAGCAATGGGGATCCTCTGCTTCTCGGGGCCAGGCACTTGGAGTGGGCTTGTTTCTCTAATGTTAGGTGGGATAGGGAACACAATGCTTGCACAGAGTGAAAGAGCAGAGAGGGAGGTCTCCACCGTCCCTGGAATTATTCGCACTGATAACAAAGTCAACGACTCATCCACCAGAGCATCATGCGGACGAATGCTGCCTTAGACATTATTTTCTTGGCTGCTGTAGCTGTCATCCCCATTTGGCACGGTTTGCCTTTCTGTTGGGGGCAGACCGTTTTCATTTGTCACAAGTGGGTCTTTAAGAGCCTGCTCTGGCAAAGCCCTCTCTCTGCTGGCACGGGCCATGTGGGGGAGACCCCTTGGGGAAGTCGGCAGTCTCTTTCCTCATGGAGTTGATAATCCAGCAGAAATAAAATATAGCAGAAGTTGTCTCTGAAGGAAGAATCTTAACAGTTGTGCAATGTGATTCATCATGAGCTCTTACTGGTTTGGTTTAAAAATGCTATTTGCATACACCCCAAACTAGGTTATGAAAGTTCAAAGTCACCCCTGACCCAAATCCTTGATGGACCTATGTACGGGTGTGAATGTGCGAGTACTTTGTGGCTTTATTTTAGATGCCACATATAAGTGATGCCAAACGGTATCTGAGTATTTGTCTTTCTCCTTCTGGTTTATTTCGCTTGGCATAAGGCCCTCCGTGTTGTGGCAAGTGGCAGGATTTCCTTCTTTCTCATGGCTGAATAATATTCGTGTGTATATGGGCGTGTGTGTCACATCTTGATCCATCCATCTGTGGAAGGACATTTAGGTTGTGTCCAATCTTGGCTACGGTGAATAATGCTGCCGTGAACATGGTATGAAGGTCACTCTTTGAGATACTGGATACTCAATAGCGAAAAAAAGTAAAGAATCCAACTAAAAAATGGGCAGAAGAGTGGAATAGACATTTTTCCAAAGAAGACATACAAATGGCCAACAGGTGTAGGAATAACTGCTCAGCATCACTCGTCATCAGTGAAATGAACATCAAAACCACAACGAGGTGATACCTCACACCTGATAGGATGGCTGTTATCAACAGGAGATAACAAATGTTGGTGAGAATTCAGAGAACGGGTAGCCCAAACGCTGTTGGTGTTCCAGTGTAGACTGGAACGGCCACTAAGGAAAACAATATGGCGGTTCCTCAAAGTTAAAAATTGAACTGCCATGTGATCTAGCCGTCCCATCCCTCGGTATATATCCAAAGGAAGCGAAATCAGTATGTCAAAGAGGTGATTTTCTCTTGATTCTCACACCGAGTGAATCACCTCTCTCCAAAGGTGTAGGTAAGATTTCTGGAGTACAGAGGAAGGACTGCAGAGTCATATGTTGACTTAGGTAACATTGTATTGAGTGGTCCAGAAGATGCCAGGATCCCTAGTAAGGGTCATGGAGGGATTCAAGTGGGAGAGACTCAACCTCTACTCCCGACGTCCTGAAGAAGAGGCCTCTTTCAGACAACTAACTGTAAACACCAAGAAGCAGACAACATGCTTTAGGAGGTCAGGTCAGTCAGGGAGGGCTTAAACTTTCCAGCAGGCAAGATGATCCGGGAAGCCTTCTCAGAAGAGGCGGCACGAAAGCATCAGGAGGATGTTGATAAGCAGAAGTGGGAGTGGGGGGGGGGTGCATTTCAGGTAGAAGCTGGAGGTGGGAGGCTGAAATGGCAGTTTGGGGGTCATGAAGAAAGCCACTCACGTGCGTCCTTGAGAGTCAGGTGACTTGGTGGGAGGTGGGTGCTCTGGTAGGGATTTCTTAGTGCTGGAGGTCAAGGCAGTCTTTTCGAGATTCAGCAGCTACAGCTGTTTTCCTTGCAGACCTGTGCATACATATATGTGTGTATTAATATATATATATTTAACAGGGGCACCTGGGTGGCTCAGTCAGTTAAGCGTCTGACTCTTGATTTCGGCTCAGGTCATGATTTCACGGTTCATGGGTTTGAGCCCCATGTTATGTATATTATATATAACATACAATTCACCCTTTTAACAATTTTTACGTGTATAATTCAGTGACTTTACGTACTTTCACAGCGTTGTCCAACCATCACCACCATCCATTTCCAGAACGTTCTCATTTTCCCAAAGAGAAGCTCTGAACCGTTTAAGCAATAACTCCCATTCCTGCCAGCCCTCAGCCCCTGGTGTAGCCTCATCTACTTCCTGTCTCTGTGAGCGTCCGTACCTCGGACAAATGGAATCCTACAACTCCACCCTTTTGTGATTGGCTTATGCCACTTAAGGGAACGTCTTCCAGCTGCCTCCATGCTGTAGCATGGATAGTCAGAATGTCCTTGCCTTTTAAGACTCAGTAATAGGGGTGCCTGAGCGGCTCCGTTGGTTAAGCACCCGACTCTTGATTTTGGCTCAGATCATGATCTCACAGTTTTGTGAGTTCCAGCCCCGACAGCGTGGGAGCCTGCTTGAGATTCTCCCTCTCTCTCTGCCTCTCCCCTGCTCACACTCTCTGTCTTTCTCAAAAATAAATAATAAATAAACAACTTAAAAAAAAAAAAAAGACTCAACACTATTCCATTGTGTGTGTGTGTACCGCATTTGGTGTAACTGTTCATGTGTTGATGGACAGTTGGTTTGTTTTCAGGTTTGGCTGCTGTGAATACTGCTGTTAGGAACATGGGCATACGTCTATCATCTGCTTGAACCCCTGCTTTCGGTTCTTCGGGGGTGGACACCCATGAGTGGAATTGCTGGGTAATATCGTAATTCCATGTTTAACTTTTGGAGGACCCGCCAAACTGTTCTCCACAGCAGCTGCACCATTTTACGTTCCCACCGGCAACGTATGAAGGTCCCGATTTCAACACACGCACGCTTTATTTTCCTCCTTTGGGGGGGATAACCACCCTAATGGACACGAAGCGGTGTTACGTTTACATTTGCTCCAGCAACGTCTTTGATGTGAGTCCTACCTTGTAGGTTTTCAGCTGGATCATGTTGCCGATTTTCAAAGATTTCAACTTTTGTTCTTTTCCCGTCTTGAGTAACACGGTGGCAAGGTGACCAGAGGGGTGCCTGTGAGAGGCTAAACTTTTGGTCATCAGATGCTGGCTTGGGAAACTGACCCCTCATTTGGCTCCTCTCTTGTTGTAA
This sequence comes from Panthera leo, assembly GCF_018350215.1. NCBI lineage: Eukaryota > Metazoa > Chordata > Mammalia > Carnivora > Felidae > Panthera > Panthera leo. The sequence goes on from NC_056686.1 coordinate 10,552,225, forward strand.
CTTGGACAGTTTATCAGGCTCCACCCAGTTCTTTTCAACCAGAAAGTATGAGTTCTTCAGTTTCTGCTAGGTTTTCTCCCATAACATCATCTTTCAAAAAATAAATCTAAAGGAGCCGCGTATGTGGGCCAAAAAAAAAAAAAAAAAAAAATCACTTTTCTCATCCTTTCCAACAGTTTTCAGTTCACAGGAGTGTGGGAGGAACTCAGCTCAGGAATAAGCCTCCCTCTGAGATAAGCTGTAAATAGAGTGGACATCACATGATTAGGAGTCCACAGACCTGGGTCCAACAAATTACTGGTTCTGTGACTTTGGGCAAGTTGACCTCTTTTTGGGCAGGGGCGGGGGTGGGGGGATGAAGGGCAAAGTTATACAGTTCTTTTTTTCTTTAACCTCTTTGTTCTTCAGTTACCTTGTCTATAAAATAGGGATATTTGACCAGCTTCATTTGGTTTTTAGGAGGATTCAATGAGGGAATGCCTGTAAGTCATCTGTAACTGTGGCTGGCATATAGTGAATGTTCCGTGTCTGTTAACTTACATTAGTTTTGTTGAGCCTCGACTTCTTTTTCTGTAAAATGAGGCTAGTAATAGGTTATGTTTCAAAGGCTGTTATGTAAAAGAACGGAGCTTATGCATGTAAAGTTTTTGACACAGGCTTGGCACATAGTGATTGCTCAGCAAGTCTAAGTTGTGTTGTCACTACCAGGATTGTTGACGCTGATAACCTCCAGCGCCCCAGAACAAGCAAGTATTTATCCTTAGCCCGGAGGATTGTGATGATATCCAGACTCAGTCAGTTGAGCCATAGCTTAGAAGAAAGTTTTGCAAGCACCGTAATGGTCTCCCAAACTCTGCAGGCAAAAAAAGAACACTAGTCAAAAGATACATTTTATATTTTCTGCTCCATCTCTAGTGTTCTGCTTGACCACAGGCAAGTAAGTCCCTCCAATCCTTGGGTCCCAGTCTCCTGCTGTTAACAGACTCTATCAAGAACGGTAAATAAATATGGCCTGAGGGCCTTTCGGCTCCACGGCAGACATTACTAATCGATCTCAGCACTCCTAGCCGCCGAGACCAGTCTCCACCTCAGAATCCTTGTCAACACAGGGCTACAATCAACTGCAGTAGGTTAATGAGTTGAAACCTATTTGATGTTCTAAGTGGGAATCCTGATTCCATTAATAAACTCTTCTCCCACACCACCATGCACACGGGCAGACGTGCTAGGACTTTTTTTTTTTTTTAATTTTTTAAGTGTTTATTGGTTTTTGAGAGAGAGAGAGAGAGAGAGAGAGAGAGACAGAGACAGAGTGCAAATGGGAGAGGAGGAGAGAAAGAGGGAGACACAGAATCCGAAGCAGGCTCCAGGCTCCGAGCTGTCCGCACGGAGCCCGATGCGGGGCTCAAACCCATGAACTGTGAGATCATGACCTGAGTGGAAGTCGGACGCTTAACCGACTGAGCCACCCAGGCACCCCAAGGACTTCTTTTGCTAAGTGTCTCATCAGTTATAGCTCCTGAATGTTTTCACTAGGCCAGGTGCTGGGGAGCTCCATCAGCGGTGGAAGAAGCACTCTTAAGCCACTCTTAAACCTTCTCCAGGAAAGGGCTTCAGCTCAGCATGAAGAAGCAAACACAGATCAGGGAATTAGTGGTAAGAGGAAGTCACAGGTACCTGTGGTTCAGTCTGCCCCTTCAGTTCAGGCTCTGCCTGGGGTTAAGAGAGGAGAGCAGGCTGCAGGGGAGGGGGGAGGGGGTGCATAGTTTCCCCAGTGGGGAAAGAGAAGCATTTCCCCTTTAGGCTGATTTTTCTGGGAATGGGCCCTTGTGCCCCACAGAGACCACCAGCCCACTGCTGCCCGCTGGGGGCTTATCAGCATTTTCTGGCTTCCTGCTCTGGAAGCTACTGTCCTTGGCCAGTTCTGGGGGACTGTGTATATAATAATATGTCACAGAACAAAGACATACCGCACCACCGCACATATAAAAAAAAAGTGTACATAAAAACTGGTAAAATCTGAGACATGTGTCAATGTCAGCTTCCTGGTTTCCATATCATTCCGTGGTTGGGAGAATGCCATTATTGGGTAAAGCTTTATTATAGGTACAGGAAACCTCCATACTATTTTTGCAATTTTGTGTAAGTATGTCATTATTTCATAACAGAAGTGGGCTTTTTTTTTTTTTTAAATGAAATCCTTGAACGTGCATTGAACAATTTCAAGACAGCACTCATGGGCTGTAGTTCCAGGCACGAACTCCTCTGCCCGGTCCCGGGAGTCCAGGGCCCTGTGGAAGGAAAACACTCACAGCCCCGGCATTTTCAACACCAGAGGCTGAAGGTCTCACCCATCTCTCGGGCCACCTGTGTACCTGAGTTCACAAGGGGATCCAAGTTCTAGGTGCCCCATACTCCAGACATCAACACTGAGGCCTCAGTCACAGCAACCCCCCGTACCTGGAAAAGCTCGTATCTTGGCATCTGTTTCCCCCCGCCCCCAAATTCATAGTCTGAGATGCTTTCTATCTTAAAGACAGCTGCTTCCTCAATTCTGTACATGACAAGATTTCTTTTTTAAAAAAAGCCTTCAAATCCATTTGTCTTCCATTCCCTCTGCAGGGCCTTGAGGAGCTCAAGGCCTGGGAAATTGTGATTAATTTGAAGACTTGTTAATTACTCTTGTATTGAGGGAAGCCGCTAAACTCGAGCCCGGGCTGCCTGGTCGGGTGGTGGGGCGCCAGGCAGAGTGTCTGCACTTTAGAAAACACATGATTTCAGAGAGCTTGCTGGGAGGGTTCTGACATCTGGAGGCTGTTGCTGAAAATAAGCAACAGTTTCTGTTGGGTCAGTGGACAGGCCCAGCTTAAACCCTGAGGCATCATTTTTGTTCCCAGGTGAAAGTGGGGAAGAGCCTGATCACAGTCAGGGCTCATGTGTCATGTGGGGAGGTCATTTATAATGCAATCCAGACTCTGGCCCCTTTCCTTCCCAGAGGAGATGTGAGATGGGAGGCTTTTGCGTTTGTTTGTTTGTTTGTTTCGAGTTTTAAAAATCGCTTTGTTGCCTAGAGGAAACGATACATGCTCACTGTAAGTGAACCCTGAATTCTACCACCCAGATACAGTCACGCTTCACATTGTGGTGAGCCTTCCCCCAGATCTTTGCAGGACTTTAGTCACGTGTAGATACTGTGTATACATGTAGATAGAGTGTATGCCTGTGGATTTAATATATTACTCGCGTGGCCTTCTGACACCTACCCATTCCATTTGCATCGTTAGAGCCCCGACCATTCTTACGTTCATTGTCGTTGAATTCAAACCTTACTTCATCCCCCATCTGACTTCTGCCTGGCACAGGTGAAGCACTTCCCTCAGTGTTAGACACTCTTACAGCACCCAGATGATCCCTTAGTCCTCCCAGCATCCCTCTAAAATGACTAGTGTTACTGCCTCCATTGAATATTAAGACACAGAGAAAGTAAGAGACTTGCCCAAGTCACGCGTCCAGGCCCCAGGCCGGGCACTTGAATAAGACATTTGGTGCTAGACTGTGGGCTCTTACTTGCTGGGCTGCCCTGCTGCTCAATCCTGAATCCAGGCATCGCTGAACTCACCTGGCCCTGGGATGGGGAATGTCTGACACACAGAACACCATTTCTCAGCCTTGTTTCCATGGCAGACATTACTAATGGATCACAGCTCCTTTCTTCCTGAGAATCCCAGACCGGCTCAGGCTCTCTCTGGATACATCATCACAGGCAGTGACTCCTAAGCCACTGAGATGGGTTCACGGGGTGATGCCTAGGTGCTTTCCCCGATCCATTTAATGCCGCTTCCCCCTTCGTGAGTGAGGAATCAGGCCCGGAGGGAACTGACTTGTCTAGGTGAGGAGCAAAGCCAAAGCCGGTGCTCGGTTCTCGCTATTACCAGTCCCTCTCTTTCTACCCTATGCCACTGTTTCCCCAACTAGAGCAGAGCAAACAGTGACTACCCTTGGGGACACATCCTCATCAGAGTTTTGCTTCCACCTGACTGTGCACTTGGACAACTCAGAGTTAACCAGAGAGGATGGGCCACAGAGGATCATTTCATCACAATACACTTGATAAAAGACGTTGCCAAATGGAGTGCATTAGTGATATCAATACTTTTAATGTATGCAGTGGCCACGGCTCAGGGGGCAGCGAGCCTGGGTGGATGTCAGTTGCCAAGAGTTTACTGAGGGTGTCCGTGACTGGGGGGCACTGGGGGAGACCCAGGAAGCGTACCCTCAAGTAGTCTATTCACTCATTCGACAAGCATGCGTTGAGTGCCTCCTGTTTATTCAGAGAGGCTAGGTTTACACAGATGAAACAATCACCCATAAGACAAGGTGGTATTGGTGGGGTTTCAGATGAAGAGGACCCTTTTCTCCATCCCCAGGTTTTTTTTTTTTTAAGTTTATTTTTATTTATTTTTGAAAGAGAGATAGAGAACAAGGAGGGGAGGGGAAGAGAGGAAGGGAGACAGAGAATCCCAAGCAGGCTCTGCACTCTCAGTGCAGAGCCCGACACAGGGCTCGAACTCACAAATCGTGAGATCATGACCTGAGCCAAAACCAAGAGTCGGATGCTTGACCGACTGAGCCACCCGGGCGCCCCCACTCCCCAGTTTCTTTTTAACTGAGAATTAAAGACACGGAAGAAAGACCGTGGAGATCACAGTCGTTAGTGACAGAGCTGACTGGGAAACGAGACCTGGGTGTTGGCCGGTTCTCCTCCCCAGGGGTAGGCAGGTCTGAAGGGCCACAGACCTCAGTACTCCACCCTCAGGAACCAAGTCTTCTCCAGTACTTACCTCTGGTAGAGAACAGACCAGAATGCATATGTCCGTGGGCAGCCAGGCTCCAGGTAAGCCCTTTTCCTTCTCCCAGACTTACCAGCCAGACAGGAGTGAGTGAAGGGCAGTGGGGAGCCTGGCGTGTAGGTGACTGGGGCTCCCTCCAGAGACACTTGGCCAGGACTTGGGGGCTCTCCTCTAACCAGCCTGGGCTCAGTTGGCACAGGTGCTGGCGATTCAGAAAGCGGGGTGGAGGTGGGCTTCAGCCACTGGGAAGAGTTGCTGCGGGACCCCAGATTCGGGCCTGAGAGTGGGGGTCACTTTACACGGACCGGATGCAGGGCCAGCACCCTGGGCCTGGCAGTTAGACAGCTATTTCCGTGGTATATGGCGAGGAGGCCAGCGGAGAGGTTACGTTGGGCATAATTAGATAGAAAACACAGTGTTTTGAACGTTGCGAATTCAGCAGGTCTCCAGTTCGAATCAATGAACCCAGACTTTTTAAGCTGATATGTTCACGTCGGCGGATGAGTTCACGCTTCATGACACGTGGGAAAACGCATTCTCACGCAAGGAGGGGGAAACGCATGTCCGGGGGAAAGAGAATGGCTCTGGGGCCTGGTAGGTGCTCTTTCAGTCCCTAGCTCCACTGCCTGCCAGCTGTGTGACCTTGTACAGATTACTTAACCTCTCTGAACATCTGCTTCTGCCCCCGCTTCATAAAGCGGGAACGACATGGATTTCCCAGCTTGAAAAAATTAAGTTCGGGGCGCCTGGGTGGCTTGGTCGGTTAAGCGTCCGACTTCGGCTCGGGTCATGATCTCGCGGTCCGTGAGTTCGAGCCCCGCATCGGGCTCTGTGCTGACAGCTCAGAGCCTGGAGCCTGCTTCCGATTCTGTGTCTCCCTCTCTCTCTGACCCTCCCCCGTTCATGCTCTGTCTCTCTCTGTCTCAAAAATAAATAAACGTTAAAAAAAAAAATTAAAAAAAAAAAATTAAGTTCATCAAGGCTTGCAAAACGCCATTTCTGTGCCCGTCTCTAAACTCTCTTTCACCCCCCCACACCTTGCCCACCAGCCCCTCATCTCTCCACCCAGAGGATTTTGATATCAGATACAACCCTAACTCCCAGGTGAGAAAAAATGTTGAACGCTTCTCTGTAAAGAATATAAATTCAGGAAGTCGACTTGTACTAATATATGTGGGTTGTAGATTTTTTTTTGTTGTTAGGGAAGGAGAAAAAAATGCCTCCTGGGAAGTTTCGATCTCCTAGTCATTAAGAGGGAGGTCTCGGCAGATTCCCCAAAGTTGCAGAAGAGGAAATGAGACTCAAGCTCCAGATTTGCATAATTGCAAATGAGGCTGTTCATTTGCCTCCCCTGTGAAGGGCAGCCCCCTTCCCGGCCTGGATGCCCTCTCTGCCCCTGCTCGGCGGGGTCCCGCTTGGAATGATGCTTTAATGACCGCTCAAGTGGCATTTAGCTTCCAATTAAGAACGAGGAGGAAAACACTGACCGAGTGGGGTAAACGTTCTGGGGAATGCACCCACTTAGGAGAAGCCCAGAGAATTAGCAGGCACACAAAGCCACTTTATGACTGGACCAAAGGCCTCACAGCCTTGCAGACCCCCCACTGGCTGGAGAGGAAGTTGGCTGCGCAGTGACCTGTCTTTAGAATTGTACCAAGGACTCCCTCCTGAACTTGGGAGGCCATGTCCACCGCGGGGGAGGAAGAGCCTGAACAAACACTTCTTGAGGAGATCTGTCTCTGCCAGGCTGGGTGCCTTCCTGCCTTGTGCTAGTGTCTCGGGCTATGGATGGAACATTTGTCCCCCTGCGCCCCCTTCCAGATTCATATATGGAAACAGTAATGTCTAACATGACAGTATTTGGAGGTGGGGCCTTTGGGAGGTAACTGGGTTTGGGTGAGGCCATGGGCGTGGAATACGGGGACGAGGGGACCCAAGCTTGTGCCCCCCGCCTCTCTCCCCTCTCTCTCCGCCATGCGAACCGACCAGAAAGAGGGTTCTCACCAGAACCTCCCTGCGCTGGCAATCTGATTGCGGACTTGCAGCCTCCAGAACTGTGAGGAATAAATGTCTGCTGTTTAAAAATACCAGCATCTGGCAATTTGTTACGTGTAGCAGCCTGAACTGACGGAGATGCCCATACTCACCCTCACAACAAACCCTCATAAAAGCACACGGTGGGGACGAAGATCAAGGATGGAAATCAGCTTGCCCCCGGGCAGCGTGAGGATTCGAACCCAGGCCTTTCTGATCTAAGAGCCCATGATCTTCAGCATCTGAGCAGACATCCCTTAGAGGCCCTTCCTCCCCAGACAGGCATCTCTGTTCACCATCTGTCTTAGGCCAGCCCTTGGCCTCCTGCTGCCGGACTGTTCCTCACTCTGAGCCAAGCGGGCAGGCTAAAAAGAGCTCTGAAAACTGGCCCTGTTCCCCCTGCTGACCCACCTTCAAGAGTGCCCTCAGCCTGACCCCAGGGGGTCCCAGTCAGTGTGGTTAGTAATGCAGCGTATTTGGGGGTGAGGTTTTGGAAACGCCCCTTCTGGTGTCAGACCGGCATCTCATCCCAGTTAGTGCCTTCTTTATCCGTTCATTTCTGATGAACGCTGCAGTAAAGTCAGCCGTGAGCGGACACGGGAGCAGGGACTGTGTCCTCAGGCCTGGGGTCATTTACAAGGCAGCACGGACACCACCAGGGTCCGAAATGAAACCACATCGGCCCCGCTTCGCCTCTGTTACCTCCCCCGGTCCACGCATTGAGAATATAATGAGGGGAAATCATGGGTTTTGAATGTCTTCTTACTAAGCAGTCTGCCGAAGGAAGAACAATTAATCTCTTTATCATAACTGGCTTGGCCACATTTAAATACTGAAAAGAGAAAAAAAAAGAAACAAAGAAAACAAAACAAATAGAACAAAACCTTTTGTGTTCCTGCCAGCAGAGGGGCAAAGGATAGGCTTGTCATTTTGCAGACATTTTTGGCTAAATGTCCTTTTTACCTTTAATCTGCGAGGTTTGGGATATTCTGTTGCAAGAGGGAGAAATCGACCTGGCCTGTCTGCGGAAGGACTGTGAAACTCACTTCAGAATCTCCCTGCGGAGGCTCAGGAGTTTACAGAGCAAGGATTTCAAGGCCAAGGAGGAGGCCCTGGGGGACTTTTGCCTTCAACATCACCAAGCCTTCTTCTGCTCCCAAGAGTCCACAGGAAATTAACAGTTACACTACGAGGGGTTGTCAGTGTTCACAGACGTGACTCCGACGCTCTACGGGACACAGAATTCTGCATTACCACAGCCCACAGCGAAGCCAGAACCTGTCTGCTCCTGCTTCCTCTGCAGTGTCCCACTTCTGCTGGCAGAAGAAAGCCGGAGCTGGTTACTGAAGCCAGAGAGAGGATTGGAAGTTGCGGGAAAGAGCAAAGGAACGACCGTCTGAGGACTGGGTCTGAACCCCACGTCCGGCACAGACCTGCTGTGGGACCTTGGGCAAATTAGCCCACTTCTCTAAGCCTCCGTTTCCTCATCGGTAAAACACTGACAGTAGGAACCACCTCACAGAGTTTCATGAGGAAGATCCAATTTATGGAAAGTGCGTTAGTGAAGCGTTACACAAGTATCAGGTGCCGATTTCGTTACACGCAGGACAGTGTAGGAAGCAAACCGCTGCTTTTGAGGGAGCCGATTTGACTAAGTTGAAACTTGGTAATAGTTCCGTATCACTGGGATGTCCTAATGGGGGAATCAGAATTTCTCCTGTGGGCTCAGGAGTCCCTTCTGATGTCATCTCTTGGGAGCACCCTGTACACCTTACGTATGGATTAGGAATTCGCATTTTAGCCTGACGGGTCTAAATGTCCAGATAATCGCTCGTCACCATGATTGACCTGTTTAAGGAGGAAGGGAGGGCTGGACAACAGTGACCCTGTTGTGTTGACAGGAACGTGCGGTAGGCAGAACTACTGTCCCAAGTGGAGACTTCGGACAGTAATTGGAGCCACACCGTCACCATGGCCACCTTGACTTTAGACCCCACCATGTGACTTGCTCTGGCCAGTGTTACTGTAGGCAGAAGCTGGAAATGAGCTTTGAATCTGCTTTGCCAGGTAGGACACTTCTCAAGATAGCTGCACCTGCATTCTTGGGGGGTGGGGTGGAGGGGGTGGTGAGAAATAGTGCGGGGGAATTGGAGCCTCTGGAGAGATCGGGACTTTGAGATCTGCTTTGCCTCTCAGATGACGAAAAGCTGTGACCTTGCATATTGGTTACTGTCATTTTGCTGGGAAGCAGCCCTCCTCAAGCAGGGTCATTTGAATCTAGAAATGAGTGAAAGAGAAAGATGAAAAGTGAGAGCATGAGAGCAAGTTGGGGGCAGGAGGGAAGATCCACAGAGGCTTGAATTTGACCAGCTTCCCTGGACCAGGAATTCGTCCCGGGGCTAACGCAGGATTCCCTGAACAGCTGAAGGGAACTTTAGGAAGGGAGGCGGGATCCTCTTGGAGATTAACTTCGGCTTTGGCTTGCTTGAGCCTCGTTAGACTTTAAAGAAAAGCTGCGGGGAGCGGGCACCTATAGGGCAACCCCGGGTGGTGGCGAGAGTTTGCATCCCAACATCGCCGTGCATCCTGACATCTGACACTTCTTATTTTGGTAACTGATGTGGCCGAGTTGAAGCTTGTCGCGGTGAGAGCGCCGCACCGTGGCATCGGCAGTGCCGGGGCTGTGTGCAGAGTGGCAAAAATCAATTTCCACTGTCCACGGAGTGTCGTTTGATTTATGACCGCAGGAAGAAGAAATGCTTCATCTCCCACCCCCTCTTGGGGAGGACGGTTTTACGGTCTGCCGTTAGAGACACTCTATAAAGGAAGTCCTCTTTGCCCAAACTTTGGTATTTTGATAACCTTCCTTGGCTATTCAGAGGACATTGAACACTCCCAATTTTTATGACCATCATTTGTTTCTGATTAAGCAATTACAGGCATTAAAAGACAATCCGCAGGAGCGCGGCCCGCGTACCTGCAGGATTGTTTCATGCAGTGGGAAGCAGTGTAAGGCTTCAATTTTTCATGACCACCGTGGGGAGGAAGGACAGGCTTACTGGGAAAGCAGAGGAACGGACAGATTTGGGAGTCACGCTGGGTTTGGAACCCTGCCTGCCACTGGAGAGCGAGCCAGCGAGCCTCAGTATGGGAGCCTCAGTCTTTCTCATCTGCACAGTGGGCGTGTGGAGGAGACAACCGTCTGCTAAGATCCCCCGACAGCCCTTCCAGCCTTTTCTTGTGTGCCACCTCTGCCTGCCCCTGCGAGCTTTTGTGTCCAGCGCCCTGCACCTGAGACACGTCTCCCCAAAAATCACCCTTGGCTTCTGGAGCCACTCTGCCTGCACAGCCACAGAGCCGGGAGTGCCTGGGAATTGATGTCCTTTCGGGGCGGCCGTCAGGCAGTGACTGACCAGTGTGGGGGGGCGGAAGCCCAGCTGGCACTCCAGAGCCCTCCACAGCCTCAGGCTAAGGCTCCCCCTTGCTCACCTTCCTCTCCTTCCCTGACCCTCTTCCCCTCTCCTACCGAAGACCTCTTTCATATGTCACTTATGCCCTAATCCTGGTCTCAGGGCTACTTCTAAAGAATCCTACCTCAGGGGCGCCTGGGTGGCTAAGTCGGTGAAGCGTCCGACTTTGACTCAGGTCATGATCTTGTAGTTCACTGGTTCTAGCCCCGCGTCGGGCTCCGTGCTGACAGCTCAGAGCCTGGAGCCCGCTTCGGATTCTGTGTCCCCCTCTCTCTCTGCCTGCCCCTTCCCTGCTCGCACTCTGTGTGTGTGTCTCTCTCTCAAAAATAAATAAACATTAAAAAAACATTTTTTAAAAGAGTCCTACCTTAGATAGCAGACTGATGGTTCATGCCGGGTTTTTTTACAAACTGTTTTATTAACTTTTATTCAGCATTTTGGTGTGCCAGGCATGGAATTACATGTTCAAAATGCATTCTCTCTGGTAATGTGGTAATGAAGAAAGCAGGTCTCCGGAAGCATTTTACACGAAGTCTAACACACAGCAGGAACTCCGCACACGCTGGCCCGGTCTGAACACGGTTGGTCTGCAACATGTGTGGGAGGAAAATGCAAACTCCTCCTCGTCCCTGGTCCCTCCTGCCCCTTCCCAATTCATCTCCTCACAGCGGCCAGAATGGCCTTTTAAAACATATCCGTCAAATGTGTGAGACCCTCTAGTGGTTACTTTGTTGCACGCAGAATGAAATCCAAACTTCCCACCGTGAGCTACAATGGGGGTTGGCATACTTCTTTAAAAGGCCATACAGTAAAGATTTGAGCCTTTGTGGGCCATGTGGTCTCTGTTGCACCTACTCGACTCTGCCGTGTGTCACCAAAACAGCCACGGACAGTATGTCAACCAGCAGACGTGGCCGCTTTCCATAAAACTTTATTCATAAAAACAGATTTGGGGGGCGCCTGGGTGGCTCAGTCGGTTGAGCGTCCGACTTCGGCTCAGGTCACGATCTCGCCGTCCGTGAGTTCGAGCCCCGTGTCGGGCTCTGGGCTGACGGCTCAGAGCCTGGAGCCCGCTTCCGATTCTGTGTCTCCCTCTCTCTCTGCCCCTCCCCCGTTCATGCTCTGTCTCTCTCTGTCTCAAAAATAAATAAACGTTAAAAAAAAAAAAAAAAACAGATTTGGCCCCCAGGCTGTGGTTTGCTGACCCCCGGTCTACAAGACAGCTGAATGGCGTGGAGTCTGCCTCCCTCGTCAGCCACGGGCCTCCCCCTGACCCGCTCTCCTCCTCTTGGCTCATTCACTCCCAGCACATTCCTGCATCAGGTGTCTCTGTGCAGCGAGTCCCCTGTCTGGGTCTGGGACCCTCTTCTGGGAGCCCTCTGCATGCCCGGCCCCTGCCCCCATCATTCGAGTGCCAGCTCATGTGTTACCCCCTCCAGGAGGCCTTCACAAGCCTGCAGATCTCGGTCGCTTCGCCCCGACCCCACCGCCGCTGACTCCATTCACACTGTTCTGCATCCTCTCAGCGGTTCATTTAGTCCCCTGATCACTTGTTTGGTGTCTGTCTGTCAGCAAGGCAAGGCTCAACAGTATCTGATTGTTTCCTGCCGCATCTTCGGCCCATAGCTGAAGGTACGTGAGTCTGGCACTTAGTAGGTGCTCGATAAACGTTGGTTGGCTTAGTGGTGTCTAGGACACGCCCCCTCCCCCGCCGACCACAAGAAGTCTGTGAAGGGTGAGGAACACTGGAATTCCAGGTGGTTATGTCGGTTGCAAGACAAGATCGCAGAACTCCCAATCATCTTCCTCTCTTCCTCTTTCCCTGTCAATTAGCCCGATAAACGGAACATCTCATCGGAGGATTTGCCTGAGCAAATCCCCGCTTTTCTTTTCTCAGTCCCAAGCCTTGGACCTCCATTTTCAAGGCTAAAAACACCAAGAGGAATGTGTTCTCTGAACATGACATTGAGATTACCCAGTTAATTAAAGAGGGATTTAGGAGTTACTTAACATCTGGGTGGCAGGGTTTTGTGTGTGTGTGTGTGTGTGTGTGTGTGTACGTGTGGTTTTCCCACTCAGCCTCAGAAAGGAAGCAGAAATCATGATACGCCTGACATGCACACCTCACTGCCCCTCCTGATCCCCCCCTCTCGCGACTTCATCGTGCTGTAAGAGGAGACTCTTCATCCCGGGTTCCTTGGCACCAAGACGTCTTTGTCTTGCTTTGACGAAGGCCGTCCTCCCCACGGCAAAACCCAGGACGCCTGCTTGGAGAAGCAAGCTGTTTCTTCATGCTGATCGCCACCCCAGAAGCGGCAGTGGCTCTTTTTAGTACTTAACAGCTCAGAGCAGTGGCTCCCAGACAGCAAGCGTTGTAAGGGGGCTGGGGGAGCTTCAAGACGTGGCCTGAGACGTGGCTGCCTTTAGGTGGTGGGGAATGTGCCGTGCTGGGGAACGTGATGTGAGCTTTAGGCCGGCCAGGGAGCCTGGCAGGCTTGCTCGCTGGGCAGGGCCCCGGCCGATGCTCCATGGCAGCCGTGGGGAGGACGGTGTGAAGGAGGAGGACTTGTGGCCGGAAGCCCCGGTAGGAGGTGGCTCTGCAACTCCAGGTGGGAAGTGAAGGGACCCGACTGTCACGGTAGCATCGGGAAGGGAGGGGAGGAAATAGGTTCGGACAGGGGTTCTCACCCCAGGGACGGGTCACCCCCAGGGACGGGGGGAGGCAGGCCCCCACCTCAGCTCCTGGAGCTTGGATTTTGTTCGGCACTGATGGCCATGAGCTGAACACCCGACGGTCTGGGTTCCCGAGAAGGTAGCGAGCGCCTTGAAACTTGCTTGTAACGAGTCGTTTATGAACTTTTCATCGGTCGACAGGTGCCATTTCTGCAATGCGTCATCAAACAGAGCTATTCGGAGCTTGTCGGCACGTGAGTTTTCGACGGACTCTGTCATCCTCATGCGGCGCCTGGGCCCTAAGAGGCCTCCCGGTAGCTCGGCTGACAAAGGGTGGGTGTTGCTGATCCAGCAGTAAAACCAGCCTCGTGGGAGAAATACCGTTAAAAAACAGGGACGGGGGCGGGGGTGGGGGAGGGGAGATCCGTGGGACCGAAGGCAGCGCGCCCGTGTGTCACCCATCAAGCCCTACGGCACGCTGTTTCGGAAGCGGTGCCCCTCTGAGGCCAGCCCCGAGCGCAGACCCCAGTGAGGAGCACAGCTGTGATTGTGTTCATGGTTGGGGTTGCGGCCACCACACTTTGGTCCGGCCCCCGTTCACCCGCGTTTGTGACCGGCCAGGCTCCTCGAGATGCAGCTAGACCCCGGCCCGCTAGCGTTCGTACTTCGCCAAACTGCCTGAGAGAACAGGATCGGGGTGTTGAACCGTAGGTCACTGGGCTTAAGTGCAGCGGCCTTGCTCTCGGGGGCCTCGATTTCAACTTTACGGGGCGCTGGGCGATGCTTTAATTGTCAGTAGTGGCTCGAGGCACAGATCGGCCAAACGAACAAATGACAAGGGCAAAAGAACAAGGGCAAATGACAACAGACTTGTTCCCTGGAAATAGTGTGAGCTGATATGGTGGTGGTGAGTTAGCCCGAGGACGACCCTGTGCCTAAAAGGCGGGGCTGGGGGACACCAGTTTAAACACCTGTTTAAAATTAAGGCATGTGTGGGGCGCCTGCGTGGCTCAGTCGGTTAAGCATCTGACTCTTGGTGTCGGCTGAGGTCATGATCTCACGGTTCGTGGGTTCAAGCCCCACATCAGGCTCTGTGCCGACCGTGTGGAGCCTGCTTGGGATTCTCTCTCTCTCTCTCTCTCTCTCTCTCTCTCTCTCTCTCTCCCTCTCTCTGCCCCTCCCTGGCTCATGCCGTCTCTGGCTCTCTGAAAAAAGAAATAAACTTAAATAAAAATATAAAATTAAGGCATTTGTTTATTCTGCTGCAGTGGAATGCCTCTCAAGAAGCAGCAAAGGATGATTTCCTTGTGCAGTAGGCAGGTGAGCCACAGAAAGGCCTGCAGGAGGGTAGGAATCCCCCTTACTGGTAGCAGCAGTGTGCCTGAGACCTCGAGCCCTTGTCTGGGTCAAAGCACCCCTCCTCCAGATGCCCCGTAGCTAAATCCTTCCTCCTTCAGGTCTTGGTCCAAGGGTCCCCTTCTCGGTCGGGCCCTCCCCCAACCATTCTGTTTAAAATTACAAACCACACACACATACACACACACACACACACACACACACACTCCCGGTATCTGTTCCCTGTTCTCTTTCCCCAGCCTTCTAACACAATATATGATTTATTGACTTTTTATAAATGTTTAATGTTTATTTTATTTTTGAGAGAGAGAGAGCACAAGCAGAGGAGGGGTAGAGAGAAATGGAGACACAGAATCCAAAGCAGCTTCAGGCTCCGAGTTGTCAGCATAGAGCCCAATGCAGGGCTTGAACTCATGAACCGTGAGATCATGACCTGAGCTGAAGTCGGACGCTCAACCGACTGAGCCACCCAGGCGCCCCTGATTTACGGACTCTTAATCACATCTCCTGTTATCCGCTCCCCCAGATAGAAATAGGGGAGATAAGTAGGGCAGAGGCTTTTGCCACTTTGACTGATGGATCCCAAATGCCCAGAGGCCAAAATAGATGCTCAGTAAATACTAGTTGGTTGAAGGGATGAATAAATGAAGGAATTTGAGGGAGGGGACAGAGGGAATGCAGGACAGGTGGAACAGCTGACTGTAAGAAAGCTGTCACACCCTGCCTTGGACGGTCACCATGATGGACCGACGGGACGTGCTTCTGCCTCCCGGCTGCCAGAAATGAGGCAGGACGAGAGGGGTTCCGCGTTCCTGTTCTGTGCCAGTAAAACCTGGGACCTTCTCGACAGTATCTAATCCTTACAACCATCCTGTGTGCTAGGCACTATTAGTCTGATTTTACAGATGAGGAAACTGAGGCTCGGGAGAGTCGCGTACTGCCCAGGGCTGTCAGGAGCAGCAGAACTGGGTTTGAAACCCGTATCTGTCTGACTCCACGTCGGTTGATGTTTTTCCTTCGGGTTCGAGTTTGAGCTCCTTTCTGTACATTCTCTCCTCCCCAGTGTGGCAGGGTTTGGCGACCTGGGCTCTCCTGACCGGCTCATTCTGTGCTGTGCCGGAGAGTTACTGGAGACACCGTGGAGGAGAAAGGGGGGAAGCAGGAGGCAGGGCGAGCCTTCAGATCGCACTGTGGGGCTGATACCTGTGAAAGGAAGCAGGGAGGAAGGGTCTTGGACCCCAGCGCAGCTCACTTTAGTGCCACACATCCCATGAAGTAGGTACCACTCTTCTCCCCATCTTACAGATGCGGTAACTGAGGCCTGGAGGATTTTGTGTTCCCCCAGCCTGCAGGAATGGACTGTACCGGGATGGCTGTTGTGCTCAGTCACTGCCCAGAACAAGCCAGAGGAACCAGGGTCTTGGTGTGAACCCAGTAGTGGCCGCAGAGGGGCGGCAGCTGGGGCTGTGGATCAGTCCTGCTCCCGTAGCAGCCGACCGCGTGGCCTGCCGACCAAAGTCACACCAGAAGCGTCTGTGTGTCAGAGCAAACCACCCCCACCGCTGCCGGCCCCCCCGAATCTGCCCAGTGCCGTTTATGCGATGTCTTAGCTCAGGCGCCCACAGAAGCAGACCCTGAGACAAGGACTCGAGGCACATAAAGTTTTGGAGGCGGTGACTCCCGTGAAACTCCAGTAAGGGAAGAAAATGGTGAGCCAGGGATGAAAGAAAGCCACCGAGGGCACATAAGCAAGGTGCCACTGCGGGGAAGTGGAGCCCGATCGTGCTGGAGAGTTCTAGAAATGGCGTGGGACGCATGGCCTCTGAGTTTTCCAACGTAAGGAATGAGGGAGCTGGGTCCTCTCCGCCTGCTCCCTCAGTCACAGCTTCAGACCTGCCAGAGCAGAGGCCCTCAGGCAAAGGGCTGTAGATACTGGCAGCTTAGAAGCCATCCCAGAGTTGCACTGGCAAGGTGAGCCATTTGGTCTCCCGCTTGCCCTAGGCACTGACCGAGCCTGCTCCAGAGGCCAGGAAGAGAGCCTCAGGCAAAGCTGCCAATATTTGCAAAAAAGCAGCCCCTGGAGCCTGGAAGCCGGGGAAGAGTTGAGCGCAGGGCCCCTGCGGGAGGGCCTTACGGTTCTGTTGCCACGCCATCTTTTCGGTCCCCCGAATAATCCCACAGGGTACATCGTCTTCATATCCCCACTTTACAGATGGAGAAGCTGAGGCCCGGAGTTTCACCCCTAAGTCACCCCCCTCCCTTTTGCTTACACCAAGGATTGGAACCATGGAGAGAGCCTAGCACGGTAGCCGGAGGTCTGAGCTGCGGGAAAAATCTACGTGGGAGGTCAGGCCGTGTTCAGAAGGAGCCCCCCAGAGGACGTGGGCCCTCTTGCCTCCTGGGCTTGCGAGCTGCGGCCGCCGGGCCCCTCCCGCAGTCCTGGGGCTGTCCAGGCCCCAGACATCACGTTGGCTGCAGGGGGGTGCCCGCAAGGGCCCCACTCCGCCTCCCCCGTTGGTCTTCTCCGCGCCCAGCACCCTTCCTTCAAGCACAGAGCCCTCCTCCAGCGGGGTGCATGGGTCCCGTGCAACTTCAATGCCTGCCCTTACGACGTTACTCTCTGTTCCGGTCCTGTCTTCTGGAGATTACACCCAGGTCACCTCGACTGAAGTTGGGGGCGGTCCCCCAACCCCCCAAACCACACACTTACAGTTTTGTGGGTGGTTCGCCTCCAGACTAGTAACCACATTCATCGAATGCAGCTGTTGCCAGTTGATCTCCAAGGACCTCGAAGGAGGAGGCTCACGAGTACCTTTTTTTTTTGTTTTTTATGTGGGCCGACCACAAACTGTAATAGAACCTACTCGTGGTCGGCATATCCATGTGCCTGGGACCGTGTGGCTCACTTCGCACATGGCGGCTCCTTGGGCTCTCGCCACACCCCTGTGAGACGGGCGCTGCCCCATCCCCATTCTACAGATGAGGAAGCCGAGGAAGAGGGTAACACAGGGAGTCATACGAGTATTTAGCAACCACTGCTTAGCCAATGAGAGTTTTCGGGAGGCGGAGTCCTCTGGAGAAAGTTGACAAGGCTGTACTTGAGGCGGAAAAGTCGAGAACTGCCCCGTTTGTCACCGACGACGCCACAGAATGGTCGGAGGGAAAGCTGGGGGCTGGGTTTTTAGCGCGTAATTTTCTTCTCTTAAAAAAAGACACGGAGAGAGCGGCTCTTGCTCATTCTGGGCGGAGATGGAGACAGCAATGGCATCTCCCCCAAGCACCCAGCACTGGAGACGGTCACCAGCACACCCCGCCCTCAGGCTGCGCAAGCCAGCTCCGAGGTCCCGGCCCGGGTGGCGGCTGACGTTGCTTTTCCCATCCGGGTCCCCAGAACCAACCAGCGGTGACAGAGGTGGCGACAGGCAAGGTCTCTGGAGTCAGACGATCTGGGTTCGAGACCCGAGTCCCCGATCGCGTGGCTTCGGATGAGGTTTACAAAATCTTCCAGGCCTCAGTGAACACATCTGTAAGATGGGGATAAAAGCGGTTCCTACTTCGTGGGACGTCGTGGCACTCAAGTGAGTTCATACCTTTGCGCGTGAACGTGCTGCTTAGAACAGCCGTTGGCGTTTACGAAGCACCCCAGCGACGACTCTGCTGGGCCGGGAATGTTGCTGTGTTCCGCGTGGTCCAGGCTTTCTCCTGGCGAGCTGAATCGGAGGATGACTGAATGGCAAACACAACTTAGAGGCTAGAGACTGTGTTTCGCTCTGGAGGCATTGAGAGACTCCTTTTCCCTGGAGACATCAGCTTACTCTCTAAGGACGATAAAAACCCAGGGACCTTCCCTCCCTCTCCCCAGAGAGCATGGGTTTCCCTTAGAGAGTAAAGGTTTCTCTCCCAACCTACCCCAGAGGGGAGAGGGGACAGATACCCGGGCCACCTTCTATAAGCCCTGAGCCTCATAGTTTTGGGGTTCCTCTCCTGTGGGGCAGCCGTTGAGCACACAGGTCGGGTGTCATCACCCCACGCGGAACAGAGACAGGGAACGCTGTTCGTCTGCTCTCCGGTCCGGAGACCCTGTGTCTCCATAGATGGCAACACCGAACAGATTCTTCTTCCCTCCCCTTGAAGTGGGGATGGCAGGAATGAACCTTTACCCCCCCCAAATGCATCACTATGCACCCCAGAACTGACAGTCAAAGACTTCCCTAAAGGAAAATTCTCTGATCCCGTCCAATGCCCAAGATTGTAGATACAGGCCCCTTTCCTCCCGTAAGAAACATAATTATTACTGGCTTTTGCTGGGGAACGGAACCCACTTCTGCTTGAGACACAGGGAGCGCCCTCTGTGGCGGGCATGAATGTAAGTAGGGGTCTCCCTAAAGCAGAGAGAAGTAGTTTTCAAAGAGCACCGTCCTGACCTTGGCTCATACATTAGATTCATCCTTTCTAACCCAGTCCCCCAGGCTGCAAGCTCCTTGAGAGACGGGACCCCACTTGCCTGGCACATACCTATATCCCCAGCACGCGAAGCAGCACCGGGCATCTGGTAACCAGGGGGCAAATCTGTGTTGAAGAAATGAGTGAATGAGGTATCCCTCTGCCTTCAGACATCCTTGCCTGTTCTCCCCCTGGGTCTCCCGAGGCTCCCAGTGTGATTTTGGCCTGCTCGCTACCTGCGTGAAGGCTCTTCGTGGGCTGGGGCACTCGCTATCCCTGCCAGTTTCCTTTTCTGCACGACTCTGACCACGAATGGTTGTTCTCTAGACCCTGTCCTGGCTGAGCAAGCCCTCCCAGCCTCGTACCCTGGGGGTGTCCAGCACTAACAGAAAGAAGGTGAATCAAGGGGCTGGATGGAGTCTGCAGGGAAGGGCAGAGCGGGTCCCCTACACTCTGGAATTCGGGGTGCAGCCCTGCCTCTCTCTGGGGGCCACCACTGATAGGACAAACGTAACAGGAATAACATTCTCTGGAGGTATGCGACATGGGGTCCTGCTGGGAGCCCCAGGGGGCACTGCTGTTTGGTAGGGGTCCTCCTTCTTCTGGGGCCATCAGGGGTCTCAAAAGCCTTCCCAAAGAGGCTCCAGCAGGCCACTACCTGTGAGATGAGATGTTTGGCCGCCCTCTCCCTCCCCCAGTGCCAGGCACTCAAGATAGAGGATGGAAAGACAGGGAAGGACTTTGAGAAGCTCACCATCTCAGGGAAATGTACACGAAAAAGACAAAGACAAAGTAGGAGAGAAGGAAGGAAGAGAGGGAGGGAGGGAGGGAAGGAAAAGAAAAGAAAGACAGCCTCACGCTGGTATAGCATAGACCCTGGTACAAGCATATTGCCTAGTACCCTGGGACAGAGAGGGGGGCCTTGCGGGGCTGGAGAGAGTAGCTCTGGTCCGTTCTAGCACGTTTCCCGAGCACCCAGTGGGTTCCCTGGCAGTTACCAGGGAAGACAAAGATGCCAAGGGTCAGTCCTTCCCCTGGGGGAGCTCATAGTCCAGAAGCTGCATAGGTACAAACACCCCAGGATGGGAGGCCATGTGGCACGGTGGGTGGAGCACAGTTAACCACCCTGAACTTCAGTCTCCTCGTCTGTCACCTGGGGACGGTTCCTCCCAGGATCATCGCAGGGATCAGACAAGACGATACGTGTCCGTGCTGATCCCCACCCCCCCTCACTCCCGTGCGCACACACAGGAAGCAGTGAGCGAACTCTGGCTGTCGTTCTCACTGTTGCTGCCCTGGTGGAGAAACAGAGGAGGTCTGGGGGAACATGAGGGCTGGAGGGACTAAATCCGTTGGTGGGCAGGGAAGGATGGGGTGAGTGGAGGGTTTGTCAGGAAAGGCTTCGCTGAAGATTTGCCTCAGTTCTGAATCTTCAACGGAAAGGCATCATGGTTCCCGAGCAGCCAGCAACAGGGGCCCTTTCTGGTGTTTTCTTTTC
This sequence comes from Panthera leo, assembly GCF_018350215.1. Lineage (NCBI taxonomy): Eukaryota > Metazoa > Chordata > Mammalia > Carnivora > Felidae > Panthera > Panthera leo. The sequence continues at coordinate 10,572,549 of NC_056686.1, forward strand.
CTTTCCATTTTGGAGACCCCGGGGGGACTGAGGTCTGCGGATAGTCAAGTACCTCACGAGCAGCCTTGCCGTGGGGAGGGTGGCGGGGCCGTCCGAGGGGCCTGCCTCACAACGGCAGCCCCTTTTTCTCCCCACAAATGGAAATTCCCACCGCTTATTTGAGCCTGTTCTCTTTTCTCCCTGGACTGCTGCCTGTGAGCGGGTGGGGCCCCGATGCAAACCCACTGCCGGGGCGGGGGGGGGGGCGGGGACAATACGCCCCGACGGCTCTATCTGTAAGACGGAAACCCGCAGAAGCCGAGAGGAGATAACTTTGGATCCGGCAGAAAGTGCCAGGCCTTTATTTCCCCGGAGGTTCCAGTTAGCTGATAGTCCAAGCCTGGAGACCTGGCGCTTTCCCTGTTGCAAGCATTGGGACGCAGAGCTGGGCCAGAAGAACACCAGAGCGTCAGAGAACTCGAGTGGGAAGCTTGTCCTTCCTGGGAAAGCAGCTTGAAATAGCGTCTTGGTGCAGACAGACAGCGGCCTTTCGGGAAAGTGACTGCATGGCCCTGTTCTGGTGGGGACGGGGGCTCCTGTCCATGGGTCCACGTGGCCTGGGATTGCAGGGGGGGGGGGGTAGGGCACGGTACACACACCAGGGCACGAGAGCAGGTACCACTTGGCTGACCCTAGAAGAGCCTCAGCAACTGATGTGTCAGGATGACCACCTAAAAACAGGATCTCCTGGGCCAGGACTCCAGGAATTTAATTGAACTGCCAGCATGCGGGCACACAGTGCTAGAGTGATAGCCCAGGGGGAGATAAATGTCACTTTCACTCTGGAGAGTATTACCAAGGCGGCTGCGAGGTTTAATTTTCCTTTTCAAGCCTTTTATTCAACCTAAGGGCCAGGGTCAGGCAGAGGGGGATGAAGTCTATGCCTCAGCCTTGGTTTGGTCCTAACGCACGTAAATGTCGCCGTCGAGACGTCAAGATGTTTTAAAGATCAGAGAGCAAAAACGATGAGGAAGTCTAAGAACCTGCTCTCCCCACGGTATGAATTTCTCTGAGCATTTTTTTTTAACGTTTATTTATTTTTGAGACAGAGAGAGACAGAGCATGAGCAGGGGAGGGGCAGAGAGAGAGGGAGACACAGAATCCCAAGCAGGCTCCAGGCTCTGAGCCGTCAGCCCAGAGCCCGACGCGGGGCTCAAACTCACGGACCGCGAGATCGTGACCTGAGCCGAAGTCGAATGCTTAACCGACTGAGCCACCCAGGCTCCCTTCTCTGAGCATTGTTGTAAGGGGCACGGACTCGTATTATAAGGGGCACGGACTCGTACATAATCGTGTTGTAAGGGGCACGGAAATAAAAAATCAAGACGGAAACAAGATCTAGGTGTGAGGGTTCGATGTGCACTGCCGTTTCGAGCTATAATCATTCGTTATCCACGAACTTATGAAGATACTAGTAAGACCAACCTTTGTGCACACTTCTCGAGAGCCCGGTGCCTTATGTGCAGGACTGATACATGTTTTGCAACAAGTCTGCGGTGTTGTGTAGGAAGGTGGAATCAGCCCATTTTATGGGTGTGGACACAGAGCCTTGGGAATTTCAGTGGCAAGATCTCACGCCTGAATCAACGCTGTCAGTATATCAAAGAGTTGCCTGAACCTGGGTCCCTGTGACGAGACGCAAAACGTCACGAAATACAAACAAACGTAGGATTTCAGGTGGTCGCCACCCTCCAAGGTCTCCCCGCTCTCCCGAATTTTTGTGTGACCGGCCTGGAGTGAGGGGACGCGGCGTGAGGTTTCACTATGAGATCCTCAGGAGTAACTATCATTTCTTATCGACTTGGCAGTGATCCTAGGGCAGCGTGGAATGCTGGGTTCCAGTGCCCGCGGATGCCTGGCAGGTCCTGGGGAGCGGCAGAGCTGGATGGGAGTAACGAGTGCAAAGAGAGAGCTCGCTCCAACCAAGGGAAGACGTTTCTGCTCGGCTCCTGCTGAGCTGCGGGCCTAGGGGACTGCAGGCCCAGTGTGGCCAAAGCGTTTGCTGTCTCCAGAAAAGCTGGAGATTTGGGGTCTGTGAAGCCTCCCGAGTTTTCAGTCATTGGCAAACGCACTTAAAACATTCACAAAGTGCCACCGCGTGGGGTCGAATTTGGCCCGTGTGCAGCCCCTCTTTCCTAGAGCCTTTGTCCGGTTCTTCACGGCTGATTGACCCTCCAGAGGAGCCTTGGAGGTGAGGAATTCATTCCGAGGCAAAGAGCCCGTCGGAGGACCCAGCCCTTCGGCCGTGCCTTGTCAGCCTATTCACCGACAACGAGAAGCAAAACAATTTTGAGTCTGACCCGTTATCGGCCGTCTTCAACCCTCACAAGCGTGGCTTGTGGCTGATAGTCGGGTCTTGCTTCTGCTGGGATCACCAGTATCACCTCCGTCTGAATTGTAGAGCCAGGCCGTTGACCTCAGGAGGTGTGGGATTACCCTGGGGTTGGAAACTGTGCCCTGGTCAGGTGTTTACCCTTCCGGGTCCCGGCACAATGTCTTCTTACTGATGCTTGGTTCTTAATTAGCATTTCGGTGAATGAAATAAGCCCTGAGCCTTCGCTCGTTCCTCCATTCAGCAAATATGGGTTGGCCATCTGCCGTGTGCGGGTGATGGGGCTCCAGCGGTAAATCACAGACTTGCTCGTTGCTAACAGTCTGGCGGGATACGTAGATGAAGAAGTAACCCTGAGTGCACTGAGTCTGGGATGAAGTTACAGGGTCCTAAATGTAGGAGTGTGCGTAACTCAGCTTGGGGGTCACGGAAGGTCCCTTTGAGGAGGTGATGTGTACACCTAGAGCTGGGGGTTGACAGGGACCCTGTCACGTGGAAGAGGGAGACAGAGGGAGCAGGGTGTGCAAGGGTCCTGAGGCAGAGGGAGCCAGGAGCACCAAGAAAAGTCCAGGGTGGCTAGATTAAAGAGACCATGGTGGCGGGGTGGGGAGGGGCGCCTGGGTGGCTCAGTCAGTTAAGCGTCGGATTTCGGCTCAGGCCATGATCTCACGGTTCGTGGGTTTGAGCCCCACATCGGGCTGTGTGCTGACAGCCCGGAGCCTGCTTCGGATTCTGTGTGTGTCTCTCTCTCTGCCCCTCCCCCGTTCATGCTCTAGCTCTCGCTCTAAAAAGTAAATAAACATTAAAAATAATAATAACTAATAATAAAGAGACCATGGGACAGAGTCAGATGCTAAAGCCAGAGAGGAGGCCTGGGCCAGACCCTGCAGTAAGCTACGGTGAGAGTTTCTATTTTGCCCTAAGGCGGAGGGAAAGTAACCTAATGGCTTAACCAGGAATGGGCATGACTGGGGGGGGGGGGGGGGGGGGGCAGGGGAGTGAAATGGGGGATGGGGATTAATGAGGACGCTTGTCATGCTGAGCTCCTGAAACCAATAGAACCCAGTCTGGAATTAAAATTAAAAACTTAAAAAACGTAATAAAACTAAAAACTTAATAAAAAAGATGAAGTATATTAGAACGTAAAATTTCAGAATATAGAGAAGGCCAGGCTGCTTTCTGAATATTAGATACATTCATTGCAAACAAATTTTCTCCCATTAAAATTGTTTAAAAAATATATGAAGGCATTTAGTTTAAAAAAAAAAAAAAAAAAAAGAATGAGGCACGATGATTTGCCTCCTAAAAGGTCTTTCTGGCTTAACTGTGAAGAACTGATTGGACAAGGTCCAGTCAGAGATAGGGATAAGGCCAGGGATGTGTGAAATATTTAACAGGTAGAAGCAACATAACGTGGTCGTTGATTGGGTGCGAGGGATGAAGGAGAGAAAGGTGGCTGCCTTACAAAACCATGAGGAGTTTGCTGAGATTGGGAACACTGATAGGTACAACTCCTTGAGGTGCCCTCACTTAGACTACAGTGTGAATGATTTCCCTGGAGCTATATAACACAGCAGCCCTGGTAGGAAGGGATGGGGAAAAGGACGGATTTCGTTGGCAGTTTAACAAAGAAACTAACAAAATGTCTCCGAAGGCCCAGTTGTAATTCTCCATTACTGTCAGACCAAAAAGTGGTCCAAGTTAAGAAACTGAAGTTTCAGAGTGGTTAGGCCTTAAAGAGAACCAGGCCCCCAGTGTTTCTGGGAGAGAGACATGCACCTTCAGTCTTTCAGAAATTACTAACTGGAAACAGTCCTCCTCCCCTCCCCCGGACAGAAGCAGGAATTAACTTTGAGACTACAACACTTTGAGGAATCAGGGAAAGGAGAGTAAGGAACCTTAAGATTCCTACCAGCTCAGTGTCCAAACTGAGCGCCACAAAGGACTGGAAATTCCCAAATCCTGGGCACTCGCCCACATGACCTCAGACTTCCTACTATCCTCGCAGTCGGAAAAAGGTGCAGGGGCAGCTGAAACCTTGCCAGGAATGACTCACTGCGATCATTGTTATACGCGCAATAATATGCTGCCGCAGAGAAGGAAGACCCCGAGGAAGACAGACTTTTTTTTTTAAGCCTAATAAAAGGAGAGAAATACTGCCCCAAACTCCTTTAGAAGAATGTTCTGAGGACAAGTAAGACCAAAGGTGGAAAATCACTCCTGAAAACAAATTTAAATAATAAAAATAAAGTCATTCTTGGGGCGCCTTGGTGGCTCCGTGAGTTAAGTGTCTGACTCCTGATAATCAGTTCAGGTCATGATCTCACGGTTCATGAGATCGAGCCCCACGTCGGGCTCCGTGCTGGGTGTGGAGCCTGCTTACGATTCTCCCTCTCCCCCTTTCTCTCTCTGCCTCTCCCCCCTCCTCTCAAAAATCAATAAACTTTAATAAAATACAATCGTTATTGAAAACAAGGATGCCATGAAAGCAGACGGCATCTCAGACGCTAAGAAGGGAGGGAGGGAAGGGAGTACTGTTCTTTCTGAGACGACAAAAACATTTCATCTGATGGACACAGTAAGACCGTGATCTGCCTCTGACAGCCTGTCTCAGTCTTTCCCTGGGCCTTTGAATATTTCTCTTCTCATCCTGCACTCGACATTTTTTTTCAAAGAGGGCGTCCCTTTTGGTTGGAGAATAAGAGTCGAAAACCATAACTTATCAGATTCCCCGTGACACAGGGCCAGGTGTTCAGGGTGGAGCCCCCACTGCCCTCGTCACTCGAAGGGATCCCAACCGCTGTGAGGGCCACTGCCCACCCGCCAAGATGGCTTGAATCAAAAAGACAGAGAATAGTGCAGCTGAGGCTATGGAGAAGCTGGGCCCCCGTGTGTTGCTGACGGGGGTGGAAAATGGTGCAGCCAGCTTGGAAGACAGTCTGGTGGTTCCAGAGAAGGTCACACCCACAATTACCGGGAGTTAGGACTTCAGCAGATCTTTTTTTTTTTTTTTTGCGGCGGGGTGGGGGGACACAATTCAACCCCCAACGATGGGAGAGACGAAGGATCGGTACACCATCAAATAAACAAGCAAGACAGTTTCGTGAGTGCCACAGTGGGCTTGTGATGGGAACGTGGCAGGTGAAGTGACAGGAGGGGGAGGGAGGCCTGAGAAGTGCCCCTTGAGAAGCGGGGAACACTGGAACTGACACCTCCATGACCAGGAGGAGCCAGCTGTGCGAAGAGCCAGGACAGCAGGTGAAAAGTCCCTAACGGGGGGGAACAGACGGGCAGAGAGTGTGTGCAGAACCGCAGCAGGGGAGCAGGGTGGGGGGAGCGCAGGGGGGAAGCGATGCCACAGCCCGCGGTGCCTCAGAGGCTGCTAAGGGCTTTGGGTTTCATTCCCAGTGCCCCCCCGAGCAGCCGCCGGAAGTTACAAAGCAGGGAAGCGACATGGTCCGATTTAGCAGAAGATCCCTCTGGAACATTTGCCTGGATAAAAACACTTCACCTAATACATTTAGAGAGACAGAGAGAGAGAGAGAGAAGAGAGAGAACTCTGGAGTAAAAACAAGCCAATAGAAAAGACCCCTTTTGGGTGCTCTGTAGAGAAGCAAGCTTACGATAAATATCTGTTGGCTGAGCGATGACAGGCCCACCGTGCACTTGATCTGTCAGACCATTTGGTCTCTGCAGAGAGCCACGAGTGGCTGGTGATTCAGACCATAGCGGATGTCCCGGGAAACCTTTGCCGCATTTTCGGGGAGTCTAGAGCGGGCTTGAGACCCCTTCCTGAAAGACCAGATATTTCTAACCATGGATTGATCTTTTCTTTTTAAGTTTATTTATTTTGAGAGAGAAAGAGAGAGAGAGAGCTCGAGTGGGGGAGGAGCAGAGAGAGAGGGAGACAGAGAATCCCAAGCAGGCTCTGCACTGTCAGCTCGGAGCCCGATGTGGGACTCGAACCCGTGAAACCGTGAGATCATGACCTGAGCCGAAATCAAGAGTCCGATGCTTAACTGGCTGACCCCCCACCAGGCGCCCCTAACCATGAACTCATCTTAAGAATTGGTGTAGGCCCACATCACTCACCTCAGAGCCATCTCTGCGAAGAAAGCAGAAGCTGTACATTTCCCCCCTAAAATTTCCATTTGGGGCTCCCTATGTCAGCCTCTGTGCTCTGGGGTTCTCAGTGCTGGGGGCAGTTTGAGGGCCCCAAGCCGAGTTGTCTGTCTGCCATGTTTCCCCTCAACCAAGAGGACAGAATTTCCACAGGCAGCATCGTCACCTGGGTCTCTGTGGAAATGCATCCTCGAGGGTCTGGTGGGTGGTCCAGGTCGTGGACAAGTGGCAGATCCCGTCAGAGAGGGGAGGCTGACGCTTCATGAATGGGGAAGAAGCTTGGAGAGATTAGAGGCACCCCCCCCCCAACCTGTTCCTGCTTCTGAATCATGAGTTGGCCTTCGAAACCGCTCCTCAGGACACAGATGTCCCCAGTGCCTCTAGGGGGCCAGCCCTGAAATGTTGATGCTTGAAATGTCTCTCACCAAAGCCCTCCTCTCCACGGGGAGAGCCAGGACGTAAAACATAAATGCCCCTGAGGGAGAGAGATGCCCGTTCCGGCTTCTGCCTCCGCTGGGCAACATGGCCTGACCTCCCAAGCCTCAGTTTCCTCATCTGTGAAAATGAAACACTCCTGTTGACTTTGCAGGGTCTCAGGGAGCCAGAAGTGAGGAACGTGCCGCCTTCTCTCTTCCCTCCTCTTTTCCTGCTTTGGACCCTGTGAGTCACCGCGGCTGGTGCTTCTGTGCGGTCGGTTTCCCGTTGGCATAATTTAGCTTCGCAGAGCTGCTGACGGGGCTGGCTCCATTGGCTGTGAACTCCCACGGCCGCTCTCCCTGGTTAACACAGGCTGCCCACAAAGCCACGGCCAGGGCTCCGCACCTCCAAAGAAATACTGTCTTTCCCGCTTGAATGTCCGGAGGGAAGCGTGAAGGAAACAGCAAGGAGAAGGTTAATTATGAAAAAGTGGTTCTCGGCCCCAAAGTCCCTCTGAGCCTCGTTGTCTCCTCTGTCAAATGGGATCATAAGGCCAGCCCCGCAGGCTGACTGGGAGGGTACAGAAGACAGGCATGTAAAGCCCCTTGTCCAGTGTCCCAAGCATATGGAAACTCAGCAAACGGTTCTGAGTTCTGTCCCTGGCCTGGCACCTTCTCACACCACACTCCCCCTCAGGATGCTGCTTGGTGACTTGCCCTGGTTCTTGAACAGATTCTTGATCTTGTCTGGGATCTGCAAATCACGGCCACTGCCCAGGGTCTTAGAACATATTATATTTCTGGAAGGCCACCCTCCCCTGCTCCCTTCCGTTGATCGAGAGCATTGATCAAGAGCCCGGCAAATGCTTGACTTTGCTTGGCGGCCCCCTTGATCGAAGGCAGACATGTGCCTGCCCTCATGGAGCTTCCAGTTATGGGGCAGGGAGGCAGACCTTAGAGAGAGCCGTGTGTCCCCCTCATACTTACAGACTCCCTGGGGCACCTGAGGGCCTCCAGGGTGCCTTAGAGTAGACTGACCTTGATGCATACGTATTGGACCCTCAGCAACCTCCGGCATGGGCAAGCAGGTGCGACCCATTTCACAGATCAGGAGAGTGGACCAAATTGCTGCTTCGTTCCATCATGTTCAACTTCTTCCAACATCAGAGCCCTTGGTTCCCTATGTCCTTGTTTCCAGAGCAACGTGAAAGAAATGGCTTTGGTAACAGCCAATCTTGATCGATCCCTTCCAGGTGGCCTCTGCACTAAGGACTTTATGGGGATGCCCTCACTTCAGCCTCCTGGTGGCCCTCTGAGGAAATGAACACTGTCCTCCTCTCAGGTGGCAGATGAAGACACCGAGGAAGGTTCATATACATGCCCACGGTCACCCAGCTCAGCAGTGTTGGGTCCACGGTGACAGTCCAGGTCAGCCTGGCTTTGGTGCACACCCTGTGTGATGCGGATGAAAGGGAAGGCAGAGGGGAGCCTGGGGGGCTCAGTCGGTTAAGCGTCGGACTCTTGAGATTGGCTCAGGTCATGATCTCACGGTCATGAGATTGTGCCCCACGTCTGGCTCTGAGATGAGTGTGGAGCCTGCTTGGGATTCCCTCTCTGCCTCTCTCTCTCTCTCTCTCTCTCAAAGATTACTGCCATCATCTTTGGAAACACAACCCACAACATCCCGCTTCCCAACTGGCCTCTGTCGGACCACAGAGTTTATCACTCTTTTGTGCACCTGCTGCTGGGAAGAAGTGTGGGCTCTACTGGCTGCCCTCTGGGGCGTTCGTGAGGCCTTCAGGCTCCCGGCCCACGGCATTGGAAGGCAGAAACAGAAACTTCCAGGGGACACTCCCAGAGCTTCCTGGCCCTTTGCACATGCTACTGTCTTGGATGCCAAAGCTACCCCTCGCTGCAGGAAGCTCATGAATATATTTACCTCTGAATTTGAGAACCATAACGGATTGGCATTGGCTCCTGACCTCCCAGAAATATTGAACAAACAAGATGTAGGTCTGCAGGGCAATTGCTTTCTTTTTGATTTCCTGGGCTGATTACTATTGATTATCTGCTGTGCACTTTGTTAATTTCCTTTTGACAAGCTCTCCTCTCCGAACAATTCCTGGGAAGCGTTTGGTTTTGTTATTTTTTTTTCCCTGGGATTAAGGCACTATGTATTCTAAACAACCCGATTATTCAGCAGAGAATTCACTCAGCGTCCCTCTTTCGGCAGCCAGTTTGCCAATGACCTCCCAAAGGGAAGTGACAGGCAACCATCATGCAGGAAGCGTGCTCATCTTTAAGAGACACGGCAGTGCTGGTGATAGGGCATAAACGACCTTCTCCTCTGCTGATGCTAATTGGCGTGTACCCGGGGTTAATGATAATTTTGCAATAACAGGTAACATCCAGTTTGTGTCAGGCTCATTGCTAAGTGCTTGACAGGCTTTATCTCATTAATTCCCTCAATAAACCCACAAGGTGGGCCCTCATATTATCCCATGCACTGTAGATGTCCAAAGGGGGAGCTCTGGGATATGGAAAGGCCTTGGAGCATCAGAGCCAAGTGGTTTTTTGTTCGTTTGTTTGTTTTGTTTCTTTGTGTTTTTTTGTTCTTTTTTGAGCCAAACATGTTTCCTCCTTAGGGCTTTCGAACTTGGCATTGCCTCTGCCCCGAAGCCACGGCCCGTTCTTTGCTCTTTGTATCATCCCTCTGCCTTGTTCTTCAGGTTTCTGCTCAGATGTCACATCTTCAGAAGGCCTCCCTTGGCCAGCCTGGCCCTCCCGGCCTCCCATCTGTTTATAAACACCTTGCTTTGTTTTATTGCTAGCATGTATCTCTACCCAGCAGACACCCTCTTCTGTTTGGAGATTTATAGTGCTTCTCCTCCTTTCTGGAACACATGGAAGAGCTGGTCGGTGGGTCCATTTATTCCTTTGTTAGTTTGAAAACTATCTGTGAAGTGAACCAGTGCCCTCCCACTCACTGCCCGCATGACCTTGGCAGGTTACCCAACGGGTCAGAGCCTTGGGTTTCTCATCTGTCAAATGGAAATAGCAATTCAAACCTGCCCCAAAGGGTTGGTGTGAGAATTAAGCAAGATACTACAAATAAACTTCTTGGCTCTTTCATGGCATGTAGGCATTTAGCAATTAAAACAGAGTACTCTTAAAAAATGATGAAATGAAATGAAATGAAATGAAATGAAATGAAATGAAATGAATGAAATGAAATACTTCTCTTCTAAATACTAAGGCTACATAAAATGAAATTTAAAAATACATAGGGGCGCTTGGGTGGCTCAGTCGGTTAAGTGTCCGACTTTGGCTCAGGTCATGATCTCATAGTTTGTGAGTTCGAGCCCTGCGTCAGGCTCTGTGCTGACAGCCAGAGCCTGGAACCTGCTTCTGTGTCTCCCTCTCTCTGCCCCTCCCCTACTCACTCTCTGTCGCTCTCAAAAATAGATAAACATTTTAAAAAATAAATAAAAATACATAGTATTTAGTGCCTGACACACAGCAAACACTCAGATGATTATTGTTCCTGGTTTGCCTTCTGCTGTTTTAAGGACAATGATGAATGATCGCCAACCAGGAATGAATTGAGCCCTGAACTCTGCTATTGACTGAGGTAGAAACTGGTAAAACTTTAAAGATCAAAAGTGTTCTTTATCTTGACTTAGAAACGGAGAGAAGGAGAAGCTCAGAGGACCTGGTGTTTCTAGAAAAGCCAACCACGTCCTGCAGGCCTGCAGCCAGTTACAGGAGCCCTGGGTGTGCTGAGGGGAGGGGGTAGAGCTCAAGGAGCCCCAGCGTAAATAACCTGCATTGAGAGGGATAAAACCTCAGTGTCAAGGGCTAAGAAATCATATCCCCATTTCGACTACCAGATTTGAAAATGAGCCACTGCATTTTCTGAGCAAAGGGTCAACTTCAGAAGACAGTACGTGCCGTTACAAACATGGGTGCCTAAACAGCCTTTACAAAAGCGGGGTCTTGAACGCAGCGTGAACTGCTGTGACGTGGCCTCATTTATAACAGCATGTGGAGAAGTTGAAAACTGGGCAGGGCAAGCAGGAGGTGGGGCTTCTTGGTCTTAAGAGAATTCAAGATTGGATGTTAATGACGAGGCTCTTCGGCTCACCCAGGGATGGTTTGCACCTTCAAAACCAATCAAAGGTGGAGGAACAGTCTTTTGGAGCCTCACTTTCCTGGATGGAGACTGGAAGTAAACTAGCCCCCAGTGCATAGTGTGTTCGGAGAATTCACCAGAAAACAATGCTTGCCATGATGCCCAGCACGTAAAATACACCCGGTAAATGGAAGCTGTTTTTTTTTTTTTTTTTTAATTACTATGAATTCTATCCCCAGGAATAAAAACTCTTCAATCATCGTTAGTCTCCACGACGGCTGAGCTCCCAGAGCCGTGCGGGATTATGTCTTCTAGTCCTGGCTCTGCTTCTGGTTCTGTGTCTGGGCAAGTCCCTTCACCTCCCTGAGCCTCGGTGTCCTCACCTGTAAAATGGACATATAGGGTCACGCCATCGTCTGGCACCTATAAAGAACACTCTACATGTGTTGGCTGTCATTAAAATCAATGTGTTATTAATTGGACAAGGAGTTGCTCACGATGCTAAGAATGAGCCCTTCACCCCCTTTAGGCAAATACACCTCTCAGCTTGTCCATGGTTCTCAGCTCTTCGTTGAGACTCACCTCCCGTGCGAACGTGGAGGACAGTGAGCGTGTTCCCTCATTTGAGTAATTGAAGAGGCTTATAAAGGCAAGAATAAGTATACCTAGGTTTCTATGGAAACGATTATCTCATTAGGCTTTTCTTTTAATCAAAGGAGTCCAAATTTAGGAACTCTTAGTGTGTTTCCTGATGAAGGCCATTTGTGGTTTCCCTCAGTTGCTGGAGGGATACCCCCAACCTCGTTGCAAATGTTTTCATTACAGATTGTGGCACAAGGCCTGGGAGCATCTTCAGAAGGGATAAATTTTTTCCCAACAGCCCTGCTGAACTTTGTTTGCTGATCTCCCTATTCCCCTCTGCCGGTCCCAGCACAGAGGGGCAGCATGGAGGACTCCGGTCTCATTTCCCTCGACGGTAGCATCTCAAAGGACTCAGGAGGGGTACCCACCGGAGCCAGCGTGAAAAAGAGAAAATTGCTGCCCTTAGAATTGCCCGGCCTTGAAATGCTCCGCGAAGCCCCAGCTCAGATGGGCTATAACATGTCAAAATGTGATGAGGCTGATATTTGGAGTTTGCAACTGAACATAGTCCCTGCAAAATGCCATTTCCAGCACCTAATACCTGTCTGGGGAGAGATCAGAACATTTAGTTTTAATCTTAAAGGTCATGCAGGAATTCATCCTAATAATGGTGCCCAAAGACAGGCGGAGAAGCCAGGAAATCTCACCAACAAGGGTTCCTTTCTCAGAACCCCCGCAAAGAGGAAGAGTCCGTGTGCACAGAGCTGATAAAGACCGACTGGCCTTTTGAAGGTGACCCTGAGAAGCCAGGTGTGGTCAGACTTCTTTCTGCTCCTGAACATCCCATCTGCAAAACCAGTACCCTGGGTGTAGATGCCTGTGTTCATGCATTTATTGAACACAAATTCATCTTTGTGCCAGCTCCTGAGCTAGACCCTGGAGATAAGAGGAGAGAAGGCACACTCTCTGTCCTCAAGGCCAAAATTGCCTGCCAAGCCAAGGAAATGGGAAAATGCTAAGA